>NC_087348.1:72503333-72817395 GCF_030014295.1 Loxodonta africana | reverse complement strand
CATTTTTTGCCTCCTTTCCTCCTCTTTTTCTTCTTGCTCTTTCCCAACTGCCTTTCAACCTTTCCTTTCTTTTTGTGGTATAGTAAAAAGACATTTGGCCAGACAGCACATTTTGAAGAATCCCTTCTTAGAGCTTTCTGGAGAACCCCTGGAAACCTTCATTAAGCTAGCATTTCCTCCTGTTTTTAAGCCCAAATCTATTTTAAAAAATATATGAAAAATGAGAATAGGGAAGATTACCAAGTAGAAGAAATGGGGAAAGTAACAGAAGGGCTTTTTGAAGATCCCGAGGCTCACAGAGACACTACCACATGTAAGCCATTTGTTGAGAAGTAGAGAGCTCTAGAGTTCAGAATTAGTAGAAAATAGATGTATTATGATGAACTCAAAGACTCAACAAATAACTTCCTAAGAAAGGGGCTAGATGCACAGCAGTGCCTGCCTTGGATACTAAGGCCACAGGGAAAATTGATTGGCTTCTTCTCTGTGTAGGAATTCTCTGACCATCATTTCAGGAACAACTAAGCAAAACAGTGAGCAAATTAGTTGATGTGAAAATCACTGGTTGTTTTCCCAACTGTCAGGAAGGGACAGCTTGGAAATGGAAGTTTATTTTCTTTCAGCCCTATTTAGATTCTTTAATTTTTATTAAGATATAATTGGATGCTATAATGGTATCTTCTTGGGGGGGGGGCTGTATTTCCATGTTCCAAAATAAGCTACTAGACCTTTTAAGTGGCACTGCTAAGGAAGAGGTCAAGAACAGGCTTTGTGTCCCTTAGTTGATCATGCATTGCTAGTCTATAAAAGAGATTAGAAGTAGAATTAGGTTAGAAGTATTATTCATTTGGAAACAAATTTTTGGTTTTTACAAGTCCAACCCACCTACACCCCCATAGGGAGGGGTATGGTTACTTCTCTCCTTCAACTAGGCCTAGCAAGAAGAGCTTCAGAGATGCTGCTTGGACAGATTGATATGTTACAGTTTGGGTGACACGGTGGACTGGGGTGTGACTCACACATGAGAAATCTAAAGGGCAAGAATCTTGCCAAAGTGCTTTATGGTATCAGACTAGGGGGCCATGATCGCCCTTCCACTAATACTGGGCCAAAGGTATATATTTTCCTCACTGGATATAGTCAAGGGAAGGTAAGTTGGCAACAAGTGTCTTAAATCCTGCTTGGGAGAGCTACCTAGAAGCTGAGGAGACCTCAGCACAACAGCTGAATGTATACCTCTAGCTGCCCAAGGACTGAGAGGAGTTTTAAGTGACCAGCTTAAAAGAAAGCATTCAACCTCATAAAGGGGAATGCAGTTGAGAGAGCCCCAGCAATGGTGTAAGTGTGTGTATATGTTGGGGGGTGGGAGGAATGTTTGTCTCTGAAGGTCCTGGAAAGCACTACACTACAAAAAGTCAGCTTTAAACCTCTGGTAAGCATGGGAGCCAGCTCACAGTTAATACCAGTCAAGTAAGACCTTTCTTATCCCTTAATCTTGATTCCTTTTCTTAGCATTAACCCTGCAGAGGTCAGACACTGCATTAGCAAAGCTGGGGGTGGCGGGGTAGAAGTGCAAGTGGGGATATAGAGAAAGAAGCCAACCATGTGCCCCGTTCCCACTGCAGGATCCCTTCTAGGAGGAGACCAGAGCTAGCAGAGGGGAGAAGCTTGAGCGCCATAAGAAGTTTGGGCTTCTGATTATTTCCGGAGGCTGGCCATTTTAATTACTGAAATGAAGTTACTCTGGGGACTCTATTTATGAGTTGGAATTGACTCAGTGGCAGTGGGAAACCAACCAGAGGACTTCTGTTTTCTGAGCTATCGGAAAAGTAAAAGGACGTGCCTAAATATCATCCTAACCCCAGAGGGCAGGTTTCAACAGGTAGTGGGAGAAAAGACAAAAGTTTTCTGTAGCATTGTATCAATTCCACGTATTACATAAATGCCAGAAGACTGTGTTCTCTATCTTAATATGGTTAAGATATTAGGCTGATTCATCCAGAGTTCATTTAAACTGTTCCTCCAAAGAGTAATGTTTATAACAGATTATATTATTATATATTATAATGGAGAAGAGACTCAGACAAAAGGCCTTTAGTATTTGATGTTGAACCTCTTGAATAAGGAGTCAACTATTGGGATTAGCCCAATGTTTTTAAAACTCACTGTGAGACACAGAACTTCTAGTAACTTCAGACCTTGTTTATTAATGAGATGCCAAAATTTCATATGGAATCATGTTTGAGTGCAGATGCCTGCAGGCAACCGAGTGATAAGGGACTCGGGAATGGATGAGGATCGCCTGGCCTTGAAGGTAACAGCTTTTGGAGTTAGTCTGGCTTGAGTTAGAAATGAGAAAGGGATCCTATAAACTGTGGGTGGGGAGTTTATATGATAGCAATATTCTAGTCCTCATGGAGAAGATGATGCATACTGCTGGGCCTGAAGGCTGAGGACTCTTCTGAGGGTTGTGCTCATGCCTGGGATCCATCATCCCAGGTACAGGCATGTTCCCAAAATGAAAAAGCAGATGCAGGAGAGAGCGCGTTTGGGAGAGAGAATGAGGCCTCTCAGGATCCATGACTATGAGGACACTCTAAGGTGATGGGTGCTAAGGGTGGCCGTTGCTATCTGCTGATGACCAGGAGCTGGGTAGAGAAGCCCCTAAGCAAAGCCTTACTTTCCCTGGGGTTTCATGAAATGGGAGGGAGCCACCAATCGTCTGAGATCAAACTAGCTAGATAAAGATTGGAACTCTGTGCTTTGTAAACCATACTGTTTATATTCCATGTACTCTCTGTTTATTTCTCTTTAGTTCTTTCTCAGTGTTTGGAAGCGTTAGAAGCTCCTGCCTGTCTTAGCTGTATTCAGGGAGCCAAAGGAAGGGCATTAAATGGGGAGGAAGGTAGCGTAGTGGTCTGAAAAACAAGAACAGAGGACTCCCAAGAAGAGGTGAGACCTGAAGAAAGCAGAATCCAGCTGCTTGCAGTAGCAATTATGTTTTCATTGATCAATCTTGGAGGTCTTTCATTAGGGGAAGTGTGGGTGTATCCTAATACAGGCCCATTTGCAACAGTGAAGGATTTTCCTCAGCTCTCCTAGCCTGATCTTCTGTTGAACAATGGGGTTGACCTGTGCAGGCTGAGACTTCTCATCCTGGTTGAATCTTCCACGAACTGGGCTCTACTGGTGGCTCCTATGTGCGTGCGCTCACACACACACACACACACGTGTGTGCATGCATGCGCGAGCGCACACACACGGTGCTTTGAGGAGCCCTGGTGGAGTATTGGTTAAGAGCTTGGCTGCTAACCAAAAGGCTGGCAGTTCAAATCCACCACCTGCTCCTTGGAAACCCTATGGGGGAGTTCTACTCTGTCCTACAGGGTTGCTATGAGTTGGAACCAACTGGTTGGGACCTAACAACAACGACAATGTGCTTTGAAGCATTTCCATCCGCCTTCTAATTGTTACTATCTTTTTTCTTTGCATGCATGTGATTTCCACAGTTAGCCAGTAATGAGGCACATACCCTACCCTCAAGTTCAGTAGCTGATTAGATAGTTAATCATTTTGGCTGGAGCTTTCCTGGATCTAAAGATAGCCTGGAGGGTCTGAAAGGAAAACTTTTGGTGAAAGGTTTCAAGGTTGCTATAACCACATTTAAAATCGAAATTCAAGACTTGTGGTTTGAATGTACTAATGGAGACAATAAGGCAGAATGGATGAATTTGGGGCTGTTCTGAAAATTCAGGACATTGATGTGGTCACTATATCCATATGGAAGAGTAAACTGCTTCTATAGGCACCAATTCATCTGTCCCTATCTATGCATGTACTTTTACGGTGCAGTCCTGGCCTGGTGGGGCTGAGGCCTCATTTCCACAATACCCCACTGCATAGAATGCCCTGGAACCAGGTGAGGCTATTTCCACTGTTCTGTATCCTGAAGGCTGGGTAGCACCACAGGTAGGACAAGATGTAGGACCTATTCTCTCTTTATCTACATGTTATATTTTTCCCTCTGGTTTAGGACATAATATACTTGAAATATAAAGATACATTTTTAAAGTAATCAATTATTTCCAATCCAAGTGAAGACACTGTCCAAATAACCACGCTTCTCTAGTCAGCATGGATGGTCTCTGTTGTAGACTCGCCTTTGCCAAAGAGCTGGATCTGTTCGCTGCCCCCGTGTGTTCTCTCTGCCCCTGTTCTTGCAAGAAACCCCTCTAGGACTTCAGTCAAGCTCCCTTGGACTTGGCTCTTTTGAGGGGATGGCTGGGAAACGAGATAACTGTGGCTGAGCCAGAAGGGACTTTAGTCAGGGTCCTTCACCCTTTCTCAGCATCTGAGAGCTCCTGATTGCTATCTGCTCTGCCCTTGACCACATCTCCTCACCTGTCAGCTCTTGCAAATATTTTGCTGTTAACTATTTTGGCTTTTTGAGATTTCTTTTACTTTCTGTCTCAACGTGAGGGCCCTCTTGATTTCTGTTGTTTCCTCACTTGGGCCCAAGACTCACTGCTGCCCTGGACTGGTGGTTCTAGGGATTTTGTGCAGTTAAATGAGCTGTGACCTACTTCAGCAGTGGCAACTCTTGGCCTGCCTGACAAGGGCTCCAAGTACAGGCTTCCCACCTGCTTTTCTGGTCCTTTTTCTCTTCATCGGTTTCTTCTGCCTCTTCAGGTTCCTCAGGACTCTCACTCTTCTGTTCTTCCTCCTCCTCCTTCAGGTCTTGAAGTTCCTTAGTCTTCTTTAGGCCCTCCTGGTATCTGGAAGACAAAAGGGAAAGGCCAGGGCTGGAGCATCCTTTCCTGAGCTCCTAGGGGAGGGGCCTTGAGCACCTCCAATAATTACGCACTTCCTGTGGTTCCGCACAACAGGAAAAAGCTGGGAACTAGACTAAATCCTAAGGGAGCTCATGTCAGTACAATTTCCCCTTACTCCTCAGTCATCCTTCCTGTTTATTTGAAAGTGTGACAGTGACAAAACTGATAGGGAAAAATGTGGCTACAGGGTCTGCTGACTGGGTTCTTATCCAACCAAGTGTTCAATAGGGATAAGATTGAATTTGTTGTACAGAGGTATAACCTAGGAGCTTCAGTTTCTCACCTATAAAACGGAGAGGTAACACCCATCTCACAGAGTGTTGGAATGTTTTGAGGAAGTGCCAGGCACATGGCATAGCCTACAGAGGGTAACACCCATTCACAAACTTGTTGAGAAGTTTTACGGAAGTACCGGAAACACAGATTGGCCTAGAAAGGGTGACACCCATCTCACAGGCTTATTGTGAAGTTTCGTGAAAGTGCCAGACTCACAGCTTGGCATAGGGAGGGTGATCAGTAAATGCTTACAAAGCTGCTGGAGTTTATCCCATTTTGAGTATAAGGGGCAATTGTGGGTGAAAAGACAGGAGAAACCCTCTGATTTCCCTTTCCCAGGATTAATATTACTCTGAACAGACTGTTTGCTTGCCATAGAGTTGAGTGTTTAAGAACAACAGTTTGGCTGGTGCAGTGTCACCACTGTGTATGTGACTGCCACATAGAAGCCCAAGGGTTCTGTGCCAGTGGAAAGCGTCATTCTCTTCATGAGCCATGGGGAAGGGAAGCTCAGGATGTAATGCCTGGTCAGAGGTAATTCTCTATCTTGCGGCTTGGACTTGGCCCCTGCTCAGTGTGCTGTGTAGTCAGCAACTGACAAATGGCCAAAGATGCTAATGAAGCTCAGTTAGAGAAGGGAATGATTGGAAGTTGAGGGGACCCCTGTTTAAAGGAAGAAGGGATCGCCAGAGCAATTCTATGAAGCAGAGCAGTGGCTGCTTCTGGGCATTGTTGGCAGCAATATGACAGCCCTGTGCACATGTCAGGAAACCTCAGGCACCACTGAGAGGAACCCAGTCAGGGCCCCTGATTTCCAGATTATTCTGGGCAGTGATGTTCTAGTGGCTTTCTGCCTAAAAAGTGGGTAGTCTAGTTATTGTCTAACCACACCCTCTCCCTGTTTCCTTCTGCCCTTCCTGTGGAACAGTATTGCTCTTTCTTATGTAGTTCCTTACTGGGGCAAGGAGGTCCTACAGCCACTGGTTGCTTCCCTAAAGTCTCTAAAAAACAGAAAAAAGCCTGTGGGAAGGTATCTTCTGCAACCTGCCAGGTGACCTCAGAGTGGCCAGGTCAGACTCACCCCTTGTTATAAGCTTCTTCCTCTATCCTGGCCTTGGTCTCCTGGCTAATCTCCTCCAGGCAACTTGGGGTCGGGATGGAAGCAGAGGCTTCACAATCTGGGTCTCCATTTGTCTTTCCGCTAGTTAGAAGAGGAAAGTACAGGGCGTCATTTCAGGGAAAGGTTGAGCATCTGAAAACAAACCATGTCTTTGGCCTGATTCCTGATCAAAAGTGAGGAAACTCAGGCTCTTTCAGTAGCTTGCAAATTCATTTCACTTTTTCTACCCTGAGACAAGATTTTATAAAGGCCCGTGTGTACTCCTTGGATTTTCAAACACCAAATACTACACCACCTGCTCCTTTTCTCATGCTGCCAAATCTACCTTTATTCTTATTCCAGGAGATTCTGCGAGCAGATGGACGACTACTGGGAGTTACCCAGCTCTAAGATGAGGAAGGTGGAGACAACCCAAAACATTCTGGGTCATTTCATTCCTCTAGTACATCTTTTGTTTCATGACTCCCCCTCATTCTTTCAGTTATCCATTGAGCATTGACTAAGTCACAGCCACAATGTAATGTGCTAGGGATAGATTAAAAAAATTAAGGACATGGTCTCCGCCAATACGGAGCTTAGCAGGAGAAAAAGAAGGAAAGAAAAAATACAAAATTAATTCCAAATTGTGCTACCTTTTATGAAAGAAACAAACTCTGTGCAATGACAAAAAATATCAAGGGGAGGATGTGCTTAAATGGAGTGGTCAGGAAAGGGCTCCCTGAGGCAGTGAAATTGAAGCATTAACCTGAAGGATGACAAGAGGTCAGCTGCATCAATAGAAGAGGGAAGATCATCCTACGTAGAGGGCATGGGATATGTGAAGCCTTGAGACATGAGAGACATTGTGGTGGTTGAGGAACTGAAAAGAGACAGAATGGCAGGAGCTAAATTTTGGACAAGATAAATTTGCCATGCCTGTGAGTTACTTAAGTGAAGATATCAAATTAGGCAGTTGGATATACCAAAGTAAGCCAGAGAAGAGCGGTAGGCTGGAGATATACACCATTTGGCATTATCAGAATGTAGATGATATTTAAAGTCAGAGTAATGGATAAGATCACCTAGAGAAACAGTATAAAGAAAAAAGAAGACCCAGGACCAAGCTGTTGGGGGGTCTCTGCACTTGGATCAGACTGAGAATAAGGATCCTAACAAAGGAGACTGAAAAGTAGCAGCAGAGAGGTAGGAGGAAAACCAGGAAAGTGTAGAGTTTGGGGAGCCAAGTGAACACAGTGTCAAGGAAAGAAGAATTAACTGTGTCACATATTTCTGAGAGTGTGGGTCAGATGGAGACAGAAACAGTGACTATTAGATTTTATGATACAGAAGTCAAGAGGAGCTTCCAGGAAATAGCAGGAGTCAAGGACAGATTGGGATGGACTTGGTAAAGAATGGGAGAGGAGAAAGGGGAAGACTTAGGCAAAATAATTTTATTGCGAAGGAGAAGAGGGGAGTATGTTGGGGGGCATATGTAGCTGACGAAGTGGGGTCAAGGGATGAAAGCTCATTTGAATGTGAATGGATATGATCCAGTAGAGAAGATGAGAGAAAGTAAATGACCAAAGGAACAAAGTCCTTGAAAAGGAAAGTAGGGACAGATCTTAGAAAGATGGAGAAACCCTTTCTTAGTTAAAACAAAGAGAGAGAGAAGATGAAGATGATGGATTAGGGATTTGGCAAAGGGAGATGAGAGAGCTCCTATCTAACAGCTTAAATTTTCTCTATGAAGTAGGAGGCAAGGTTATCTGCTGAGACAGAGAGAGAGAGGTAGAGAGGCCTAGGAAAGGTTTGAGGTGAAATGCAAAAGGGTAAGAGAGTCATGCAGGAGAGTGGGAAAGTGAATAGACTAGAGAATCATAGTAAGGTTGCTGGGCAGAGGCCTCTTGAGGTATGGGATCATGAGTTTGAGGTAAGTGTCCTAATGGCCATGTCTTTCCTATAAGTCCCACAGCCCAGGTAGGGGTCCAGAATTCCAACGGGAGTAATACTTCGTGGAGCAGCCCTTAAACAAGGCAAAACTGTGACCAGAGCTTTAAGCCAGGTCTCTGAAAGATCACAGCTGACACCCCTCTCTAACATCTGAGGCAGGGTTTGCAAGTGAGCCTTCTATCTTTTCCTCATTCTTGGCATTAGTTTTCCATGTCTTATTTTTCTTCAGACCTTGTAAAATTTACATTTTATCAGGCTGGAAACCAATACCCATTGTGAAGAAGAAAGATAATACTCTAAAAATACCAGCTATTCATAACATTTCTCCTTCTGCAAATTACATTATCCACTCCCTTCCATGTGATCCTTGCCTAATGGGCAGTTTCCTATTTGTCCAAATGATTGCAGCAGGGGCAGAAAAACACAGCTCTAGCCAAGGGCAGAGAAAGTAATTCTTTTATGAAATATATTTATATATTAGAAATGAAATATATAAATATATAAATGTCACCATACCTTTAATTTCTTTTACCTATAGCTGTCAGCTCTAGAGGCTACTTAATGTCAAACATGTATAAAGGAGGGCACTGTAGAGGAAATAACTGGTCTGAGGTAAATCTGGGGTTCAAATCTCAACTCCAACACATGCAAATAACTCAACCTTCCTGAACTTCAGAATCCTCAACTGTAAAATGGGGATAATAACATATACCTGATGGCAGTGCTGTTAGAATTAATGAAAAATTGTAAGTAAACTTTCTGGAATATCGTGCTTAATAAATGGTATCTATTATCATTGTAGTTGTTATGTAGTGAAGTCATTAGTAAATTTTGGGAGCAATCTGAAGCTCCTCCAAACCTGATCCACAAAAAAATTCAAGATGATATATTACGAGATTATTTATATCTTCAAGGGAGATCTTGATATATATGACTTCAGAGTCAGTGGGAACCTAAGAGTGAATAATTTAAAGTATGATTAAATTTACATAAAGCTGCTTTAATAAATTTCTCAGGAGCATGTATGTGCCATAACATACTCATGTGCCTTGGAGTTTTGCTGACCAAGTGACCATAAACAAGCCTTTCACTGTACTCAGGTCACTACTATCTTGAGACTGAAACTCCTTCCTTGCAGATTTGGTGAAGCCAAGAAGCCCATTTCACCGACTTTAACATATGGATCTTCTATTTTGACTCACCCTATATAGGGTCGCTATGAGTTGGAATCGACTCGACGGCACTGGGTTTGGCTTTTTGGTTTTCTTATATTGGTATATAGATTTGATACATTGAACACTAAAGACCGAAGACCAGATGAATTGTGAAATGACATCAAGGACATCATACATGAAGAAAGCAAGAGGTCTGGGTTTTCATTAAAAAGACAGGAAAGTAAAAAAGACCAAAATGACTGTCAGAAGAGACTCTGAAACTTGCTCTTGAACCTCAAGCAGCTACAGCAAAAGGAAGAAGTGATGAAGTAAAAGAACTGAACAGAAGATTTCAAAGGTTGGCTCAAGAAGACAAAGAAAAGTATTATAATGTCATATGCAAAGAGCTGGAGATAGAAAACCAAAAGGGAAGAACATGCTCCGCATGTCTCAAGCTGAAAGAACTGAAGAAAAAATTCAAGCCTCAAGTTGTAATAGTGAAGGATTCCATGGGGAAAATATTAAATGACGCAGGAAGCATCAAAAGAAGATGGAAGGAATACACAGAGTCATTATGCCAAAAAGACTTGGTCGATGTTCAACCATTTCAGGAGGAAGCATATGATCAGGAACTGATGGTACTGAAGGAAGAAGTCCAAGCTGCACTGAAGGCATTGGCAAAAAACAATACCAATTGAGATGTTTCAACAAACGGATGCAGCACTGGAAGTACTCACTTGTCTATGTCAGGATATTTGGAAGACAGCTACCTGGCCAACTGACTGGAAGAGATCCATATTTATGCCTATTCCCAAGAAAGGTGATCCGACCAAATGCAGAATTATCAAACCGTATCATTAATATCACACTCAAGCAAAATTTTGCTGAAGATCATTCAAAAACAGCTGTAGCAGTATATCAACAGGGAACTGCCAGAAATACAGGCCGGAACCAGGGATATCACTGCTGATGTCAGATGGATCCTGGCTGAAAGCAGAGAGTACCAGAAGGATGTTTACCTGTGTTTTATTGACTACGCAAAGGCATTTGACTGTGTGGATCATAACAAATTGTGGATAATATTTTGAAGAATGGGGATTCAGGAACACTTAGTTGTGCTCATGAGGAACCTGTACATAGATGAAGAGGCAGTCATTGGACAGAACAAGGGGATATTCAGTGGTTTAAAGTCAGGAAAGGTGTGTGTCAGGGTTGTATCCTTTCACCATACTTATTCAACCTGTATGCTGAGCAGATAATCCGAGAAGCTGGAGTATATGAAGAAGAACGGGGAATCAGGATTGGAGGAAGACTCACTAACAACCTGCGTTATGCAGATGACACAACCTCCTTGCTGAAAGTGAAGAGGACTTAAAGCACTTACTGGTGAAGATCAAAGACCACAGCCTTCAGTATGGATTGCACCTCAACATAAGGAAAACAAAAATTCTTATAACTGGACCAATAAGTAACATCATGATAAATGGAGAAAAGATTGAAGTTGTCAAGGATTCCATTTTACTTGGGTCCACAATCAACAGCCATGGAAGCAGCAGTCAAGAAATCAAAAGACGCATTACATTGGGCAAATCTGCTGCAAAGGGCCTCTCTAAAGTATTGAAAAACAAAGATGTCACCTTGAAGACTAAGGTGTCCCTGACCCAAGCCATTGTATTTTCAGTCACATCATATGCATGGGAAAGCTGGACAATGAATAAGGAAGACTGAAGAAGAATTGATGCCTTTGAATTGTGGTGTTGGCGAAGAATATTGAATATACCATGGACTGCCAAAAGAATGAACAAATCTGTCTTGGAGGAAGTACAGCCAGAATGCTCCTTGGAAGCAAGGATGGCGAAACTGCATCTTACGTACTTTGGACATGTTGTCAGGAAGGATCAGTTCCTGGAGAAGGACATCATGCTTCGCAAAGTACAGGGTCAGCAGAAAAGAGGAAGACTCTCAACAAGATGGATTGACACAGTGGCTGCAACAATGAACTCAAGCACAACAATGATTGTAAGGACGGCACAGGTCCGGGCAGTGTTTCATTCTGTGGTGCGTAGGGTTGCTATGAGTCAGAACTGACTTGATAGCACCTAATAACAACATACATGCCCATCCCTCCACCTGACTGTGATCATAGGGAAGGGACTGTTTCTGTCACTCAGTGGTGCTTGGCACACATTAGGAGCCTTTACATATTTGTTGAATTGTACTGAATTCACTGTGATTCATCCAGTCCTAGCCTTCTATTAATCTTGTAAAATGGGTAGGTCCTCTCTGTAAATGGCTGCTTCCTGAGAACCCGGTATTTGGGTTGGGCTGAAGGCATCTCTACTCATGGCTGTAATCTGGGAGCTAAGCACAGCCTGTGCCCACCTTCAAGACTTCTGGGCCAAGCCCTCATAAAACCTTTTGTCCCCAGCACAAAGTCCTGTGTGCTTACTTCTGGAGTGATTCATTAAAATGAGGTTCACTGTTCTCTAATGTCTACCGGGTCAAAATGTTTGTCCATGTGCTCAGCTTTCAAGGATGTGAGGGTTTTTTCCTAATATAAATGTATTGTTTGATAGGCAAGTATATTAGATTCATTTTTTCCCATGTGGTAAACAACATTTGAAAGCAATCACAATACTTCCCAGTGGACAGATCTTACCTTCTTGGGCTCAGCAATGTTTCTAAGACACCCCCCTGCCATGGCTCCCTCAGGCACCCTGACCCAGGAGACCTGAGCTAGAAGACCCGCCTCACTCCTTTACTTAGTCCCAGGCTTCTGGGATCCACTACAAGTTTACTGGGGATAATTTTAGCTGTCACTCACTCCGGAATATTATCAGCAAGGAAGAGTAACATTATACAAATTTAATGTTGTGTAAAACCTTTAGGCAATTTACAAAGGTGTATAGAAACGGTTATTTTAGATATTATAGTTAAAAATGCTCTGTGATGTACTGGTATCATGTGACCCCTTTTACAAAACTAACCTTGAGCATCACCCATACCCATGGCTTTGCTGGTCACCTCAGGCAGTGGCTTTCTGTATACATTCTGTACTCACACCCCACTGCTGCCTCCTGCCACACCCACTCACCCACTAGGCTCTTTCACCTCTAAAATGTTCTTAAATCCATCCTCTTCTTTCCAGTCATACTGAACTTATTTCTGTTCTTTCAATGGTAGGGTGCATTAAGGGTTTAAGACCATCAGCTCTGCTATCTACTAGCTGTGTAACCTCGGGCAAGTGACAATCTCCCTGACCTTCAATTTCCTCGTTCATAAATAAGGATATTAATAGTATGCTTATTTTATGGGGTTATTATAAAGATTAAATGAGATCATTAATATAAATCAATTCATATGGCACCTAGAATAAAATAAGCATGCAGTAAATAATAGTAGTTATTATTATTCCTTGAATATGCCATGTGCTTTCTCCTCTCAAGGCCTGGAATGCTGTTAACCTACTGTTCACTTGTTGTCAGGTGCTGTCGAGTTGGTTCCAACTCATTGTGACCGTATGGACAACGGAATGAAACATTACCCAGTCCTGCTCCATCCTCACAATTGTGGCTGTTTGGGCCCACTGTTGTAGCCACCGTGTCAATCCATCTTCTTGAGGGTCTTGCTCTTTTTCACTGACCATCTGCTTCACCAAGTATGATGTCCTTTTCCAGGAACTGGTCTCTCCTGATAACATGTCCAAAGTACGTGAGACAAAGGCTCGCCATCCTCAGTTATAAGGAGCATTCTGGCTGTACTTCTTCCAAGACAGATTTGTTTGCTCTTCTCAAAGCCCACAGTATATTTAATATTCTTTGTCAACATCATAATTCAAATGCATCGATTCTTCTTTGGTCTTCCTTATCATTGTCCAGACTTTGCACACGTATGAGACAATTGAAAATTGTCAGGCACACCTTAGTCCTCAAGGCGACACCTTTGTTTTTTAACACTTTAAAGAGGTTTTTTGCAACAGATTTGCCTGATGTAATACGTCATTTGACTTCTTGACTGCTGCTTCAATGGGTGTTGATTGTGGATCCAAGTAAAATGAAATCCTTGACAACTTCAATATTTTCTCCATTTATCGTGATGTTGCTTATTGGTCCAGTTGTGAGGATTTTTGTTATCTTTATGTTAAGGTGTAACTACATATCCTTCAGGTTCTGATTTAAAAGTAAGTTCCTACAGGAAACATTTTCCGGGCCTCTGTTTCCCCCACCACTGGGTTAGGTTTGCTTGTTTTTTACGCATGCTATTTTTTTTTTTTATGCATATAGCAACCTGTACTTCCATATGATATCAGCTATCACATGGCATTATAATATGCTGCTTTCCCATCTGTCTTTTCCATTAGACTGTGAGCTCCTTGAGTGTATTCTACATGCTGGGCTCTTCCTACTTGTGGAACGGCTCTTGAGCTTTGTTCTGTTTTCATTTTTAAGACTAACTTTAAGCATAACTCTGTCTTAGTTATCTGGTGCTGCTATAAGAGAAATTGTTAAAGCAGATGGCTTTAACAAACAGAAATTTATTCTCTCACAGTCTAGGAGGCTAGAAGTCCTAATTCAGGGAGCCAGCTGGAGAACGTCCTTGTCATCAGTTTTCCCTGGTCTAGGAGCTTCTCAGTGCAGGGAACACGGCTCTTTTGTCTCGGTGGTAATGGGGTCTCTCTTCTCTGCTCATGTCTCTCTTTTATATTTCAAAGGAGATTGACTCAAGATACAACCTAACCCTATAGATTGAATCCTGCCTTATTAACATAACTGCCTCTAATCCTGCCTTATTAACATCATATAGAGGTTAGGATTTACAACACATAGGATAATCACATCAGATCACAAAATGGTGGACAACCACATAATACTGGGAATCATGGCCTAGCCAAGTTGACACACATTTTTGGGGGACACAATTCAATCCGTAACAAACCCTTTACCTATATTTTTGTCTAAGTCTATACATTTCTAGATCCTTGGTGAGTGAAGAGCAGCTTATTAAGAAATGGCCTACAAGAGCAAGGCTCAGAATTCTCTCAAATCAAATTTGGCAGTACACTCAGCTCTCAGGTACTTGCTTGTGAACTAGCCATAGGCTATTTGATCTTCTCAATACCTTTCTTGTGCTTGGCCAATTCCCTTCTTGCTTAGTTACTGTAAGCGTAGGAAATGTGAAAGCATTTTAACATCAAGCTGATTACAGCAATCTAGAAAGCAATGCATATTAAATGAATTATATTATTTCTCTTTAATAACATTGATACACCGACTAGAATTAACTGCATTTGGGTATAGAACAGAAACCATTAATTTATTTTCACTTTCAGATTGTATTATTGTTAGCCTCTTGGGAATCTATTAAATGTTTCAGCTTCATGTATTCTGATGGAAATCACTTAGCATCTTTTAGAAACCCAGAGGGGGAAGTTGTCATTAGTTCTGAATCCCTCCTCCTTTCAATACTCCCCCTCATTCCCTCCACCCCTTCCCAGCCATCTTTATAAAGGCTCGGTGTATTTCTAACAGTTGAGTCAGCCCACAGCATGGCTAATGTATCATGGTAATCTCTCTGCCTATCCCATAAGAGAGAGCTGCACATACCTTCCTGGGACTTCCTTGTTTGACTTGCCTTGATCCTCACATTGTCCCTATCATTCCTGGCTCAAATCCTTGGACTGAGATTCCACTATTAGTCCTGACTTGTTGCCACGTGGATTTGGGGCTGTTGCATTCTATCCTCATGTTAGTGCTTCAATTTCTTCTACCAAGATTAGCTCAGGTTCTTGATGATCCTCACTACCTTGGGTAGAAGCTCTCATTTGACCTGAGCATTGGTCCTACAGAGTCCAGGCCCTGCCTCATCCATGTCTATGGGGAGAGTGGGGACACAAACCTTCTGTCTTGACTGGCTCTTTGGGTCTAGAGATGAGAATAGAACCTTGTCGGGGACCCTTGTGGAGAAGGAGTTGGTGCACCTGAAGGCAGGGCTGGGAGGACAGGGAATTTTGATCAGCCCTGGTGGCACGGTGGTTAAATGCTTGGCTGCTAACTGAAAGGTTGGCTGTTCAAACCCACCAGCCCCTCCATGGGAGAAAGATGTGGCAATCTGTTTCTATAAAGATTCCGAAAAAAAAAAAAAAAAAAAAACCAAAGCCGTTGCCGACAAGTTGATTCTGACTCATAGCAACCCTATAGATTACAACCTTGGAAACCCTATGGGACAGTTCTGCTCTGTCTCATAGGGTCGTTATGAGTTGGAATCGACCCAACAGCAATGGGTTTAACGGGTTCTCACTCAAAGGCTGCAGTGGACCAATTTTGGAGAGATTCTGAGACTATATACTAGACACTATGACTTCTAGGTACTTGGTGAGATTCTGTATCCTTGGTTACTTTCACATGGTTGTTGACTTGTCACCCCTTTGCAATTTCCCCAGAGTGATGAGGAAAACAAACAAGCAAACAAAAATCCTCCACAATATAAAGGACCTGTAAGCTTATGGAAGATGAGAGAGGAATTGCTGGGGAAACTTCAAGACTAACATGTGGTGAGTCACTGAGTGATAGGTTGGTGGCTGCATATACTCAGAGGTGAGTTTGGGGATACCAGCTAAGTCTGGGGATGGGGAAATGGGGAGGTCATTTGTCTAAAAAGGGGACCAACATAGGCATTCCTTGCCAGGTCGAGGAAAACTATTCCAAAAGCAATGAAAAATGAAGGACTAAAGCTATCTCAAGGAGAGTAAGAAGGAAGAATAGAGGTGAATGTTCTTCCAAGTGAGGAAAGACACAAGAGGAAAGTTCTGAGAGGTGGCAGCTGCGATCCAGATGTTTTTTGGCAAGCAAATGAAAGAATTTGAAAAGCAAGTTATGAGTGCGTACAAATAGATTGCCTTTCTCTGACTGAGGATGAAAAGACCTGCAAATTGCATAGATGCCTAGAAAAGTTGGGAGTAGCAGACACTGTTGGTTTCTAATCCAATACTCACCTCAATTCCTACTTCCTAACAGCAACATGATTTTGCTCATGTTGACGAGAAGCTTCATGGAAAGCTGACCCTCTCCCCAACTCCAAGGGATAGTCTAAGACCACAATGAGAATCCAATTTCCAAAGTCTGTAATTGGTTTAGAAAGGAACCATGTTCCAATTTTTGCCAAAGAGGTAAGAGGGAAGACTGATGAAAGGCTTCTGGGTTCATTCCTATGAAAGAAACATGGGAAGAGATGGTCTCTTTCTTCCTCTAGATATTGTCATGTCTGGATGGGATACCTGGAACTAGCAAACATTTTCCATGAGTCTGATGATGAAGTCAACATACAAAGTGGGCAGAGGCAAAGAGACTGTAGAGAGACAGAGCTGGAATGCTGCTGTACCACACCTGGAATAGCCCTACTTCTGGACTTTTTAAGCCATTTTGAATGGGGCCTTCTTGTATCTGCAGTCCAAAGAACCCAACTAACAGAGAAGATTTCCATCTCCTCTGAGCTCTTCTTAAATTGTGGTAGGTTTGAATGCAGCTATAGCACTTTCCTGCCCAGTAATTTTGCAAATTGGATCTGAAATCCTTGTGGGTCCTAGAGTCCCATTCTTTTCTCCTAAAATTTAATTTGCTTTCCATTGCATTTTGGGGGTGAGAAAAGGAGGAAGGAGCATGAGTTGGGGAAATTTTCCTCAGACAGCCCTAAAACAAAGAGAAATATCAACAAACTTACTTTTCCAAAAGTACGGGCAGTGCTGAGGTGACAGGTAGGTTGCCTTTCCCATTGGTTGATTCCGACTGAATGGAAACAGGAGACAGAGAATTGAGGATCAGTGATGGAAGGAAGAAGCCAGGGCTGCTAGGTCTCTGATGATGCTGGGGAGAGGCCGTTGCTCTTCTTTCCTTTCCTCCCCCTTCGCCATACTATGCAATCTGCCTCTGAGCCCAGACATTGGCACCTTCCCTCAAGCTTCCCCTGGCCTTCTTTCCTTAGTGTTGCTTCCTGCTGGTGCACATGCAGCTTGCACCTTCTCCTTTTCTGGGTTTCCTTGAGCTAAGAAAAATGTTTACATTTTGAGGCTCCATTCTTGAAGGGAGCAATCACTTTTTCTCTGTCCCTTGTTTACTGACTGTGAATACTACTCTCCCAAAAATGCAGGCCCTAAGTTCCCCAAGGAAGGGAGTATGGATGGATTCATGTGAGCCAATCACTGCCCTTAGAGATACAGCTCCAAGCACAATTCTCAGGAGAGGCTTGTCATCAGGGGCGGATTATCCAATAAGCAAGGTAAGCATGGTACTTACTCTGCCTGCCGGATCGTTTGTAGTGCTCTTTGATGTGAAACCCATATGAAATTGTTCACTACAGATTAGTAAGTAAGCACAAGTAAACCTGTGCTTACTTTGCTTACCAAGTCATCTGCCCCTGTCAGAGATTATAAATTTAAAAAGAGGTTTTGATTCTGTAGGAAGGTGCTATGGCGTTGGTAGAGAGACAGATGCCAGTCATACCTAGAAGCAGAATCTTTGATGTGGTGAAAAAATGTGAAATTGTTTACTACAGATGATCTGGTAAGCAAGGGAAGCACTGTGCTTACCTTGCCTAGCAGATAATCCATCTTGTCACTGCCCAAAACTCAGGCCATCAGAAATTTCTTCATGATATATTCCACCCGACTTTTACATTTTTTGTTGCAATGGATTTGGTTTCAACAGTGGTTCTCAACACTGACTGCATGTTAGAATCACCTGGGGGAGATTTTTAAAAGTACTGATCCACTCCAAAATCTTGGGATGGGGCCTGGACATAGAATGTCTTAATCCCCCCTCTCCCCCCGCTGTGATTTTAATGTATAGCCTTGGTCTAAAGGAATATATACCTGGAAACTACACGTACACTTTTAGTTATAATATGGGAATAAGGTCTGTGAAAACATGCTAAGTAGCACCCCTGCCCCCAGCCTGCTTTTTAATTTTTTTCAGGTTGCTTTGTTCAGTGGGTGATTTGGGAGTTTAGGCTGATTTCATAAATCATTGCAATGTTTGAGGCAAGAAGAGACGAAAGAAGTTTAAGAGCTATTACTACCTATTGACACAACAGATCTTGAATCTACTTTATCTATTTGTTTACACAATCAAATTGTTTCCTTATAGAGTAAGTCATGGACAGAAACCACTGGAGAAAGAAGAGTTTTAGGTAGGAACAAGCTTTGTTAAAAAAAAAAAATGAAATGGATATTTTTATGATTATTAGTAATACATGACTATTAAATACAAAAAATCACCAAGAAAGAAATAAAAATTACCTTTTTACCACTGTCCAGAGATAACGATTGTTAATCGTTTCATATACATTCTTCCAGAATTTTTTTGTGTGTCCACACAGAAGCACATTCATTTTTGTTTAAACTACAAAATGAGATTATGCTGTATATATTTGTTTTTAACCATTTTTCATTAATAATAAATTATAGACTTTTTCATGTTAATAAATACAGATTTACAATCTAATTATTATTCTTAGTGGCTATATAGAAACCCATTATAGGGATCCATAATTTAACTAGTCTCTTATTGGACATTTAGGTTGGTTTCCATTTTTTCATTGTAATAAACAATGAGGCAGGATAACACCGGGTTTAAGAACTCAGGTTCTGGAGTGCAAATCATTCCCACCTTGGAGGATTGTGGTTTAAGCATGAAAAGAGATCATTTGTAATGAACATTCTCCGAGTTGCCAAAACTTTGCTCAAAAGCATTGAACTCCTCTTCTCAAAGCAGCGGAAGATGTGTGGCCTGGGTCTATATTGAACTTTTTGAGACTATATCCCAGATTCTATTGACTCCACCCCCATCTGGGTCATTCCCAAAGTGGTGTCCCTGAGGGAGAGGCAGAATATGGCTTCAAGGCAGGCATCATCATACTCACCAGGGCTGGTAAGGAGGGGATGGGTGATGAGCCAGGAGATTGGCCTGGCAGGTTGAGGGCATTAAACTTGGGAACCACAGCTACGCTGACCCTCCGGCGGGGCATGTTCTGTAGGAGAGAAGTGACTATGTCTGCTCTCTTGGAGATGGCAACAGGCACAGTTTAGAAGGGCCTGAAAAATGCCTACTAGTTCCTAATGCTATAATAACATTCACTGAATATTATTGTTTGGGGTAGTGATGGTGTTGGGGGTTGGTGTGGAGAGTGTGACCAAAGCTGACACAAATTATCTGTTCATGGTGAGTGGTCTCTCAACATTTTCCTATTTTAGCTTATTAGATCCTAAAGAAATAGCACAGAAATGATCTCACAGTCTCTAGGTGGCAATACCCATTGCTATGCATAGCAATACCAAGGCTTAAAGGTCATTTCATGTTTAAAGGCTGTGTAGTCTATGAGCAAGGAAGGTGAAATGTCAGAGCTGAACTAGTGAGTATGGAAAGCTGAACAGAATCTCTCTCCAGAGGTTCTCTGGCATCCATGGATCCAAGAATGGATGACTGCTTGGGTGACTGCAGAAACATCTGTCAGACTCCTCTTGGAAGCCCTAGTATTCCTTGAACATGCATACCTTTCCCAGCGTAAGGGACATGGACCGCGCTGTGCGAGGGACCCCATCTTCTGTAGCAGAATGGAAAAGAGAAGAGAACTCAGGTAAGTTTTCAGACTAGGCTCCAGCAGGGAACAGATAGGTAGAAACTAAGCCAAGGGCCAGGGTCTTGGGGACACTGAGTTCGGCACTTCACCCTCTGAGATGGTCATCTGCAGACTTTGGTGCTTTTTTGGATAGGACCTTTATCCTAACTCCTCTGAGTACTGTAAGAAGTCCCAGTCTTTGGCTTCTGATCTCCACCCACACCACTACACAGTTTATGGGATATACCCTGAATAGAGTGTGAAAACTACCCGTAGCAATTCCAAGCCTTACTGGGTCATTTCATATTCTCACAAGGGATGTATAGTCAGGGAAGCTATGGACAAGGACAGTGTGATGTTGGTAAAGAATGAAAACTTGCTGACAAAAGTTGATTCAATATGTCACCTACAAACTGATTCAGAACAAAGGAAACAACCACTCTAGGATTTTCTTCTCATTAGTACATACATTAAAAGATATAATTCATGTAAAGTGCTTAGCACCACACCTGAATAATGCTGCCACCAGGAAACATCTGGATATGTGCAGAGAAAGGTATTCACAAGCTCACTTCAGTTTGATTCAGTTTGACCAATATTATCTACCTACTGTATTTTGTACTGTATTTTTACCCAAATAACATGTGCACTATGTTTTTTGCCAACCACGCAACCCCCTTGTGTATTATTTTCCTAGGCATGCTACGTGTGTTATATGTGTGGGTGCATTATTTATGAAAAATATGGTACACATAGCTGTCTATCCCTCATATACATATATTTTAGGTTTGTCTCTTGAAAAGCACATAGCAGGGTATTTTTTTTAAATCTAATCTGGGAGTCTCTATTAACCAACTGGTTTAAAGTGGTTATATTTCATGTGATTACTGATATATTTGTATTTATTTTCATTTTATATTTTCTATTTACCTTCCTTTATTTGTTTTTCCTAATCCCTGCCCCACTGATATGGACGTTATATATTCTAGTTCTAATCTTTAGTGTAACCCCTGACAGTTTTTACATATTTGCTGGACTTTAAATGTAAAATTAATCAAGATCTCTATTTTCTTCCTGAATAAACCTCAGAACAATGATAACTCCCTCCAATCTTGAATTGTGCTGTTTTTCAGTATTTTAATTTCATCTTGTTTTTGTATTCCCAAATTATTCATTATGATTGTTTTATATAATGAATGCTTGTTTAGATTTACCCACTGTTTACAAATGTCTTTGATCACCATTCCTTCTTGCATCCTACTCCTTTCTATTGAGCTTAACTTCATTCTTCCTTAAAAACATCCTTCAGTAGTTCTTTCAGCAAGGGTCTATAAGAGGTAAACTTTCTTAGTTGTTGTCTCAAAGTGTTATGTGGTTTCTCTTAGTTGTGTTTTTATTTCTCTTCCTTGGAATTCACTGTGCTTTCTGAATCCAATGTCTTTCTTTAGTTCTACAAAATCCTCAGCCATTATCTCTTTGAATACTTTCTCTCCCCCATTCTCTC
Organism: Loxodonta africana; assembly: GCF_030014295.1. Lineage (NCBI taxonomy): Eukaryota > Metazoa > Chordata > Mammalia > Proboscidea > Elephantidae > Loxodonta > Loxodonta africana. Next base: position 72,795,972 of record NC_087348.1, on the reverse strand, counting down.
CTTATGGACCTCTTAATAAATATGTTTGGGACTTTCTCATTCTATGCTCCATATCCCATAATGTTTTTTTTTTTTCCATATGTTTAATCAGTTTATACTTCTGATCTGCATTTTGGGTAACTTCCTCAAATCTATCTGTCAGTTACCTAATTTTTCTTCAACTGAGCCCAATCTGATTTGAATGTTATATCAATTAGGGTAAGCTTTTTTTTTTTAAGTTATGCTACAATAATAAATATCTAGAAGTTTTAGCGGCTTATTACAAAAAAGTTTTATTTCTAAGTTATGCTACAATAATAAATATCTAGAAGTTTTAGTGGCTTATTACAAAAAAGTTTTATTTCTTGCTTATGCTACATGTCTGTTTGCTTCTGAGTTGGTAACGGGCTCTGCTCTGCATTTCCTCACTCGGGACTCAGGCTAGCAGGGCTTCTACTACTCTGGAGCAGTGATGGTTACCATGTCTAAAGAAAGAAACTTCGGGCAGTTTGAACATGAGTTCTTAAAGGTCTCAGCTCAGATGTGACACATGTCACTTCTGCTCATATTTCATTGGCCCAGCCAAGTCATACGACCATCTCTAACTTCAGAGGGATTGACACGGTGGCTACAGTGATGGGCTTGAGCATAGCAACAATTGTGAGGATGGTGCAGAACTGGGCAGTGTTTTGTTCTGTTGTACATAGAATCGCTGTGAGTTGGAACTGACTCCATGGCATCCAACAACAACAATTTCAAGAGTGCGGAGGGTACCCAGAAGACCTGAAATGTTGAGGAACAGCCTCAACTATAGTAACTACCACACCTATCTGCTGAGTTTTGAATTTCCATGACTCTATTCCTCATTTCTAGAAGTTCTTTTCTATTCTTTTTTGATAGCCGTTTTCTTTTATTCTTGTTTTCGATTCATTGTTTTTAATAATTTAAAAAAATTTATCAGATTATTTTCTGAGGTTCTTAGGGATATAATCCTATTGTTTGGTGTGACTGATGATTCTTGCTCATGGTGGATCGTTTCCTTGTGTATTTTATAATTTGTATTGTGAACTCATCTTCAGTGAGGCTTTATTTAGAGGAATCTGTCCTGGGTGGAGAGTATGTCTCTCCAGAGTGACTAAGTAACTTTATGTTTGTTTTTCACAGTGTTCCTGAAGGCTCCATTTTGATGTTCTTTTCAGAATCTCCACGTATTGCGTCACCATTTCTATTACTTTGGACATGTACTTTTCCTATGAGGAAGAAGAAAGTATTTTTTCCTACTAGAGGCCACGGTGAAACTGACAAACTTCCTTGTTTGTTTCTCTGCTGCTGGGTGATTGTTTTGTTCTTGTCAAGTTCTCTCTAAAGATGCAGTCCTTGGAAAGTCTTAACTTTCTGGGGGGATTTCTGCCATGGGAAGCTGACACCTCATCTCAGATTGCATGTGAATGCAAAAGTCAGCCCCTAGATAACTGAGGGTGGCATTTGCCCCCAAGGAAGCTGCAGGAGCAGCTTGGTTTCAGTTCTCTTTTCTTTTCCTGTATGTAGGGATTTCAATTTCTTTTCTTGTGGATTCAGCTATTCCTTTAAACTAATGTTGGCTCTATTTTATCCAGCATTTCTAAGTATTTGTGGTTGAAGGGTTTTCAAGTTTTCCAGTCAGCTAAAATAACAGAACCAGAAGATATTGTTTATGTACGAAGAGTTCCAGCAAATAAAGTACCACTCTTACAAGGGGGTAAAGGTCATAATCAGATAATTTACAAAAGTAAAAAAATACGAATATCCAATAAACATTAGGAAAAGCAAAGAAATGCAAATTAAAGCTATGAGATATCATTTTGGCCTATCAAAGTCATAAATATTTTTAAAAATAAAGAATAAGAATGCAGTTGATGGCACAATGAATTGAGCATTACTATAACCCATTCAATGGAAATATCAATGGGATTTACTTTTTTGAAAAGAACTTAGGAGGCTTATAAATATTTCTTTCCCTTGAGCTTATACTTACACTTTGAGAAATTTATCTTAAGGAAATAATCCAAAAGGCAGACAATCAGCACGTTTCATATTCAGAAAACAAAATAATGAGCGTTATTTAAATGTGCACCGCTTTTCTTGAAATCAGGGATATTTTCTGTCACTGTAGTTTTCAAAGTCACATGCATAGAAAAAGATTGCCAGGAGTCATGTAAAGGCTTAAAAAGCAAATACCGCTAGGGAATGGTCATAGAATATTTTATGGACACACATGCTGGGTGAGGGTGGGCCCCTCTGCATCGGCCCAACCTGAGGAATAGCTTGGAGGAAGAGATGGAGTGGGAACAGATGTCTAGAAGGCACTTATTCACCAATGAAGACTCAGCTAAAGTTTCCCTTCCTATTGCAAGCATTGTCTCATCCCCTCAGACTGCGTGTGAGACTCTGCACTGTGTTCCCCAGGGAAGTCACCTTCCTTCTGTCACAGCACCAGTCATACCACTCTGCCCTCCCCACAGGCTGGGAGTTCCTCTGGGCCAGGGACCATGTGCCTTTTATTCTAAATTCAAGTATCATATATGCCAAATCAAAGGCACTCAATAAACATCTGGGGAATGAATGAACGTGACACAGGCATAATTGTGCTCATTCCCTGGGTAAGGTGGTTCACAGGAGACCTTGCACCTTGCAGGACAATAATGCAAGAATTCACGTATTAGGATTTGTTTGGCAACAACTTCCCCAACTTCTAACACTGACAGAGAGTGGTTTGTTAGAGACCCAGAGACATATGGGTCAGGAGCTTCCCTGCCAAGATCCATAGCAGACAGCCTGGAACATGTATACACTGTCTTTGGACTCTGGGAAACATCACTGATATTCCCCAGGAAACTTGTGAAACCTCCTGTTTATAAAGGTTCCTCCATCTGTTATATTTTCTGTACTTTCCCTCCTTCTGCTTTTGGTAACACGGATGTTTGCATTTCACAGGGATTCCTATCACTAAAAGGTCTGTTTCTCCTGCTATTCACTTTCATCAGCCAGAGCTCAAACTCTGGCAGCTCCCAAGGAAACATCCTGGTCCAAGTACCATCATCTCCCTCCTGGACTGCTGTAAGAGCCTCCTCTATTCTATACTTCAAATTTTGCAATCCTCTAATCCATACTCTGAAATGAGAATAATCTTCCAAAAATAAAATCTGATCATGTCATCTTATGTAAAACTCAGCAATGATTTATTACTCTCCATTGCCTAGAGGACAAAGTCCTGACTTGTTATCATGGCTTGGTATGTGGTCTGGCCCTGGCCTACCAAGTCTTGCCTTTAACCTCTCATCATCACATCCCAACACTGTTTATCAAAACTGTTTATTTCGTGTTGTTCTTACCTCCAACCTCCACACCTTTGCACATGTTGTTTCTTCTACCTGGGATGTATTTCCCTCTCTTAACTGAGAACTCCTATTTTTACCTTAAAACCCTTTCCAGGTGCCATCCCTCTGTGAAGCCTTCCTTGACTCTCTCAAGCAGAATTAGGTGGTCCCTCTTCTGTGCTACTACAGCAACTTGTATGTTGTTGTTGTGTTGTTAGGTACCGTTGACTTGGTCCCTCCTGATAACACGTCCAAAGTATGTGAGATGAAGTCTTCCTATCTTCACTTCTAGGAACATTCTGGCTGTACTTCTTCCATGATGGATTTGTTCATTCTTCTGGCAATATATTCAATATTCTTCACCAACACCATAATTCAAATGCATCAGTTCTTCGGTGTTCCTATTCATGTCCAGCTTTCACATGCATATAAGGTGATTGAAAACACTATGGCTGAGGTCAGGTGCACGTTAGTTCTCAAAGTGACATCTTTGCTTTTTAACTCCTTAAAGAGGTCTTTGCAGCAGGTTTGCCCAATGCAATATGTTGTTTGATTTATTGACTGCTGTTTCTATGGGCATTGATTATGGATCCAAGTAAAATGAAATCCTTGACAACTTTAATATTTTCAATATTGTCTGCCTTTTGCACAATTTCCTAAAGACAGATTTCTCAGAGTATAAATACTAGCTCAAGGGAAAGAAATATTTATAAGGCTCTTAAATTATTTTTTAAAAAGTAAATATAATACTTGTATAGCACTTATAAAAAAGTATTTCTTTAAAATATTTGTCTTACCTACTAGTTGCTATTTATCTCAGTAATATCTCCTTTATCCAGGCTTTTCCTCCACTCCCACTACCCAGACTTCATCTCTCACCTAGACTGTTGTAGTAGCATCTTCATGAGTTTCCCTGTCTTTGGCTTTGCCCCAGTAATTGCCACACTGCAGTTAGAGAGAACCTCATTAAACTACATACATGATCATGTCACTTCCCTAATTAAAATCTTTGGTTGGGTTCCTAATAATAATTCCAAGATAAATTCTAAGTTCCTTACCATTTGCTGCCTAAAAAGGATGCCCAGAGCATAAAGACTTGTCACTCTCACATGGCCTGTCACTCACAGAGAGCTCTAGCAGCCTGTGGGCTATGTATGTGTCGGTGGTTGAGTACTCAGGTTAACTGTGCTGGGAGTCAGGAGGTCACTTGGGACCATTCATGCTTTCTGGTTCTAGCCTCCCAGGTTCACCAGAGCAACCCCTGCCAGGCTTCTGTGGGCAGGATTTGGGCAGAAGCAGGGAGCCTTGCTCAACCTGAAATAGGTCCCGGGGCTGCCATGATAGGTGTGTCTGATCCTGGCCAAGAGCCATCACAGGCCTACACTGTAGGGCCAAGGTAGGGCTGGAGCCCAGATCCTTACCAGAGGGGCCACAGCTGCGGCTTGAATTCTGATTTGCAAGTTTTTTAAACTCCATGAGCTCTGCATGGTCTTTCTCGTACGTCCTCTTCAGGTTCTCCACATACTGCATCATCACTTCTGTGGCTTTGGACATGCGCTTTTCCTGCAGGGAAGGAGAGTGTGAGTGCACGGGGTGGTTGAATAAAAGGCTCCATGAGGACTTGTTTGCTCTGAGTGAGCCCCTCGGCTGGAATAACTGAAAGGATACAGGGACCAATCAGACATGACTCTGTCCCTTAAGAGTTTGTTGTCCACGATGTGAGCTGAAAAATGGTCTCAGGTACCTGCACTCAAGGAGAACAAGAGAGCAGCACAACCACAATGCCACAGAAGATGAGAGGTGGGAGAGATTCATTTATGCTTGCAGAGAATAGTTCGGGGAGGCTTCATGGAGATGGAATGAAGTGGACATAGGGCATGGGCAGCATCTGGTCATGTAGATGTGGGCAAGAGGTATGAAGGGCATCCAGGCCAGAGAACGCCAAGAACAAAGGTTCAGAGGCAGAGAAGCATAGGACTTGTATATAAGTGAGGATATATTCTCCAATTGGGAATATTTTGGAGAGTAAAAAGGGGTGCTATTAAAAATTATGCTGGACAACAGGCATTAACCAGATTATCTGGACAAACCAGGATAGTACAGACCATCTTACTTATGTAGGAAGCAGCAAGCAGTTGGGTTTGTTCCCAAGAGGAAATGATGAGTCAGGGCTGGGTTCTGAAGAACCTTGAATACTAGGCTAAGGAATTGGAACTTATTCTGAAGGAAAAGGGAAGCCATTGAAAGTCCTACAGTAAGAGAGTGACATAATCAGGTCAGCAGTGGAAATAAGACTGTAGGCAATGAAACTGGGGGGGCAGTGAGACCAACAAGGAAAGCAAGGACCAGTGCCTGAACTAGCTGTGTGGAACCAGAGAGGAAGGAGAACAGTGAAAGGCACAGAAGCTAGGGATGGGAAAGCCATGTGGAGAGCAATAAAGACTGGGGTGAATGGCACGTGGACTGAGAAACATGTTTGAGAGGGTCGTACAAAATGGAGAAGGTGTTTCCCTGCTTCTGTTCCCTTGGGTCCCTCAGAGGAAAATGCTCAGTGGCTGTTTGCTGGAAGAGGTCCCCTGTACCTGTGAGCTGAAACCAGTCACTTCCCTAGAGTCCTCCCTGTGTTGCTGCTACCAGCTGGAGTGACCCCCTGGGCGCTACTGCTGAGTCAGGTGCCCTGTCACACAGGGGTGGGACAGCTCAGCCGTTTGTCTTCCTTTCATCCCACAAGAACTGTTCAGTGATATTTCCCAGGAACACTAATCTCATACAACCAATGTGACAGGACATAGGTCCACAGTAACAGCAATGGTAATAACATCTCATTGCTTTACATGTATTACAGTAACCTTTGATGGCAAATTCTATAATCATCCTCATTTTATGGTTGAAGATGCTGAAGCTCAGAGAGCCTCAGTAACTTGGTGGAGCGAGGATTAGAACTCAGGCCATCTGATTCCACTGCTGGAGCAGGGCATGCTCCTGCGCTATGCGACTTCAGAGTGGCTGAGAGGGAGCCAGACCTGAACCTGGACCCTAACTCTACCACTAAGTAATGGGTTGCCCTTCTGAGACTCAGGTTATTCATCTGGGGATAAGGATATTTATTTTACAGAGTTGCTGGAAGGATTAAATGAAGCAAAGAAGTTTTTCCTAAATCACGATTTTACCAAATACTAGTTACATGGGAGGTGGGTATGTATTTTGTGGGGGAAATGAGGAGGTGATCATACAGTCAAATACATTTGGGGAATACATAGATAAAGTTAAACACGTCTCTACCATAACTGGTTGCTGACAAGTTGATTCTGACTCATAACGACCCTATAGGACAGAGTAGAACTGTCCCGTATGATTTCCAAGGAGCGCCTGGTGGATTCGAACTGCTTGACCTTTTGGCAGCAGCCATAGCTCTTAATCACTATGCCACCAGGGTTTCCCTCTTTACTATAGGACTTCTGAAAGCCTTGATTATGCCAGTGTATGTTATAAATCTCTAAGAAAGGAAGATAATAAGCAGCAATTCCCAAACTTATGTGTCCACAGAAAGCTTTTTTCCAAGCATTATCTCAAGCATTTAGTTGCCCACAAAAAATACTCTGAAAAACACCACAATAATGTATATAAGATGCCTGGCACAGAGGAAGCCATTGATAAGTGGCATATGTAGTTGTAGCTGGTCACGTTATTCCTGTAGTTACTGTGGGCAGAGCAGAGCCAGTCAGCGAGGCTGGGAGCGGGTGAGGCTTACCTGGCGGACAGCCCCCACCATCTCAGCTCGGCTGGAGAGGCGGGCAGCCAGGCGGTGCAGGACAGCGATGTCCTCCAGCAGCTTCTGGTAGGTCTCCCGGTGCTCACAGTGGTGCCAGAGTGAAGCTGAAGACTGAGGGGAGAGAAGAAGTCTCACTTGGGGTTTTGTGCACCCAGACTTGGGCTTATGAGCCCTGGGCCCCATCCTGGCTGAGAGGAGTGACCTCAGCAGGGTCCAGGCTAAAGCTTCTTCTGGGGATTAGAGAAGCCCAATATGGACACTTTATATCTGCCTGGCCTGAAAGAAGGAGTCACATCCAGGCCCCTAATCCCTGGGGAGGTCCCGCTACCACCCCAGGTCCCTAGTCCCTAGGGAGCTCGCATTACCACCCCATACCCCCAACCCCATCCTGAGAGCTCCCAAGGGGTCAGAGGCCACAGCCCTGATGTAACCTGGCCTCCAGGATCTCTGTCTCAACTCCTCCCAGCTCTCTGAGGAAGACTCTATATCCAGCTCAGTGCCTTAGTCTGATTTCTCATTTCGGGGACTCTGGTGGGTAAAAAGTGGGACACCCAGCATGTCCCCTGGAGACAGTCCCTCCTCCAAGGATTCCCAAATTCAGGCTCCATAATTACCATAAGGGAAGCTTTGAAGTTTTCCAATTCCTTCTCCGTGTTCTCCTCTGTCAGGTTCCGTTCCCTTTCAGCCTGGCTAATTCTAGATTCCAGGGTGTAGCTGTCATTTCTAAAGGCCAAGGACAGTTGTACAAACACGTTCTGTTGGGAACAAGAGTGTAGGAGAGATGCTAGGAGGAAGGAGCAAGGCTGCAGGTGTGTTTCTTGCACAAGCATTCTAAAACAGCTCCTGGACCTAGTCAGCAAAGCATTCATGTGCAAGTGAAACTCTCACTTCACAGTAAACTACGCAAAAGATGGTGAAGTAGAAACCTGAAGTCCTTGCTAGGTCCTGATTGGGACTGAAAGACCAAATTAATTTTCCTGAAAAAGAATAAAGGGATGACACTTCGCTTTTCCCTAAGCTTCAAGAAAATAACATCCTGTATTTGGGTTTAGACTAACTCAGTCCAGTGCAGCTGGTTGTATAAGCAGTTTGGATTTATGCTGGGATTTATTTCATGGGGGTTTTGGAGGTTTTGCATGAAAATCTGTATTTAAAGAAACCCCATTTGAGTTTCAAGCTGTGTTGATTTGAAGTAAACTTCAACCAGCATCTAGCCTGAGCATTCCAAGTCCTACATCAATAGCAGCTTTAAGTAGTTGCCAGGAGATTAAATAAGGCCAGGTATTTGGAATAAATATTACAAGCCAAAAATCCAGCCTGTATGAATAAACTTTTAAAAGATAGTATTGACCAGACATGGAATTCCTAGAACAGGAAACTATTGGGGAGAAAAACTTGACAGATGGACTCCACAGAGGAAGTAAGCAATGGCCTTCACTTTTATAGTCTTCACCTGCCCTGCCTGAGTCAAGTGGGAACAGATTTACAACCTGTGGGATGCACCAACTTTGTCTGAGCTTCTGAAGTTCATGTAACATGACCCATGGCAGGCAGACATCTCCAGATACAGAACTGAAGGCAATCAACTGACCCAAAGATGATGGTGACATCATACTGAGAATGACTCCTTATTGAGCATCTATCATATGCCAGCACCGCTATCAGCTCTCTGCACCTTAGTTCATTTAATCCCACAACAACCCTCTGGAATAGTAAGCTGTTTCAGTTATTTAGTGCTACTCTAACAGAAATACCACAAGTGGACGGCTTAGCAAGCAGAAATTTATTTTCTCACAGTTCAGGAGGCTAGAAGTCTGAATTCAGAGCACTCTTTCTAGGAGAAGGCTTTCTTTCTCTATCAGCTCTGAAGGAAGGTCCTTGTCTCTTCTGAGCTTCTGCTCCTGGGCAGTCTTCATGTGGCTTGGCATGTCTCTTCCCCCATCTTTGCTTCTTTTACTTTTTTGTTAAATTTCTTTTATATCTCAAAAGAGATGGAATTAAGACACACCTTACACTAATCCTGTCTCATTAGCATAACAAAGACAACCCATTCCCAGATGGGATTATAAGCACAGGTATAGAGGTCAGCATTTACAACACATAATTTAATCCATAACATTCTACCCTTTGGCCCCCCAAAATTCATGTCCTTGCCACATGCAAAACACATTCACCCCATCACATCATCCCAAAGTCTTGAATCAACTCCAAGTCCAAAATCTCATCTTCTTGAATCACCTAAATCAAATATGGGAGAGACTTTAGGCATATTCCAACCTGGGGCAAAATTCCTCTTCATCTGTGAACCTGTGAAATCTAGAATACAAGTTATTTGTTTCCAAAGTAAAATGGTGGAACAGGCACAAGGTAGACATTTCCATTACAAATGGGAGAAATTGGAGGGAAAGAAGGGATAACAGGCACCAAACCAAACCTATTGTCATTGAGTCGAATTCCAACTCATGGTGACTCTATAGGACAAAGTAGAACAGCCCCATAGGGTTTCCAAGGTTGTAAATCTTTATGGAGGCAGGCTGTAGCATCTTTCTCCCACAGAGTGGCTGGTGGGTTCGAACTGCTGACCTTTCTGTTAGTAGCTGAGTGCTTAATGATTGCGCTGCCCAGGTTCCTCGACAGGCACCAAGCAAGTCCATAACCCAGCAGAACAAATTGCGTTAAACGATCCTCTCTTCTCTGAGACCATCTAGGCAATGGCCTTGCCCTCCAGAATCTGGGTGTTGGCTATGCCCTCTGGATTCTGGGTAGAGGCTCTTTGACCCTGGGCTTCTGCTCCACCTTCTAGGCTCTCTGAGATGGCAACTCTACTCTCTCAGCTTTAGTTGACCCCATTCTCCCAGTCCATCTGAGTGGCGACCCCACCCCCATGGCCTCAGCAGACCCAATTATTCTGCCCCTTGGACGTGGCAGCCACACCACTTCAGCTTTGGGTGGTGGCCCCACTCTCCTGGTACACCTTAATGGAAGCCCCACACTCCGGAACCAAATTGGTGAAGGTCGGACTCTTCGAAACCTAGGAGGCTGTGGCCCCACCCTTTGAGATCAAGGAGACCATGGCCCCACCCTTTGAAATCAAGAGGGCCCAGTTCCTCATGATTCTTCCAATAGTTCTGCTGATATCTGAGCTGCTCCAGGGATGGTCTTTTTCTTGGGAAACAGATGTAGCTCCTTTGGCCTGCTTCCTGCCTGTAGAATTCCAAGAGGCAGACACCATTCTTTCTTTTATTCTTTCTCTGTACCCTCCAGTCTAAGCTGATAGGTTTTCTGCTGTGGTGGTTGGTTAGATCCATTAGTCATAGGCTTAATCTCTTTAACAAAAGATTGTGTAGCCACATCCTTGGTGAACATTCTAGGACATGAGTCCTTAGTTTGTACAACAGAATTTTTCAAGTCTAAGTTCTGTTTTCATTTTGCACAGCTTTTTTTTTTTTTTTTAACTTTTATTGAGCTTCAAGTGAACGTTTACAAATCAAGTCAGTCTGTCACATATCAATCAGTTCATATACATCTTACTCCATACTCCCACTTGCTCTGCCCAATGAGTCAGCCCTTCCAGTCTCTCATTTCGTGACAATTTTGCCAGCTTCCAACTCTCTCTATCCTCCCATCCCCCCTCCAGACAGGAGATGCCAACACAGTCTCAAGTGTCCACCTGATATAATTAGTTCACTCTTCATCAGCATCTCTGTCCTACCCACTGTCCAGTCCCTTTCATGTCTGATGAGTTGTCTTCGGGGATGGTTCCTGTCCTGTGCCAACAGAAGGTTTGGGGACCATGACCGCCAGGATTCCTCTAGTCTCAGTCAGACCATTAAGTATGGTCTTTCTGTGAGAACTTGGGGTCTGCATCCCACTGATCTCCTGCTCCCTCAGGGGTTCTCTATTGTGCTCCCTATCAGGGCAGTCATCGATTGTGGCTGGACACCAACTAGTTCTTCTGGTCTCAGGATGATGTAGGTCTCTGGTTCATGTGGCCCTTTCTGTCTCTTGGGCTCTTAGTTGTCGTGTGACCTTGGTGTTCTTCATTCTCCTTTGCTCCAGGTGGGTTGAGACCAATTGATGCATCTTAGATGGCCGCTTGTTAGCATTTAAGACCCCAGACACCACATTTCAAAGTGGGATGCAGAATGTTTTCATAATAGAATTATTTTGCCAATTGACTTAGAAGTCCCCTTAAACCATGGTTCCCAAACCCCCGCCCTTGCTTCGCTGACCTTTGAAGCATTCATTTTATCCCGGAAACTTCTTTGCTTTTGGTCCAGTCCAATTGAGCTGACCTTCCAGGTATTGAGTGTTGTCCTTCCCTTCACCTAAAGCAGTTCTTATCTACTAATTAATCAGTAAAAAACCCTCTCCCTCCCTCCCCCCTCCCCCCCCATAACCACAAAAGTATGTGTTCTTCTCAGTTTATACTATTTCTCAATATCTTATAATAGTGGACTTATACAATATTTGTCCTTTTGCCTCTGACTGATTTCGCTCAGCATAATGCCTTCCAGGTTCCTCCATGTTATGAAATGTTTCACAGATTCGTCACTGTTCTTTATCGATGCGTAGTATTCCATTGTGTGAATATACCACAATTTATTTCCCCATTCATCTGTTGATGGACACCTTGGTTGCTTCCAGCTTTTTGCTATTGTAAACAGAGCTGCAATAAACATGGGTGTGCATATATCTGTTTGTGTGAAGGCTCTTGTTTCTCTAGGGTATATTCCGAGGAGTGGGATTTCTGGGTTGTATGGTAGCTCTATTTCTAACTGTTTAAGATAACGCCAGATAGATTTCCAAAGTCACAGCTCATTTTTAAGTTCATCTCTTTCCTCCTTCATTTTACTATAAGCAGCAAGGAGAAAACATGTGGCTTCTTCAAGATCTTGCTTAGAAATCTCATCAGCCAGATTTTCAAGTTCACCACTTACAAGTTCTACCTTCCACCAAACATTTGAACATAATTCAGACAAGTTCTTTGCCACTGCATAAAAAGCAGCATCCTTCTTCCATTGTCTAGTCACATATTCATCATTTTCTTTTAAAGCCTCATCGGTAGCATATTTTACACCCACATTTCTAGTAACATTCTATTGCTGGTGCCATATGTATTCACTAAAATGATGATAGTGCTCACCAGAATTGCCTTTGACATCCATAACTCTACCAACATTCTCTTCAAGGCAATCTAGGCTTTTACTGTTAGGCACCTTAAAACTCTTCCAGCCCCTCTACCCATTACCCAATTCCAAAACCACATCCACATTTTAGGTATCTGCTAGAGCACCACCCCACTCCTCATACCGAATTCTTAGTTATCTAGTGCTGCTATAACATAAATACCACAAATAGATGGCTTCAACAAACAGAAATATATTTTCTCACAGTGTAGGAGGCTAGAAGTCTGGATTCAGAGCACCAGCTCTAGGGGAAGGCTTTCCTTCTCTGTCAGCTCTGGAGGAAGATCCTTGTCTCTTCTGAGCTTTTGCTTCCAGGCAATCTTCATGTGGCTTGCCATCTGTTTTATGTCTCAAAAGTGATTGACCTAAGACACACTCTACACTAATCCTGTCTCATTAACATAACAAAGACAACCCATTCCCACAGGCATAAAAATTAGAATTTATAACACATATTTTTTTGGAAGACAACTCAACCCAAAACAGAAGTGTTATATCCCTTTTATAGGAAAAGATACCAAGATCAGAAGGTCATTAACTTGTTCAAGGTGACCCAGTAAGTGAGTAGCAAAGCCAGGATTCAACCTCAGACTGTCAGATTCCAAAATCTGTACTATTCCCTCCACGCTAAGGGCTGTTCGTGCCCGTATACACCTGAGGACAGGATTTGCCATTAAACAAACCGCCCATGCCCCATCTTCACGGATATTGGAGGCAGGGGAGATATGAGCTCATAGGCCAGTGATGCTCTGCTCTGCTCTGCTCTGCTCAGGCCTCAGTCCAGTTAAGTCCATCAATGATGATCAATGCTTAGTTCTCCACACCTGGGTTATCCTTTTTATTTTAATGTGACATAAAAAGTCTTGAATTCACTTGGAAGACTTGGCTCTAAATCTTGGTCTGCTAAGTAAGTAGTGGATCTGGGATCTTGGGTAAGTTACATATTCATTCAGTTTTCTCCTTTGTTGTAATTCCTGTTCTACCTGCTTCTCAGAATTGATGGGAGGATCAGCTGAAAGGATGAGTATAAGAGTGTGTTGTAAAATATAAGTACAATATCTATATATAAGCTTATTTTTACTATCTGTAGTAGATATTTCATATTGGCTGTCCTCTTCTGTTATCCGGTCCATTGGGTCTCAGGAAAGGTATGTTCATTTTCTTGATATCAATGGCAAACCATGCTATGAAAACTAGAAAACCTGCCATCCTCCCAACCTGGAATGAAGAGATTCTGGAATCATCCACATTCTTCCTTCCTCCCTAATATCAACCCTAACATAAATGTCTTGGAAACTAACTAGCACTGGCATCAGCTGTCCTCATCATCTCACCTCTGATGCATTCTCTTTCTCCAACTACCCCATTCACCAGAAAGAACGGCAGATTCCTCTCAGTTCACTCATCACCCCCACTGGGACAGCATCTCTACAGGGACAAGGGAGCCCCAAGAAGAGTAATGGCAGAATCAGAGAAGGCTGGAGAGCTTGCAGCACAGCCTCCTGCCTCAGCTGAACTAGCTTCCTTATGTCCGAAACTCTCAGAAAGCACCTTCTTCCTCTAGGCCAAAGCTTGAAACTTGAAATCTGATCACCTTTTATAATTTTGAAATAAATTTATTTCAATTCCGTAGTTTCCCCACTGACTTTTTGTATGTAAGTCATACTTTTAAAGAACATAAACAATCCTTGAAGGAATGTGGAATTTCCAACTAACTTCTCACCCCTGACCAACTCTGTCAAAATCTTCCATGAACTGCGTTGGGGTTGGGGGCCTTAAAGGTTCAATAGGGCTGGTTATGGACATCCCCATGACCAGCCCCACAGTCACTCATTCCCATTTTTTTGTGTAAAAATGTCAGGGCCAGAGGCTGGAGGAGGGAATGTTTTGAATAAGCCCAGTCAAGCACAGGCACTAAATTTCATAAAGCTCTTGAGTCACTTACCTCAACTTCCTTTTCAGTGAGTGGAGGGGCACTGTGAAAAAGAGAAAACACACAGATGAACTTTATCCAACCTATGAAATAAACCACAAGCTGACTTTGAATGACCAGCAGACCATTTGTATCCAGGAATGGAGTAAGCTGAGTTGCTGAGATGGAAAGTATGCAAAGTACCCTTTGTATGTGCTCTGTAATCTGTGAAATATTCGCCTCGATATTGACTCTTACAAAGGTAATGTGGTGAAAAATATTTGATCCCGAGGTGAGATCTCCAGCAGTGCCACTACTATCTCTGTGACTTTGGACAAGTTATTTCATCTTTCTAAGTTCCAGTCTGCGTATACATAAAATGGGAATAGTAATATCTACCTTGCAGGAATCTTATACGACTTATGTATGTCATGTATGTAAGTATATGTGTATGTGTATGTGTGCGTTTAATTCCCACACTCCGTAGGCACTCCAGAAATGTTAACTAATATTACTACTAACTCAGAATTTTTTTGAAGTCTTAATAAGAAAACGGATGAAATAAGAACTTCATAAACTGTAAGGTACTGTACATATCAGAGTTGGCATCATGATTGTTCTGGGGCTACTTAGGTCTGCAAAGCCGTATCCATTGTCCTTATCTCTCAAGGTTGTGCTGAGGGTGTCTGTGGGCCACATAATGGAAGATAGGAGAGGATGGCCAGAACTGTTCTCAAGACTGAGAAGCCCCTTTGACTGCTGGATTCAGAGGGTGGGCAGGAAAGGCCTAGCTGGTAGAGTGGTGTCACTCTGAGAGGCTCCTCATATGTGTTCCCTTAGAACCAGGCCTTCCCAACAGTAAGCAGTCCTTTCCTGTGCATGCCTACTCTGCTGGCTTCTGCTGCTGTGCTCTTGCTAGTAACTAACCCTGGCCCCTTTCTGAAACCCAGACAATGTAAATAATGCATAGCCCCTTCCTGTGCTGAGGTGAGGAGGGCTGGGAGGTGTCCTATCAACGTCACAAGACTTGGCAACAGAGCCTGCCACCATTGAGACTCTCAGGAAACACAGCTTCCTCCCTCTGACGGGTGCAGAGGGACCCTGAGAGCAGAGGTAGGGGTCAGCCATCTCTGCAAGGGGCTGGTTTTCACCCCTGTGAGAGCCTTCCTGTCAGGATAAGGCAAGAGAACCCCATGACCAGGAAGTCAGCAGAGTACAGAACACGGGATAAACAAGCACAAACATGTGTGATAGCTATAATTCTTGCCACATCTCCACCCATCAGCCCCTTTACTTTGCAGGCTAACATAACCTTAACTGCCATGTAGAACATTCACATACTATCTAAATGGTTTATCAAAATTGGCTGAGTTTGCCTCTGACTCCTGGGTTTGTTCGAATATTATGTGCGCATTTTCCTAAATTATTAACCAAGCTTCTTTTTTCTATTGTCGATGACTCACACTTTGCATTTATGCTACAGAACATACTTTTTTAAAAAAATGTAGAATGCCCTAAGGACTCAGGGAGGTGGGACTTAGGCAAGGAAGCCACGTGATGTGACCAGCTCCCAATGCAAATACCTGTACCTTGAAAACTGGCTTAGATAACTGGGGGGTGGGGGAGAGAAAGGCAGAGCTATGGGCCTCCAGAAGGACCTGAGTTCAACTCCTGACTCTCACTTGTCAGCAAGTTGCTTCACTTCTGTTCCCTCACTGACGACAAAATAGAATACAACAAAGTCTTCCTTTTCTGCCTCACTGGGCTGTCACAAACACCAAAAGACACACAGCATATATGCATGCTCTGTAACTTGCAGCACTTACAAGTGCTTCTCCTTGGGTTTCCTGCCTCTGGACACACCTCTCTACCTTCCCCCAACTGCACCAACCCAGCCCCTGTCCTCTTCCAGCTGTGGTGCTGCCTGCTTATTGTTTGTTTCTAGCACTTTTCCTGATACTCATCTTGTTGCTAGGTCCCTCTGAGTATTGCCCTGGTGATTCTGTTTTAGATGACTGCAGTGAGGAATTTGCACACATCATACTCACTTGGCAAAATATGTTCTCCTTTCATATTTACCCTCAAAAGTTGGAAACTTTGTCATACCTGATTTATCCTACCAATGGTGTTTTCCCACAAACAGTTCAATCTCACAGGAGTTGGACTCAGCTGTAGGCCTCACCTGCAGTTACCCACCTAGTCCCTGTTGCTTAGTAGTCCCCTCTCTTGTCTCCTTTATACCCCAAATGATTCACTTTTCAATGCAGGTATCAAGGGCCTATTAATGCTAACACCGTCTTAAGCCCCTGCTCACATACAGTTCGTTTAACTTGCTCAGGATCCTACCAGTGACTGTGTGATTATTACCCCTATTGTATAGATGAGAATGTGTAGGCTCAAAAACAAGGTTACTTTTTCCTCACGTGTGGAAGAGGCCTGGCAGGGATTCTAAGCAATCCTTCTTCATATGCTCCCAAATGTTCTGCATCTCTATCTATACAGATACCTGACCTAGAATCTCCCAGATACAGGTAAAGGGTACATCTGGGATTGAAATCTCTGTCTCCTGGCCCAAAGCCCACCACCCCCTGCTGCCATGAGCCTCCGGCACCCTCATTGGCTCTGCCCACCTGTGGGCCGTACCTGCTCCTTGAGTTGGAATTATCCCACCTGGCCTTTAATTATTCTTTTTGCTTTGGATGAATTGGAAACCCTGGTGACGTAATGGTTAAGAGCTATGACTGCTAACCCAAAGGTAGGCAGTTTGAATCCACCAGGTGCTCCTTGGAAACCATATGGGGCAGTTCTAATCTGTCCTATAGTGTTGCTGTGAGTCAGGATTGACTTGATGGCAACGGGTTTGGGTTTTGGTTTAGACCAGTGGACACTGGCCTTTCTGGGGTCAGGGACCAAGGGTGATGCTGCTTAGTGTCCCACCTTGAATCTAATACAAGTACCACCCAATACAGGCTCTAATGCAGCCCACACCCTGATTTTACCTTCCAGGGAGAGACTTGTGGACCCTCAGTTTGCGCAGCAGCACGTCAGAAATATTGGGCATGACATCCAAGCCACTCTTTGACTCTTCCTCCTCAATAGCAGGGGAGAGTTCAGAAGGGAGCCCTGAAAAAAGAAAAAGAAGTACTTCCTTATAATATGTCTATTTGTAATCACAGTAGTACTGTGGAAATGAGCTGTAGGGGCAAAGAAGAACTATAACATTTATAAACACCTACTTATATGCCAGGGACTTTATAATTACTACCTTACTTTATTCCCACAATGAGCTAGAATTTAATCATCCCATTTTACAGATGGGTAAACCAAGACTCAGTAAGGTCCATTAACTTGTGCAAAGTCTCAGAACTAGTAAATGATACAGCCAGACTTCAAACCAAGGTCTTTCTGACTCCAAAGTCTGTGTGTTTTCCATTGCTCCCCACAGTATCAAACAGGCTGTTGTGCCTGGGATCACATGGTGGTTTCTGACAGCTGGAAGTTAGCTGGCTGTCCGCTTGCCTATAATGGTTGGGAAAGTCCCCACTCTTTGGCAGGCTTCTCAGGGGACCTGTTTTCCAACTATTTTTCCTCAAGTGAATTAAAAAGTTTCACCTTCTGTGTACTACCTAGAAATCAGCATCTGATTCCATACCCCCATGGATAAGAATACAAACAGGTATTTTCCAGGCTAAAGCTAAGGTCATGAGATCTTTTACAGATCTCAGAAATATAGATGCCACCTAGTCAACAGACCCAACGAACATCCTTTTGCTGCCTTCTAAAACTATTCAGGTCTGCTTTGAAGGCAGAAAGAACAAACCAAGTATTTATTTTCCATTAATTTTTCTCTTGTTTGAAGATAGTTCTTGTGCCTCTCAAAAGCTTCCTGCTCAGGCTCTAGCCCAATTTTTCCAGCTGCTCATTGTTGTCCATTATGGGCCATGGCCTCCAGACATTACCACCTGCCTGTATACATTCTTGTTCATTGCTGTCTGGATGTGCTTTAACAAGCTTTTAGCACAGGAGGATGCTGGCAAATGTCCATGGCATTGGTGTTTGTTATTCATGTAGCATATACTTCCTATGCCTTATTATCAGCTCACAGTAAATTTAGGGTTAAGTAAAACCTTCAAATCTTTTACATGAGCCTCATCCTGTACAATGGATACTCGCCATTTGCATGCAGGACTTTATATTTATCCGTGTTTTACTGTCTCTTGTGGGTTTTGGCCCAGCAGCTTTCCAATCTGCACAATCATTTTCCAGGATTATAGGTCAGACTAGAGATCATGGCTATAGGCATAGCTGTGGTAATCATCTAAAGGGAGTCAAGATTGGGAGCCATGTGAATGTAAGCCTCAAAGGGAGACCATGCAGAGAGAAAAGGACGTATAGTTTGACTTAAGGTAAAGAATGCTTAAATACTTTGAACTTTCCAATAGCAGAGTGGTGTTCCTGAGTTTCCTGTTACTCAAGGTATCCAAGCAAAGGCTGGAGGGCCCACCTGTTAGATATAGGGCAGTCAGGGATGCTTCTTTGGATATAAGATTGCACTAGGTAGTCTCTTAGTTACTGTCAGCCTTTGGGCTCTGTCTCCAGGATCTGATGTTTCTATATGACAGGTGATAAACCTTGTGGCAACTCTGGCCTCATTTTTCATCATGTATCCTCACTTTACCCAGCAGAAAGCCAATTAAGCAGTAGGCTCCGAAGAAAGCTATATGATTGATTGAAGCACACAAGGTCTAGTAATCACATGAAAGCCATCCAGGGACTTTTGGCTAGAAAAGTCCCTTTGGTTGAACAGCAACAACAAGAAGTAAATATGGCATTTAGCTCTGTTAAACACCATAGTAACACCAAAGTAACACAATAACAACAATAAAACATTTTAAGCCAGAGGTGGTGCCAACATGACGCTATAGACAGAAGCACCATGCCATCCCTTCACAGCAAAGACCCCAAAAACTAAGTAAAACAGAGACAAACATCAGTTCTGGAACCCTAAATTTCAAACAAAGAGATAAAGAATTAACCAAGTACACAATGGAATAAGAAACTGACAGAGAACAGAGAGTGAGGAGAGATACGGAGTGGTGGTTCCCTATCAGCTAATGCAGTACAGATTTGCCATCCTGGACTCCTGTCAGAAATCAGTGGACAAGGAGTACAGGAAAGTAGCTTCCATCAGGAGATAGAGCACCTGGTAACCAGCGATACATGTTTTCCCACCCCCTACCCTTCCTTCTGCTCAGCCTCCACCACTTCCCATCGGGCCGAGGTCACTTGGCTGGGGAGGTGCTGGCTCTGTGCCACTAGGATTCACCACACCCACACCAGCTGGCTCCTTCAGTGTCATTTCTTTGTTGCTGGTGTTGCTTTTTTTTGGCTTCTTTTGGTTTCTTCCCTCTCTCTCACCTCCTCCTCTTCCTTTCTTTTGAACACCTGGCTCCGTGTGCCATCTCTGCTTCTTCCTGACAGGTTGTGAAATGCTGCTCAGTTGGTGAATTGCTTCCCTTGTCCACACCACCATGCTAATGGGATCCCGGGGGGGCCACTTTTTTTTTTGTTTGCTTTCTAATCCCTAGGGGCATTTCCTTTTTTTTTTAATTTTTATTTATTTATTCTCTCTCTTTTTTTTTTTCTTTCATTTCTGGGTTTCTCATCTCTCTCTACTTTCCTTCTTATCCTGTTTCCTGAATACCTGGTGCTGTGTGCCATCTCTGCCACTTCTGGACAGGCTGTGCCCCGAGGCCTGGGAGCCACTTCTCTAGTTGCCAGTGGGATCCCTGGGGGCATTCCTCTTTTTTTTTTTTTTTCCTCCTTTTCTTTTTTTTTTCATTTCTTGGTTTCTTGGCTCTCCACTCCAATGGCAGGCTCCCTCAGTACTTTTATTTTTTGGCTCCTGTTTCTCTTTCCTCTTTCTCTTCTTTCCCATACCCACTTAGCTCCACACATCACAACCTCTCCCCTCCCTCCTGCCTATCTTAACTGTGCACTGAACATAGCACCCCCAGGCAGCACTGGCACAGACTACCAGAACCTGCTCTGCACTTACCCCTGGCCCCACTCTGTCAGCCCCAGTATATGCCACAAACAACCCATCCCAGCCCCTCCCCTTCAGCTGGACCTGTCTTGCTGCACCACAGCTGAGCAACTGGCCCTGCCCATTGGACAAGGTGGGGAGAAGAATCATGTCCACAGATGAGCAAACAACAAAGAAAGCACAGCCCATCTGCTCAGACATAACCAAATAAAAAAATCAGGATGAAACAAACAAGCCCAAAATCAATAAATGAAGAAAATAACTACTGAATGTCCTGAAGACAGCAGACAATATCAAAACATATTAGAAAAACAGGACAGGATGGTTCTAGTAGACATCTAAAATAAAACACAAGATGACTTTCCAGCAGAAGAAAAGGCACTGGAAATACCTGACAGGGAATTCAAATCTCTAATATTCAGAGCTATCCAAGAGCTGAAGTAAAAAGCAGACAAAAATGAGGAAAAAATAGACAAAATCATGGAAAAGGCAGACAAAACTATGGAAGAATTCAGGAAAATAATACATGAACAAAATGTCAAAATAAATTCACAACTAGAAACCACACAAACATCAATTAGAAATCCAAAATATAAACAAAGATTTCAGAAATGGACCATGTCACAGAAGGTCTAAGGAGCAGGTTTGAAACAATGGAAGACAGGATCAGTAAAATTGAAGACAAATACTTGGCTACCACTTTGAGGAAAAATCAGAAAGAAGGAAAATGAAGAAACACTGGGAATCATGTGGGATATCATCAAAAGCAAACATTTGTGAGTAGATTGGAGTTCCAGAACAGGCGGAGAAAATGAAAAACACAGAGAGGATCATTGAAGAATCGCTGACAGAAAACTCCCCTAATATCATGAAAGATGAAAAGCTGACCATCCAAGAAGCTCAACGAACCCCACATAGGAGAGACCCCAAAAGAAAATCACCAAGGCATAACATAATCACACTCGCTAAAACCAAAGATGAAGAAAGAATCCTGAGAGCAGCATGAGAAAAACAAAAAGTCACATACAGAGGGGAAACAATAAGACTAAACTCCGATTACTCAGCAGAAACCATGCAGGCAAGAAGGCAATGGGATGACATATACAAAATTGAAAAAAAAATTGTCAGCCAAGAATAATGTATTCTGCAAAACTCCTGTTCAAATATGATGGTGAAATTAGGACATTTCCAGATAAACAGAAATTAAAGGAATATGTAAAAACCAAACCAGACTTACAAGAATTATTAAAGTGAGTCCTTCAGTTTGAGAACAAACAACATCAGACCACAGACTAAATCTAGGACACAAGATTGCACCAGCCAGATATCAACCTAGGAAAAGAACTTTCAAGGATTATTCAGAACTAAAAGATTTACAACAGAGAACCAGAGAGGCTAATCTGTAAATGACAACGACATCAGAATAATAAGAGAGGGAGTAAACGGTTTAGGCATAGAATTTTCTATTGGAGAGGAAGGCGAGGTGAAACTAATAAAAGACTGGTTCAAACCTAGGAAGACAAGGGTAAATTTCAAGGTAAGCACAAAGAAAGTTAACCAATTTACTCATCAAAATAAACAAGAAAAACATAAAGTCTCAGTAAATATAAAATCTACAGAAACAAAATAAATGAAAAAAAACTACAGAAAAAGGAATTCAGTGCAGGAGAGTAAGAGGAACAAAGCAAACATCAGCACCACACACACACACAAAAAGCACTACAAAATGACAGCAATAAACTTTCACCTATCAATAATTAAACTCACACCTATCAATAATTACACTGAACATAAATGACCTAAATGCACCCATAAAGACACAGTGACAGAGTGGATAAAAAACCAGGATCCATCAATATACTTGTGTATAAGAGACATGCCTTAGAAACAGATGTAAATTTATTTAAAAAGAAAGGATGGAAAAAAAATATTAAAGAGCTACCAAAACAGAGCAGAAGTGACAACACTAATCCCATAGAAAACACACTTTAAAACAAGATTCACTGTAAAAGTTGAAGAAGGACATTACATAACCATTAAAGGGATGATCCATCATGAAGACATAACCATAATAAATACCTATGCACCCAATAACAGGGCTCCAAAATACATAAAACAAACTCTAACAGCACTGAAAAGGGAATTTGACAACTCCACAATAATAGTAGGGGACTTCAACACACCACTTTGGGTAAAGGACAGAACATCGAGAAAGAAACTCAACAAAGATACAGAAGATCTAAAGGCCACAATCAGCCAACGTGAACTCGTAGATGTATACAGAACTCTCCACTCAACGGCTGCAAAGCACACATTCTTTTCCAATGCACATGGAACATTCTACAGAATAGACCACATCTTAGGCTACAAAGCAACCCTCAACCAAATCCAAAACATTGAGATAATACAAAATATCTTTTCTGATCACAATGCCATCAAAGTAGAAATTAACAATGGGAAGAGTAAGGAAAAAAAATCAATTACATGGAAGCTCAATAACACCCTGCTTAAAAACCACTGGTAATAGAAGAAATCAAAGATGGAATAAAAAAATTCTTAGAATCAAATGAGAATGAAAACACATCATACTAAAACCTTTGGGACACAGCAAAGGCAGTGCTCAGAGTAAATTTATAGGAATAGATTCACACATCAAAAATGGAAGGGAAAAAAATCAAAACATTAGCTACCCAACTCCAACAAATAGAGAACAGCAAAAGAAGCCCACAGCTGCCAGAAGAAAGAAAATAAAAAAGACCAGAGCAGGAATAAATGAAAAAGAGAATAGAAAAACAATAGAAAGAATCAACAAAACCAAAAGTTGGTTCTTTGAAAGTATTGACAAAATACTGGGCAAACTGATAAAAACAGTTGGGGATGCAAATAACCCAAATAAGAAATGAAATGGGGGACATTACAACAGACCCAACTGAAATAAAAATGACCATAATGGAGTACTATGGAAAGCTATACTCCAACAAATTTGAAAACCTAGAGGAAATGGACAAATTTCTAGAAACACACTACCTACCAAGGCTAACACAAAATGATGTTGAAAATCTCAACAGATTCATAACAAGAGATTGAAAAGTTTAAAAAAAAAAAAAAAAACTCCCAATGAGAAAGTCCTGGCCCAGACAGCTTCACTGGAGAATTCTACCAAATACTCAGAGAAGAGCTTATACCAGTAGCACTCAAACTATTTCAGAACATAGAAAAGGAAGGGATACTTCCAAATTCATTCCATGAAGCCAGCATAACCTTGATACCAAAACCAGGCAAAGACACCACAAAAAAAGAAAATTACAGACCAATATCTCTCATAAATATACATGCAAAAATTCTCAACAAAATTCTAGCCAACAGAATTCAGCATCATATCAAAAAAATACACCATGACCAAGTGGGATTCATACCAGGTATGCAAGGATGGTTCAACGTTAGGAACTTAACGTAATCCACCACATAAATAAAATAATCATATGATCATCTCAATCAATGCAGAAAAGGCATTCAACAAAGTCCAACACCCATTCCTGGTAAAAATTCTCAATAAAACAGGTATAGAAGGTAAATTCCTCAATATAATAAAGGGCATCTACACAAAATCAGTGTTATACAAAATCAACAGCTGATATCATTCTTAATGGAGAGAGGCTGAAAACACTCCTCTTGAGAACAGGAACAAGAGAAGGATGCCCTTTATCACTACACCTGTTGAACATTGTGCTAGAAGTCCTAGCTAGAGCAATAAGTCAAGAAAAAGAAATAAAGGGCATCTTTTAAATTGATAGGGAAGAAGTAAAACTGTTCCTATTTGAGGACGATATGATACTATACATAGAAAACCTAAAGACTCCACAAGAAAACTACTGGCATTAATAGAAAGATTCAGCAGAGTAGCAGAATACAAGACAAGCATACAAAAATCAGTTGGATTCCTATATGGCAATAAAGAAATGACAAAAAGGAAATCATGAAAACGATACCATTTATAATAGCCCCCCCCCCCAATAAAATACTTAGGAATAAATCTAACCAGGGATGTAAAAGACTGATACAAAGAAAACTACAAAACATTACCGCAAGAAACCAAAAGAGATCTACAGTATCGGAAAAACATACCCTGTTCATGGATAGATAGACTCAATACTGTGAAAATAACAATTCTACCCAAAGCAATGTACAAATACAATGCAACCCCGATCCAACTACCAACAACATTCTTTAAAGAGATGGAAAAACTAATCATCAACTTTGTATGCAAAGGGAAGAAACCCCAGATAAGAAAAGCATTATTGAAGAAGAATAAAGTAGGAGGATTGGTACTACCTGACCTCAGAACCTACTATACAGCTGTGATAGGCAAAACAGCCTGATACTGGTACATTGACCAATGGAACAGAATTAGAACTCAGATGTAAATCCATCCACCTACGGTCACCTGATCTTCAACAAAGGCCCAAAGTCCATCAAATGGGAAAAAGACAGTCTTTTTAACAAATGGTGCTAGCAAAACTGGACATCCATCTGCAAAAAAATGAAATAGGATTCAATACTTCACACCATACACAAAAATTAATTCAAAATGGATCAAAGACCTAAATATAAAGCCAATAACTATAAAGATTATAGAAGAAAAAACAGGATCAATGCTAGAGGCCCTAATATACAGCATTAACAGGATAGAAACCATAACTAACAACACACAAACTCCAGAAGACAAGCTAGATAATTGAGATCTTCTAAAAATTAACCACTTATGCCCATCAAAAGACTTCACCAAAAGAGTAAAAAGAGAACCTACAGAATGGGGAAAAAATTTTGGCTATGACAAATCAGACAAAGGTCTAATTTCTAAAATCTACAGGAAAATTGAACACCTCTACAATAAAAAGACCACCCAATTAAAAAACAGGCAAAGGAAATGAAGAGACACTTCACCAAAGAAGACATTCAAGTGGCTAAAAGACACATGATGAAATGCTCGAGATCACCAGCCATTAAAAAAAAAAACTTTTTTTTTTTTTTTTAGCCATTAGAGAAATGTAAATCAAAACCACAATGAGATACCAGCTTACCCTGGCATAACTGGCACAAATTAAAAAAAAAACAAAACAGAAAATAACAAATGTTGGAGAGGACGTGGGGAGATTGGAACTGTTATGCACTGCTGGGGGAATGCAAAATGGTACAACCATTTTGGAAAATGAAATGGCGGTTCCTTAGAAAGTTAGAAATAGAAAAACCATATGATCCAGCAATCCCACTTCTAGGAATATAGCCTAGAGAAATAAGAGCCATCACATAAATAGACATATGCACATCCATGTTCATTGTAGTGTTGTACAGCTGCCCATCAACAGATGAATGGATAAACAAACTATGGTACTTATACACAATGGAGTACTAGGTAACAATAAAGAACAATGATAAATTCGCAAGGATCTCACAATATAGATGAATCTGGAGGGCATTATGCTGAGTGAAATAAGTCAATGACAAAAGGACAAATATTGTATGAGACCACTACTATAAAAATTCATGAAAAGATTTACATAAAGAAACAATCTTTGATGGTTATGGGGTGGGATGGGGATGGAGAAACACTAAATGGACAATAGATAAATGGTAACTTTGGGGAAGGGTAAGACAGTACACATTCTGCCTTGTACACAACTTGTCCAAGGCAAGGTCATGTAAGCTCCATAGACACATCCAAACTCCCTGCGGGACCAAATTACTAGACTGAGGGCTGTAGGGATCATGGTCTGGGGGAACATCTAGCTCAATTGGCATAAGATAGTTTATAAAGAAAATGTTCTACATTCTGCTTTGGTGAGTAGCATCTGGGGTCTTGAAAGCTTCTACCAGGCTGAATCCAGTACTACTAGATGGTATCCCAGCTACCACCACTGGCTGTTCTGACAGGGATCACAATAGAGGGTCCCAGACAGAGCCAGAGAAAAACATAAAACAAAATTCTTTTATTA
Organism: Loxodonta africana; assembly: GCF_030014295.1. Lineage (NCBI taxonomy): Eukaryota > Metazoa > Chordata > Mammalia > Proboscidea > Elephantidae > Loxodonta > Loxodonta africana. The sequence goes on along the minus strand of NC_087348.1, from coordinate 72,769,725 downwards.
TTATTATTATTTTATTGTACTTTAGATTAAGGTTTACAGAACTAGTTTCTCATCAAACAGTTAGTACACATATTGTTTTATGATATTGATTAACAACCCCACGACACATCAACACTCTCCCTTCTCAACCTTGAGTTCCCTGTTACCAGCTTTCCTGTCCCCACCTGCCTTCCAGTCCTTGCCCCAGGGCTGGTGTGCCCCTTTACACTCATTTTGTTTTACGGGCCTGTCCAATCTTTGGCTGATGCCTGTCAGTGCGGTCTGTGGTGGTAGCCAGGCACCATCTAGTTGTACTGGACTCAGCCTGGTGGAGGCTGTGATAGATGTGGTCCATTAGTCCTTTGGATTAATCTTTCCCTTGAATCTTTAGTTTTCTTCATTCTCCCTTGCTCCCGAAGGGGTGAGACCAGTGGAGTATCCTAGATGGCAGCTCAGAGGCTTTTAAGACCCCAGATGCTATTCACCAAAGTAGAATGTAGAACATTTTCTTTATAAACTATAGAACAAAATTCTAACTCTCAAAAATAGACCAGACTTACTGGCCTGGCAGGGGCTGGAGAAACCCCAAGAGTATGTTCCCCAGTCAACCTTTTAGCTCAGTAACGAAGTCACTTCTGAGGTTCACCCTTTAGCCAAAGATTAGACAGGCCCATACAACAAAACAAGACAAAAAAGGCACACCAGCCCAGGGGCAAGGACTAGAAGGGAGGAGGTGACAAGAAAGCTGGTAATAGGGAACCCCACATCGAGAAGCGAGAGTGTTGACATATCGTAGGATTGTTAATGAATGTCATAAAACGATATATGTACTGTTTAAGGAGAAGCTAGTTTGTTCTGTAAAACTTCATCTAAAGTACAATAAAAAAAAATTTTTTTTAAAAGCAACCAAAACAATACCAAAACCAAACTACTCGATTCCAATTCATAGTGACCCTATAAGAGTAAAAAAAAAAAAGACTAGAACTCTCAAATACAGGAGAGGGCAATAATCTTTAAAAATGATGACTAGAGAAGACAGAAATAGAGCTCCCACCCTTGATAACCTTTTTTTCCTCCTCTGAAGAATCAGGCTCTCTAGAAGGCTCTCCATTCCACCATAACAACACTTCAAAGAGCAAAAAAAAAAAAAAAAGAGGAACAAAAACAAAAGCAGCCTGTGCTGCCATTTCGCTTTCCTTAATAAGAAGGAAAAGGAAAAGCAGAATGATTGCAGTGTTCTCTCGGAGTTAATTGTCTTGAACAATATGGAGAGATTTACCAGAAAGTAAGACTAAAGAGAAGGAGCCTTGGTGCAGTGGTTAAAGTACTCAGCCGCCAACCAAAAGGTCCGCTGTTCAAACCCACTAGCCACTCCACAGGAGAAAGATGTGCAAGTCTGCTTCTGTAAAGATTTACAGCCTTGGAAATGCTATGGGGCAGTTCTACTCTGTCCTATGGGGTCACTGTGAGTCAGAATCAACTCGATGGCAGTGAGTTTGTTTTTTTCTGTTGTTGTTAAGACTAGAGAGAAATAAAGCAAGCCCCTTTGATGGAGTGAGTGGCAGGAGATACATGGAAAGCCCCAAATCAAGCTTTTACTTCTGAAAAATATCACAGGGCCAAACTCCTTGGATTTTTCTATCTTTTCCTTCCCTTACCAGGCAGGGGAGTAGTAGTAGCTGCTGGGAAGAATTGGGTCAAGTTGAGAAAATAACATCTGGGGCAGGTTGTCTCTACAATTCTCCCCTGAATTGGTGAAACAATCCAAAACCTACTACTACCTACCCAAGAAAATAAGATATGTCCCCAATTTGGTATAATAAACCCGAGTTTTAAATTGTGAATGACTTACAGAAATAGAGCAGAAACCAGTCCCACAAATACTACTGCCCACAGCTCCATCACAACTTCCCCTTTCCCCGTACTACCCTGTTGTAACCTTTGGAACAAAGCAGACAAACATGAAATACCCAACCCTGAACTCAAGCTCTGAAGGCAAGAGAAAGATCTCAGATAGGGGTAGGAAGGAGTCAATGAAAATTTACCTACACAATATATCTGCGTAAAGAGAAGATCCAGGTGAAAATGTCCAGATCAAAAAGAAATAAAATGAGAACAATGGCATGCCAACTATGCACAAATGCTATAGCCAAAAGGGGAAGGAAAGAAGGCGGGAAGGTATAAGGGAAAGAAGGAAGGAAACATGCAGAAGGCAGATGTCAGGATGGAAACATAGCTGCAAGAAACATAAAAAATGTATGCCACAAATGTTTTGACTCTAGGAGAAATTAGAACCTGAAAAAAAAAAAATGAAAATAAGTCAATGGTGAGGTGAGATGATCACACAAAGATGGAAGAGGATTACAATTTAAGAAAACAAATTGAAGACCAAAAATAACAGAACTAACCAAAAAATTAGAAAATATGGAACTAACCGATATATTGTAAATATGAAGAAATAAAACAGATACAGTCTCAAACTGAATTAGTAAGGTGGAGGGGGGCAGATTGAAATGAGCACAGGGAATGCAAAGAAGGAAAGAAAGATTAAAGTATTCAGAGATGGAATAACGGATCTGGAGTTGAGATACTGATGAGCAATCTATGAATTATGTTGTCTCTGAAGTAGAGAATCAAACAAATGGAACAAAGATATAAGAAAAAAATTTTCCTCAATTGAGGGAAAAACTGAGCCTGCAGACTGAAAGAACATACCATGCTAAAAAAAAAAAAGGTAAGGAAATGATTCCTCAACTATCCTCACAGAAAAATAAGCCACTTACAGGGGAAGTAGAGATCAAGGGGTACCGGAAATCAGCAGGTCTCAGACTTAGGTATAACATGAGTACAGTGGAGCAACATCTACAAAAGTTTGAGGCAAAGAGTGATCCAAGAATTTTATAACCATTCAAGCTGTCCTTAAAGAATAAAGACAATATTTTCAAACATGTTAAAACTCAGGGAACATAGCACCTCTGATCCGATTTAGGAAAACTACTGTAGGAAGTCCAGCTAAACAAGACAAATCAAAATAATAAACTCGGGAGTGGTGTTCAACGGTAAAGGGACTGGTGGGGAGCATGAAATCCTTTTCACATGCAAGTGTAAGGCTAAACAACTGTGGAAGTTATTGTTATAGAATAGAATGTAAATGCTATCACCTTGAAAATAGAAAAAGAATAACATTTGTATAGGTAGAAATGGAAAGGTAGGAAGAAATATGAAAATGCTTAGAAATAATGACATTCTCATCTTTTCCTGCAGGAAGTCAATAGGTACTACAACATTTGAAACAGGTAATGGAAATACCTCAATGACTCCAAACCATCAATATATTTCATAATATATATATTTTTTAACTTTTGGAAACTAATACATCTTTTGGGGAGGAAACAATTACCAAAATTCAGCAATCCCTACAGTTTCGCTTCACTTTAATTGAAGTTCAATTAAAGTTTAACACTTTTTACTTCAAAAAAGTACAGATAGCTTAAACTCCCTCCTTCCTGTATTTGTGGGGAAGGGGATATTTGGTGTAAGTATTTTTTTTACTATCTTCTTTGTATTTTTCACTCTTGGTTGAATGTTTTGATAATGGACACCATCAGCCATTTTTAACAAGAAAAATACAACTATTTTCTAAATACCTGCCTGTACTAGCTCATTCCAATTAAAAACATTTGTTTCTGGATATCTTAGGGATTTGGAAAAGTAATTTTTGGGGTTCTAGTTAAAGATGCTTTAAGCCCCAACATTGCCCCAATAGGCCAAAACTACTAGTTGGGGAATAACTTTCTTCAGATCTGTCTTCTCAGGAAGGCCTTCCCTGCCTGAGACTTAAGGGCTTCGAGCCCCGTATCGGGGGTGCCTAGAAGGACTGGCCCATTCAATGCACTGTTCTGCCCACACCTCTCTAAAAATCCAGGTTCAGCTATCTACCTACCTCCTAGACATTGCCACCTGGATAAGGATCATAAAAATCATTTCAGTGGTCCCCATTCATTGAACATCAACCATGCATTATGCCCACTTTCTTATCTATTCCTTATAATAGCTCTGCAAATTAAGTATTGCTAAGAACGTTTTCTGGAGAAACAGAAAACTAGGAAACCAAGTCTCAGCAATTAGATTCCCCAAGGTCCCAGTTACTAGTAGAGCCAGGATGCAAAGCCAGGACTGTCAGACTCTTGCTCAACGATATTTGACATGGCCAAACCAAACTCATCGTCTTCCTTCTTGAGGAAGGAGTTCCTCACAAGTGAGCAACTCCTCCTCCTGTGCTTTGAATCCTGATTAACAGCGCCATCACCCACATGGCCATGCAGACAGGTACCTGGCTCCCCTCTTGACCCTATTCCTTCACGAAGTCCTGCCAAGCTGACCTCCAGAGAGGTCTTAAACCTTTCCTCCTCACATCCCCACCTGCTTATCTTGGTCTACAGTCTCATCACTCTCACCAGGCTACTTCCAAATCCTCTTAACCTGGTTTACCTGCCTCTAATCTCTCCCATTTCAGGCCAGCTTTCACAATCTGTTCAGAATTCTTCTAAAACACAGGGGTTTCTCTTGCTGCTAGGTATGGCCACACGACCACGTCATCACCAATGCAATGGGAGCTGAAGAAATGTGTGCAACTGCTGCCCTATATTTTTTTTTTTTAAACTTGCTTTCTCTGTACTTCTACCCTTTTTCCTCCCCACAAGCTGGAACACAGATTTGCCCACAATTCAGCTTTGACCATCTAGACAGGTATAACACTTCTGGGAATGGCAAAATGACAATGGAGAAGAAACTAGATTCCCCAAATTATCATGTGGAGTAGAGCCACCTGCTGAACTGAACAGCTCATCTCGAAATTGTTACTCAAGAGTGAAACATGCTTCTCTCTCCCATGTGTTATTAGATCTTTGGGGGCTTCTATGTCACACCAATTTATCTTAAAGTTAACCAAAAAAAAAAAAAAAAGTTAACCAGTAAAGAAAAATTGCAGAATACTTTAAAAGAGATACTGATACACAGAATTTAGTAGAGTATATAAATTTTTTTATATATATAAAAGTAATGCATCATGATCAATAAGTTTTATTCCAGGAACGCAAGGTTTATTTCTACATATGGAAAATTACTAATTAATATGTTAAATGATACATTGTTGTTGTTAGGTGCCATTGAGTTAGTTCCAACTCATAGAGACCCTGTAGGACAGAGTAGAACTGCCCCATAGGGTTTCCAAGGAGCAGCTGGTGGATTTGAATTGCCAACCTTTTAGTTAGCAGCTGAGCTCTTAACCACTATGCCACCAGAGCTCCTTAAATGATATAGTACATATGATTCTTTCAACAGATATCCGAAACATAATTGATAAAATTCAATATAAATCTTTAAACTTGGAAGAATGAATATTTCCTGTAAATAAAAGTACAGCTATTGAGTAAAAAGATACAATGTGGTCCTTGAAGAAAAACATTAAAAAAAAAAGTAATTAAAAACAGAAAAAAAGGCATGTGTTCTCCTTATCACTGTTATTGCATTAGAGTATCTTGCCAAAGTAATAAAACAGGTAGAGATACACACAGGTGCTCACATTCACACAAAGAAGACAAAAGGTGAATTGGATAAAATAAAAATAACATGGTTTGACTGTGAATTTGAAAAAGAGAAGTGTTTTATACAGTGGTCAAGAGCCTTTGGAGTTAGATACATCCGGATTCCACTCCTGGCTGTGGCAATTAATAACCATGTGACCTTTACCACCCTGAGCCTTAATTTCCTCGTTTGTAAAATCAGGATAATACGGCCTATATTCCAGGGTTGTTGTAAGCATTAAGTGAAACATTGTCAAATGCTTAGCATAGTACCTGGCACATAGTGATCCCTCTAGATATAGAAATCATGCTAGTTAATTGCTGTAGTAATCACGCTACCATTTGTAAATAGTAGTCATATTATACAATATGTTTAACAACCAAGCAGTATTCATCTATGCTACTAATTATCAACTAGAAAATCTAATGAAAAAGAACCTTCTTCATAAATGAACAAGCAAAAATGTTAATCATATAGAACGTGGCAGAACAAGAGATATGGAAGACCTATACAAATAATCTCAAATCTTTTAGAGGAAAAACTATATTAATAGAGGGACAAATAATGTGCCTGCATGAGAACTAAATGTTTACAAATTAAATAATTCAAAAGTCTATAAACTGTGAAAACAAACAAGAGCAGTTCTTCTGAATCTAATTTGTAGCTGGCTTTAGAGCAATCACAATTAAAATATAGTACAAAGTGGTATAAATTTCATTTAGAGAAATAGGCAGAAAAGAGGCAGACTGGAAGAATCTGGAATCCTTGAATCTTAGAAGGTTAGAGTTAAATGAGACTTATAAAATCATCTAGTCCAAGAGGAAACAGAGGCCCAGAGAGGTTGAGGAACATATTTAAAGACTCCATTAATTGGTATCTGGACTGGGACATGAAATCAAATTTCCTGACTTCTTGTCCAATTGCTCTTTCCATTATTTTGCACTAAATCTCTGTATCTAGAATGTCAACAAATACTCTAAAAAAGAAGAGCAATGAGGGAAAACTAGTCCCATTGCATACTAGAACATATGATAAAGCAGCAACAATTGAAATGGTATATAGTATGGATCAAAATAAAACAGAATCAAGAGTCCAAAACCAGTCTTTGGTATATATACAGAAGTATGTAACATATGATTGTATAAACCATAAAATAACACAAATGTAAAAACTGTTAAAATATTATTGAGATTACAGGAAGTGGGGGTCTGGTGGTACAGTGGTTAAGAGCTCAGGCTGCTAATCAAAAGGGTCAGCAATTCGAATCCACCAGCCACTCCTTGGAAATCCTATGGGGCAGTTCTACTCTGTTCTATTGGGGCACTATGAGTCAGAACCAACTCGACAGCAATGGGTTTGGTTTTTGATTTTTTTGGAAATAAATCTTAAAATACCTATACCTTAAAATAAATTTCAAAGGTATTAGCAAAATAAATATGAATAAATCAAACTAGAGACAAACTAGTAGAAAATATATTTGTAAACCTAATTAAGGAGAAGTAATATTTTTATAATAATTGAAATAATAAAAGATATTTCAAAGGAAAAGATAGGCAAGAAAGTATCATATACATACTTTACAACTTCTCTGAAATAACACAAAACTTGTTAAAAAGCAACAACAACAAAAAGAATAAGCACTGAGAAAAATATAGCAGATGAAATTTTAATATCGATAATGTATAAAAAAAATGTACATATTACCAACAAAAACAAACAAAAAACTAAAGACTCAATGGACATGTGGGCAAAGAAACAAGTAGCTAATTGACCCAATAATAAAAATGGTAAATAAATATTTTTTAAAATTTATGTTGAACTTGTTAGCAAATTAATTGGAATAATAATGAAGTACTATTTCATACATGATTATTCACAATAATAATAATACATTATTGTCATTGTTGTTATTTGATTATCTGGTTCTTAACTATATTTTGGCTCATAAGGAACAAAAGCAAAGCAAAGCAAAGCCCAGTGCTGGTAATGCTTCAGAGAAAGATATACACTCAGTCTTTGTAGGCAGCTTTATAAACTGGTAGTAATTTGGTAAATGCAAATGTTTCTACACTTTGACCCAGTGAATCTCAAGTCTGAGAATTTATTCCAAGGGAATAACTTAAAGGAAGAAAGAATAAAACTGCAAGTGCAAAGTTTACAGTAGGGTTGTTAATCATAGTTAAAAGAACTACAAACATCTGACATACCCAACAATAGATATATCAAAACAAAGGGATTATGTACCCATTAAATGATAAATATTATGACAAGTCAAAATGTATGAAATTAGTTATTAAATTATGTTAAAAAGTAGAAAAACAGGAAGTGATATCTACCATCAAATCAATTGTGAAAAATTATAAATATTGACAAATATTGGAAAGAATGTAAATTGTTACTTTTTCAGAATTTATGGGGTTGTGGGTGAAATTTTAAGATAAGTTTTTCCTAGTGTTTTTAATATGCTTTAATAAAGTTTAAAAGCAGAGATGTATATAGTACATTTTCAAAAAATTTCCTCTAAAGATTATTATTTTTTTTAATTTGGTGCTTTTTAAAATCTGGTGCTTCTTTTTAAAATTTGGTCCTAATTTTACATCTGGTGATCTGCTTGTTAATGTTGGATAGGTGTTAGTTACTGTATTTCTACCAGGGCTTCGAATGGCATTGGTAACACCATGGATAAACCATACAACAATCCATAACCAGAAGGCTGAGACTGACCATAGGCAGCATAATGCAGGACAAGGGTTTTCCAATGGTGCTCTGTGAAGCTGGGGTCCATGGAGGTGCCTGAAGGCTACAGGTGAAGAGAGAGAGGGCCCAGGGGTGCAGGACATAGCCCTCCTACTCCCTTCAACTGGAGCAGTCCCACTTTCCTCTCCACCACATATTGGCATTCTGCGGATTAGTTTGTATGAAATGTCGTGCAACTAAAAAAAAAGGTTTCAATACTACCCATGTGATGGAAAAAACATGAGATTTGGTGTGAGGAGATATTTGGGCCCCAGTTTCCTCAACTGCAAGATGAGAGCAAGAATATCTACCTCTTTTAGTTATTGGGAGGATTAGATTAAATTGGGAGAGCAAAGTGACTATACAATCATGCATTGCTTAACGTCCAGTATATGTTCTGTGAAATAGGGTGTTATGTGATTTTGCTGTATTTGGAAACCATGATGTACTTCATGATAATATTTTTGAAAGAAAATTAAACAGAGAGATAACACTACAACACTCAAGAGACATGCAATACACGAGATTGGATGCTGCTGCCTATGAGTCAAAGCATATACTATTGTACAGTAAACTTTTTATCTGTAAGTAGGGAAAGTTCACATTTAAATAATGGTAGAAAGTACAGTACATACATAAGCCAGTAACATAGGGCATTTATTATGACTATCGAGACATGTATTATAGGTTATATGGTACTGTGCCATTATACACCTGGCAGCACAATCAGGAAGCTGCTGCATTTGCTGTGTTTGGTTATGCCCACTATGTCCCATTCTCTGATAGGGATTTCTTAACTCGATTATGACCTTATGGGACCACGGATGTATATGCAGTCAGACATTGCCCAAATGGATGTTATGCAGCACATGACTGTACTGTGTAAAATGCTATAGATAACTTATTTTTTATAATTAGATTAAAAGAAGTGGGATATAGGCAATCAAATACAATAGAGTAAGGAAGGAGGAGAGCTGGTGGGACTGACCCACCTTTTGAAGCACAGGTATGATAGGATTCAGAGAGGAAGGGGGGTGGCATGTCAGGAAGGAGACATGGCATGAACAAAGGCATAGAGGCAAGAGGGTGAGCACACACAGGGAGGAGGGTCTGGAGAAGAGGGAAGGGTAGGCAGGAGCCTGGCCATTGGAAATACTCATTGCTCTGACCTCACCCTATGGGCACTTATGGTTATAGCTATTGAATTTTTTTAGGTACCTATTTCAACTCCTCTGCCACATCTTATACAATTTCGTTCATTTTTTTATTCAGCAAATGATTATTTGGGGTACTGTTGTAAGCACTTTGAGATGAAGACACATACACACACACACACAAAGATCCTTAATTTCTAGGGATAATAATTGCTAACACTTGTGTGCCGATTCTGACTCATAGTGACCCTATAGAACAGAGTAAAACTGCCCCATAGGTTTTCCTAGGCTATAGTCTTTTTTTTTTTTTTTTAATAGCCTTTATGAAAGCAGATCACCAGGTCTTTTCTCCTGAGGAGCAACTTGTGGGTTCGAACCACCAGTCTTTCAGTTAGCAGCTGAGTGCTTTAACCATTGTGGCACCTGGAATCCTATGTAACACCTAGACCACACTTATTATGTACCAGGCACTGTTCTAGATGTTTTATAAATATTAACACATTTAATCCTCATGACAACCCTAGGAAGTAGGTACTATTATTAGTCCCATTTTTGATGGGGGGGGGGCATCAAAAGGTTAAGTAGCTTGTCCAGGTTACATGGTGGGTCAGCAACAGAATGGGGATTGATGCTGGACAGCAGGCTTCACAGTTCCAGCTCCCTAGTGATGCTCAACATATGTATGCTGAAAAATGGTGCCGAGGAAGGATGCTGGGGGCATTGGGAAGCAGGGCTGAGTCAGTGGCCAGGTCAAGGAGGGTTACACTCTATCAAGGACATCAGGAGAAGTCAGCAAGGAGTTGAGGGCAGCACTGGGGGAAAGGGAGAGAGGTTGAACGTCTTATCTTTTGATGAGTATGACAGGGTGGATGGGGGGGAGTTGTGGACAGCCTGAAGGTTTGGGGGTGAAAAGGGGACTAGAAGTCAACTGGGAAGGAAGGGCAGGGGTTTGGACTTTGTGCCGACAGCAGATTAAAAGCAAGAGATGACTCTGATGCCTTTGAAAAGAGGAACCGATATATTTGGGTGGTTTTCTTGGGTGTGAGGGGAAATGGAAAAGGACGTGTCAAAAGTTCAGGCCTGGCTGACCCTCCCAGATCATTGATTCATCAGCAAATATTCACCGAGGGCCTCCTCTGTGCCCAACACACACTAACCACTGGTATGGACAAGGACTGCTGTCAGGAAGCTAATGGTTATATGTTTACCTTCCTTGATTCAGCACTCACAACTCCAGCCCTGGCCTGAGGGGAGCATCTGCCCCCCACCCCACCTACCTTTTTCTTGCTCAGCCGCTTCACTAAGGTCTGGAAGCTTGAGCCCCACTAAGTTCTGATTTCTCATCAGGATGTGCTCCTTTGTGGGAAAGGGAAAAGACAGTATTTCAAATGATGGCATCAGGCTGACTCTTCTCTTGATTCTATGGCTCTGTGGCCACTGAGTCTTGGGTGGAAGACACTATAGGTCAGCCTCCAAAGGTAGGGTAGACAGTCATAATATGGTAAGATCTGAGGGGTACCAGGAAGACAGCTCCTCTCCAAGCCTGTGGATGTACAGTGCCTAAAACTCACAATTAGTGGAACAATTCCTTGGGTTAAGAATTCTTAGCATGGTCTGCTTTTTAAATAAGCTGAGCACCTCAGGTTGAATAAACTGCTCAGATAACACTGTGGTTGAGCCTTGTAGAAGGCCTGGAGGACAAATAGGACTATAACTAAGGGCTCTGGGTATAAGAGGGTCCCCTGGGTATGTCTAGCTACTGGAAACAATCTTTGGTCTCATGGCTGTGTCCTGGGCTGGCTGGAGCTTCCTACCCTGTTTCTCCGGGCAGTGAGTAGCCAGTTCCAGGAGTTCTGACCTCCCCACCCACTCAGTTCCTCAATGACCTTTTATGGCATCTCTTGAGTTTTTAAACTCTCCAGACAAATGAGGCCTGGGAATTGCCACCCTAAGGCAGCAGGCCCTGACGCCACTACCTTAGCTGGGGCCTCAGCAGTCACATCCCAGGAAGAGATGGAGGTGCTGACTGTACGTATGTGGTGCAAGTAGGCTCACACCTGCTCCAAACCAATTAAAACTAGACCAGGGCCCTCAAGGGGAAATACCTGACAGAGCCTCTCACTCCTTGTGACTTGTGCTATAAGTGGATTTTTATAGTCTCCTGTACCTAGAGGCAACTTGAGTCGTATTGTGCCCAGGTAAAGAGGGAAAGGAACAGGCCAGCAGAGGATGCCTGTAGCCCCGGTGGAAATCACAGCCAGGGTCATTTACCTGTTTCTTTAGAGAGCCAGTGGCCCACAGACACTGAATTGGGGGTGGAAAGGTATGCTCAGCTGCTGGGGTAGTAGTTAGTGAGAGCTGTAACCCTCTTTGCTGGGTGAGAGAAACCTTGGTGGTGTGAGGGTGCCTGTTGCCTAGGCCTGGCCTCTGATGCCCAGGGGCTGATGAGCCAAATCCCTGGCAGCTGGGCTCCTTTGCCCTACCTTCTCCAGAGATCTGTGGCCGTGGCCTACCTCAGGTAGTCCCACCAGGCCCTGTGTTGATCTACTAGTCAGTTGGGCCCTTCTGACTGGGTGGGGTTTTCTGTATAAAATCTTAAAACCAGTGGCCTCGCCTTGGTTCCCTCTGAGCCTCCAACTCAGAGCATCATGGGAGGTTTCTGAACAGAGCAATGGCCACAGTCTGTGTACCTGCTGACTCAGAAATTCTCTCCCTGGTGCTTGAATGCTATCAGGTGCCTCTTTTCCTTGGACCCTTTGTAAGGCAGCCAGGAGGGCCTTGTTCAACTCCTCCTATGCGGGTCCCAGGCCCCACACTACGGGGTCCCAGCTGCCTTGGCCTGTAGCCTGGGTTGGCCTTCTGGGGAAGACAGGAGCGCAAATTGCTTTCTCTGCTAACCCCTTCTTTCCCTCATACGCTCAGGGCTCTCTCCCCTGTATCTCTGGATACCACCAATCTCCCCTGCACATGGTGGCAGCTCCTGAATGACCACTGTGCCTGGTTGGATGGCCAGTGAAAGTGAGAGACACTATAGAAGTGAGAAGAAACTCACCAAAGGAGGAGCAGCCCCTGATGGCCATTACTATATTTGTGGATGGACTCGAGACCGTTTGTTAATAGGCATCAGGAAGGAAAGCATGAGCATTACAAAGGAAAAGCTATTTCATTCTTGCCTGGCCCAGTCCTAGGAGTGACAAGGCACTCCATCAAGGCATTCCTGTTAATGAACTACCAGCTCCAATTGGAGGAAGGAAACAGCCTAGGACTGAGGGGTCCATGTGTCTTCCACAATCCCACTTTCCCCTTGAAATGTGGCCTTGTGTGGTTACTATATCCCAGACTGACCTTTCCCTAGTAACTGGCGTAAAACAACAACAACAACAAAAAAAAAAAAAACAAAAAAAACACCTGAATCTGGTGTTTAAGAAGGCGACTACACAACTAGGCCTGATTTCTCAGGGTGGGGAGTTTACGGTCCTGCAAGGCCCAAGTCCAGGCCAGAGCTGCCCTGCTCAAGGCCCCAGTCTTAGCCCAAAGGCCTTTCAGCCCAGGGAGCCCTGGAGCACACACCACCTGGCCCCCAGGAACTCACCTCACGCAGTTTGGTCAGTTTCTGCATCCTCACGGGCTGCACTTGTATCTGAAAGTCTTTGAGCCCAGGCACTTTGGCCAGCTTGCTGCTGGCTTTCCCTGAAAAACGCTTCTCTTCCTCTGCCAGTGGCAGCTTGGCAAGCACTTTCTGCAGCCGGGGGCTGATTTCTTCAGGGCCACTGTCCCAGGAGACCCCCCGCTGCAGGGGGGGCCGGGAGGCCAAGGGCCGCAAATCAGCTTTGGATGTAGCCTTGGGCCCTGTCAGCTCCCCAGATGAGCCTTTCCCCTGAGGGGATAGGGGGACTGCCCCTCCAGAGCCCAGGGCTGGGCTTCTCAGCAGAGGGTCACCCTCCCTGGCTGTCTTCTGGAGCTGCTTTCCCAGCTCGCTCTCCACAGGGCCTGGCTGGGGGCTGTTCAGGGCCGTTTTCCCGACACTGCCTGTGCCAGGAGCTGGGACCTTGGGTGTGGTCTCGGGGTGCTGAAGGGGATCGAAGTTTTCCTTTTGTTCTACTGCAGTCTCTTTGGACTTTTCAACCGTGGGGGAGCGAGGAGCCAGCCTGCCCTGCGACATTTTCCTCTGGTCATTCTGCTTCCGGTCAGCTAGCCCTTTGGGAACATTCTGAAAGAGACAAGATAGAGCTAGGACTCTGGAGGCAGCTTGGGGAGAAGGTAGGTAGGGTCGTTTCTGATGTGGGGCCTCTGTCCCCACAAACCTTGCTAAGGAACCCATTTGGATGTGAGGTGGGCTAGGCAGGGAGGGAAGATTCTTCAGTCAGGTCTGAGTCAGCAAACAAGCCTGAGACTTCTAAAACAGAGAAGACATTGGGATCTGCAATCCAAAACCAGCCACAAACTTCCCAAAGGCTAGGAGCTGAGGACGAGGCTGGAGTGGAGGACAGCCTGGGGAAGTCACAAGTTTGGCCCCAACTCAATTGCCCCAGATTTCAGTTGTAGCTCTGCCTGGAAAGGCCTTTAACTCCTTGGGACTTGGATTTCCCATCAAATTTGTTAACCCTCTGAAACTGTATGCAGGTGTGTGTGTGTATGTGTGTGTTTCTGGGAAGAGAATCCACAGCTTTCACAAAATTCACAAAGCATTCAATGATCCAAAAGAGGTTAAGAATCACTGGACGAGGTGGTTCTTACAAAGGTGGTAAGAAGTTCTAAGATTCTGCACTCTACTTTCACTCCCCAAGGGAAACTTGCTTTGTGGGGAGTGCGTGGATCTGTGTCTGGGTATTTGAGTAGCTGTGCTTATGAGTGCACTGAAACACTTCCAGAGCATTTTATACTGGGTCCAGCTGTAGGTGAGATTGTGTTCTAACACTACCCTTGACGCACCTTGAGCACCTCAGCTCTGACCAGGTGCGGGGCCTCTGTATTGCTTATCTGCAAAGATAGGGTTTTCCCCGGCTGCTCCCAGTAAGAATCCCAAACAAGGTCTTGAGCTGTGTTACAATTTTCACTTGAGCTGACAAGAGCAGCAGTCTTGCCTGGCTGCTAGGCCTAGAGGTCCCTCTTCTCACTAACCAACAGCCTGACCAGGGGGTGCAGAGCGAAGACAGGAACCTCCACGGAGGTCGCTCCCACTGAATCCTACCTCTCTAGCCTTTCTACCTCAGACTTCCCGTCATGATAGGGCAGAGGAATCTGCCAGTTTCCCCAGCATCTCCCAGCCTTGAGCCTCTACTCATATACACTTGCAGGCTATCCAGGTACCAGCCCAGACTTCCAGGGGACTCTGGCTCTCAGACCCAAATCACCCTAGTAGGGCAAACCTCAAACTCACAGACTCGCCATGGTGAGGTGAAGAGACTTCAGACTCATCCTCCTTGTGCTGGTAAAAGTAAACACAAGTCAGTCAGCAATGGATGAGACTATATTTTCTCTTGAAATACCCCCAAAGAGGCCCCTGGCAGCGGTGTAAATTCCTCCCTTGACCAACACCCTCATCTCAAGTAGACCATAGGGAGGCCTCCTGGATACTAGGAGAGAGATACATTGGCACAGAAACCCTGAGTGGGGCCCCTGTTACCTGTGGTGGTGCTCCAGGTAGAGGGGTCTGTGGGCCACTGCATGAATCCAAACCTGAAATGGTCCAGATACTGGTGAGTATTGTCCAGCACTCCAGGCCCTCAGCTGTCCCTCCCCAGAACGTCCTTCTTAGCAATCTAGGCCTAGGAAACAGTAACAACACCATTTGTTGACTACCTCCCTCCCTTATGGCAGGTTCGGTGGTGAGTTCTCATTTAATCCCCACAGAAACCATGGGGAAACTGAGGCAAACCTACACAGCCAGGAAGTATCTGCACTGGAATTTGAACCCCAGATTCCTGATTTGAGCCTGAACTTGTCCCATAGCACTGACAAGGACAGGCTGCTCCCTCCCCCTGGCACCCTGTCCTTTCCCCTCCTAGCCCAAGGGTGTGGCCCTGAACACAGCCTAATGAGATAAGAAACCAAAAAGCAAAGAGTGGCCAGTAGGCTTTCCAAGTAAGCTGTGTGCTGGACTTCTCTTTGGGTCCTCTCTGGGCCTGCTGGGCAGAGAGAGAGCCTGTCATATTTCCCCTTCCGATAATATCACCCCCATCCTCACCAAGTCTGGCCATTCTGGGCTAGCCCCACCTCCCTACACTACCTCCCAAGCCCCAAAAGAAAGTACATCTGCCTCCTATGGGGCTGAATAGAGGTCCTGAATTGGAAGCCTGCAGGATAGAGGGAAGGTGGCTGGGAGGCATCTTGGTCAGTCAAGGGGAAGGGCTAAGCCACCATCCAAAGGAAGAAGCCAGGGCAAGAAATGCCTGGCAGGGTTGGACCTCACCTGGAGGGATGGGGACTGTAAGCGAGTTGCTCCGAGAGGATGCAGGGGAAGGTCCGGGGCTGAGGTTCGGGGAAACAGCTGAGGAGACACATACAAATTGGCTGGTATTCATCATAGACTTCAACCTAACGAAGACCTCCTTTCAGATATTTCTGACTCCTGGAAACTGAATCTGCCTAATTGGGATCAGTGGCTGATTCATGATGGCCATACAAGGTTCTTCCTACCATAGCCCAACCCCTCCCTGCTGCCTGCCCAACAAAGGGAGCCCTCAAATCATTCAGAAGGGTGAAAGGGGCTGGCACTCCTTAGCCTACCTGGCCTGACCTCGAAGCACCTTCCAGAAACTGAGGACCTGGCATTGCTTGTGAGGCAGAGCTTCAATGACTGTACTTCCTGCTGGATTTTTCAGGATGGCTCTGATTTCAAATGCTCCCTTTCCCCTCCTAGGTTCAGACTTACCTAAAAACTGCTCTAACTTTTTGCTCAGAAAGAAGAGTCACTCTAGCTATAGGGGTAGCAGGAGGATTTCAGGGCCCAGGAAAATCTTCCTTCTAACTCAGAAATACCTGAAAGACCCCTCCTAACCCCCCATAGTACCTAGAATCCTTCCCAAGACCCACAGCTGAAGATCAGGAAGAGGAAGCCCAGTGACGGCCTCTTCAGGCCTTTACTGACTGAGGAGGTGGCCAGGAGAGCAGGGCTCCCTGGGGAAGGTAGGACTGTCACACAGAACCCATCCATGCAGGGTGGCCCAGTCTGTGTGTATGAGCTTCGCAGAGAAGGACTAAGGGACACGGAAGCTGGAAGCAGTAGGGGGTGGGGTGAGGTATTCAAGTTCATAGATATCAAATGGGTTGATGCTTCTTTACAAAACAGGAAACTACAAATGTCATCTTCAGGGCCAAAGAATGAAAAGTGGGAAAGCTTTCTCAGCTAGAGTTGTACAGGCACTTCTGAAACTAAGCAAGATCTCTCTCCTCTCAGTATTGTCTCTAGATGGCTCACTCCTCTTGGGGACCAGAAGCCTGGAGGCAGGCAAGTCAAAGGCAACCGCCTCGGAAGCTAGGCTACCACTACAATTGGGGCCAGGTGCTTCCTCCTGCACCCCTACCCCTGCCTTGGAGTGGCTCAGGGCAGCCTTCCTGGCCCTGCCCTACCTGACGGGGAGTCTCCTGGGCTGCTTCTGGACTTCCTCCCTCGGCGAGACAGGAATCGCTCACTCACTGTCTTGGCTTCTTCCAGCAGTGCCAGGTTTTTCTTCTTGTCCTCCTCGGAGATGCTGATATCCGGCAGCTGGTCATTTACCAGATCAATGATGTGCCCTGCAGGGTCTACAGAGGGAGGTGAGCACAGGGTAAGAGTCCCTGAATCCTTGGCCCCAGGCTGAGAGGCCCTGCCGCCCCAACCTCTGCCCAGGGATGCTGCTCAGAGCAGACACAGCAGCCAAACCCTGGCCATGCCCGTCCATAGACAGGCTGCACGCAGGCAGGGGTGGCTTCCTCAGCAGGCCTGGGCACTCTGACCTTTAGCCTGTGGCCATGGCATGTCCTCTGTCACAAATGGCCATGAAGCTACCTCAGACTCCTATACTGCACTGAACTTTAAAGAAAGGCCATCCAGGAGCCCCACCTGCATGCTATCTACCCCCGCTAGTGTGTTCTTACTTTGAGTCCCTGTTTCTTTAACAAGCTGGTGAACTTAAGGTGTGTGGATAAAGGGGACATTTCAAAGATCATGGGCCACAGACACAATCCTATGGCCACCTTACCTCCTTTCTTTTCTGTACTCATATTGTTTATACCTATCCTTCTCCCAAACTGCCCCTGCACCAGCAGCCCCTCTCTGGGTGAAGGACACCACTTGTCACCCAGCTACTCAGAGACATGAGAGTCACTCCACACTCCTCCCTCTTCTTCACTCCCTCCATGTCCAACCAACTGATCAAGTCCTGGCATTTACCTCATCAATATCTCTGGAACCTGTCCCCTCATCTCCATTCTTGGTCATTAGCTCTTACCTGAAAAATTACATCAGCCTCCTCATAGGCTCCCTTGCCTCCAGGCTATTCACTCCATTCCTCCCTCTGCTGCCTATTGGAGTAACCTTCCTAAGAGCTGTATCTGACCATGCCATTCTCCTGCCTTATGTCATCAAGGTTGTTCGTGGTGGTCACTGTAACATCTGAACATCAAACTGGGCCCTGTCCCACATACTCTTTCCTAGACCCCTCCATTCCAGCCACTCTGTAGTCGGTTCCTGTTTTTTGCCTCCCCGGCCTCTATTCACCCTTTTTCAGAGAGTAGCTCCTAACTTTTCCGTGAAGGAAACCCCTCTAACTCATCATTGCATTAGTTAGGGAGGAGCTAATCCCTCCGCACCTCACCCCCATGCCAGGAGTGGGAACATGTACCAGTCTTGGCCAATCAATAATTTTTTTTTTTATTGTGCTTTAAGTGAAAGTTTACAAATCAAGTCAGTCTCTCACACAAAAAGTTATATACACCTTACTACACACTCCCAATTACTCTCCCCCTAATGAGACAGCCTGCTGTCCCCCTCTACTCCCTCTTTTCGTGTCCATTTCTCCAGCTTCTAACCCCCTCTATCCTCTCATCTACCCTCCAGGCAGGAGATGCCAACATAGTCTCAAGTGTCCACCCAATCCAAGAAGCTCACTCCTCACCAGCATCCCTCTCCAACCCATTGTCCAGTCCAATCCATGTCTGAAGAGTTGACTTTGGGAATGGTTCCTGTCCTGGGCCAACAGAAGGTCTGGAGGCCATGACCACCAGGGTCCTTCTAGTCTCAGTCAGACCATTAAGTCTGGTCTTACGAGAATTTGGGGTCTGCAATACTACTCTCCTGCTCCCTCAGGGGTTCTCTGTTGTGTTCCTTGTCAGGGCAGTCATCGGTTATAGCCAGGCACCATCTAGTTCTTCTGGCCTTAGGATGATGTAGTCTCTGGTTCATGTGGCCCTTTCTGTCTCTTGGGCTCATAATCACCTTGTGTCCTTGGTGTTCTTCATTCTCCTTTGATCCAGGTGGGTTGAGACCAATTGATGCATCTTAGATGGCTGCTTGCTACCGTTTAAGACCCCAGACGCCACCCTTCAAAGTGGGATGCAGAATGTTTTAATAGATTTTATTATTTGGCCAATCAATAAATTTGATCCCTTCAGCCACAGTGATTGGTTCAGGGA
Organism: Loxodonta africana; assembly: GCF_030014295.1. Lineage (NCBI taxonomy): Eukaryota > Metazoa > Chordata > Mammalia > Proboscidea > Elephantidae > Loxodonta > Loxodonta africana. The sequence goes on along the minus strand of NC_087348.1, from coordinate 72,750,655 downwards.
TAGCCATGTGAGTCCAGAGAAGGTCAATCCTGGAAATTTTGTGATGTATATTAGGGAAGAAAACTCTTTTTCTACTGATGGGATATAAACCTGGAGTTACTGGTATGACTTGCTACCCTGTTTGAAGAGCCTTCCCAAAAAGAAAGCTAACACACAAAAAAGCAAACTTGAGAGATGGAATGCGACAATTACTAAATTGGGCACCTGGATCCAGCACTACCTAAAACCACAGCCCCTGGCTTTTATTTAGTTTTAGTTTTTTTGGTGTAAAATAGTTTGAGTTGCATTTCTATCATTTGAAAGAGTACTAACTAATATACATGGCAGAATATTCAGTTACCAACAGAGTGCTAGGTTGTGGCTCTTCTGCTCTATCATGTTGCTTCTTCCACCTGTAATGCCTTTCCTCCCTCATGTCTGTCTGTCCAACTCTCTAAGGACTCAAATACCATCCTCTCCAGAACACCTACCCAACCCTCCCCCTCCCCAGAGAGAATTGGCCCCCTTCTTCCCTCAGTTTCACTAGCACTTCTGTGAACCCATAAAACAAAACCCACTGCTGTCAAGTTGATTCCAACTCATAGCAACCCTATAGGAGAAAGCAGAGCTGCCCCATAGGGTTTCCAAAGTGCAGCTGATAGATTTGAACTGCCAATCTTTTGGTTAGCAGCTGAACGCTTAACCACTGTGCCACCAGAGTTCCAACACTTCTGTGAAGGCCCTTACAATATAGCATCCTGATCTTATCTGTCTACTTCTCGGGCTCCTTGTAGACTATGAGCTCCATGAAGGCAGGGACCAAGTCTGTATCACATCTATGGTCCCAGTGGCTGGCCCAGTGCAGACCCTGAGAAAACATTTGGGGAATGAGTGGGTAATGGGGCAGCCAGCCTTGTACTTGGCACACTCCTGCCTGGGTGAGTCTTTCTACTGGAGGCAGAGGGCTCTGCCGCCTGAGCCCCTGAATTGAACCTCACCAGCTGTTCTGAATTTCATATCTCTGTCTGACTCCTTCATCTTCTTCATGCCTGGTATTGCCTTTTTTTTGCCAAAAGAAATTGAAATTAGATACCATACTTGTTCTGAGCTCAAACACAGAAGGGCTGATCTACTGTGCCCTGCTGGACTTGTTGGGATGGGGCTGCCTGAGGAGCAGGAGAAGGGAAGGGGCCCAAGCTTAGCCAAGCTGTCAGACCACAGCCTTCCTATTCAAATACACTTTTTGGTTGCAGAAATAAGATTAATTGGTCTAGTCCTCACCCACAGAAGTCAGTGAAGCTGTGGAAACCTTCAGGTGTCGGTGAGAAACCCTCCTGTGCGGACTATGAGCTCTGAAAAGATAGAACAGAGTCATCTTGGTCAGAGAATTTGTTCCAAACTTGGAAATAAGGCAAAAAGATATCTGTATATCCTTTCAAAGTTATATTTCCAAGTTCATGTAAGGGTCACCTGACTTTCAACTTGGGAGCCTCATAGAAATGCAAATTTTCAGGCCCTTTTAGAGGGCAGTTGTGGTTCAGTGGTAGAATTTTCTCCTTCCATGCAGAAGACCTGGCTCAATTCCCTACCAATATACCTCAAGTGCAGCTACTACCCCTTTGTCAGTGGAGGCTTGCATGTTGCTATGATGCTAAAGAGGATTCAGCAGAGCTTCCAAACTAAAACAGACGAGGAAGAAAAGCCTCTATGATCTACTTCCAAAAATCAGCCAGTGAAAACCCTATGGATAACAGCAGTAGAATCTGAAACCCATCATGGGGTTGGCACAGGACCAGACAGTGTTTCATTCATTGTGCATGGGGTTGCCATGAGTCATGGCCAACTTAAGGGCAGCTAACAACAAACCCAGACCTCCCAAATCAGAAACCCTGGGGGTGGGGCCTAGCAATCTATGGTTTGACAAGCCCTGCAGGTGATTCTGATGGATGGTAAAGTTTGGAAACCATTGCTCTAAAGAGATGTTACTCTGACTCATTATTTACTATTTATTAGGACACAGACTCTGAGTTAACACCTAACCTGTAAACAAGCTCATAAGATGTAAATGCTTCTTGTCTGGTACAGATGCAGATGACTTCTGTGTAGGAGAAAAGATAACTACAAAATTATAGTTTCATTGACCTATTTTATATCTAAATTAGCAATTGTATTCCAGCATTGTTTTCCTGACCACTGATTATATGTATATATACATTGCTTATATCCAACTGACTTTGTTTTGCTGCTTGATTCTCTCACTAATGAGTTAAATAAAATCTTTGACACTTGCTTAGTATATGTTTATATGAGAACTATTTTTTTAACTCTGGAAAGTATACTTTGACAACTTCACTCTAGCTTGACAATGCATTGGCTAGCACTGCTAAAAACCAACGCAGTGACAATCTTGTGCATGTTGGCCAATGTCTCTTCCAAGAGATCTTCTTCACGGGCCCCACTTTGACCAGGAGCAGAATTCTACAATAAAGATTCACATCTTTCAGATCTGTCTGCAAATATCTGGGGGACAAGTCTGCTATGGCTTTTGTTTTTCTTAAAGGCTAACAGATACAAAGGGCAAAATCCAGGAAATTAAAAAAAAAAAATTGGGGGGAAAAATACAGTGGAAAAATTCCAAGTTCTCTCTCCCATTTTGAAAACCTGCTTGACTGTATTTTCATCAATAAAATGATACAAGAAAGAAGTAAAGATCTATTTTTTTAAAAAAGTATATAGCTCTTTGACCCCCATGTTCTAGAACATATTGTTCTTCAAAGCACAAGGATCAGGCACGTGGAGCATGTACCTGTTGGCCAGGTTTTTGTCAGTATCTCCTTCTGGTGAGCTGGCATCCCCAGTAAGGATGATTGCAGGTGGACTGCAAGATGTTCCTGCTGAGGGAGGGCCCTGGTAGTTTGGAATAAAAACAGAGATAGAATTAGGCAGAGGATGGTGGAACTTTCAGGCCTGGAGATGAAGCATTTATTCCAGCATCATGACACTCGGAGATATCTTGATAAGGGGATAAATGTAGTTTATCTGGACTATTCAGGGAAAAAAAAAACAAAGATGGTTTCTTCTTCATCCCCTAGCAGGTGTCTCCCTCACTTAATACAGTCCACTTTTCACGCTCTAAAATCAGCCATCCCTTTGCTAGAAGTTCTCACTAACAATGTGGGAGAGGAATGGTGCAGAGCCCTCAGACTGTGACCAGACCTGGCTGATGGAGAGAGTAGAGGCCAGGAAAAAGGTCGTGGCACCATCCATTCCTGATATTGAGTCACAGTATTAAGTCACAAAATTCCTATAGTTGTGTAATTTTGACATTTTGATAATGATGATTTGTTCAATGAATAATGAAATGCAATTTGTTGTTGCTTTGAAAAATGTTTAAGTAAATATGTTTCTGAAATTAGAACAAAGTTATTGTCCAGTCCTTAGTTTTGAGGCATTATTTCATATTTACTGAATTAATAACATTCAAAATAATATCTTACGTTGGTGAAGGAGTCCTGGGTGGTACAAATGGTTAAGCACTTGGCTACTAACTGAAAGGTTGGAGGTTCAAATCTACCCAGTGGCATCTTAAAAAAAAGGCCAGGCAATCTACTTACAAAAAGTCACAGCCACTGAAAACCATATGGAGCACAGTTCTGCTTTGAAACATATAGGGTCACTATGACAACTGGGTTTTTTGTTTTGTTGGTGAAGTTATAGTGGAATTGTGCTGCTGATGGCTTTGTGAATTGTAAAGCCATATCAGGGGTATAATAAATATCTGCTGAGTGAATAAATGAATTAATGAGATAAAAACAATATGGAGTATACAGTAAAATTTATAATGATGCACCTTTAACATGTATTTTCCCAGTCTAAAAGCCATGGTGGTGCAGTGGTTTAGGGCTTGGCTGCTAACCAAAACATTGCCAGTTGGAATCTACCAGCCGCTCCTTGGAAACCGTATGGGGCAGTTCTACTCTGTCTTAAACAGGGTCACTTTGAGTCAGAATTGACTCGATGGCTATGGGTTTGGTTTTTGGTTTTGGTAACTGGACTGGGGGTATAGGTAGGACCACATTAACAGGAATACACAGTATCTCTCTGGTTCTTTTACCTACCTGCTACTGCAGTATTTTTCATTTCAGAATTGTTCCCAGTTATATCTGGAAGACTCTCTAGGGTTGTTGCACATGTCCCTTCATCAGCTTAGCATGGTGCCTGCCATTTTCCTTCTCCTCAACCCCAGCCCCCTTTACGGACACGTGCTCCTCTGCTGCCAAGGCCCTCTGAATGCACTACAAACCAAAACAAACAAACAAACCCAAATCCGTTGCTGCAGAGTCAATTCCGACTCATAGCGACCCAACAGGACAGATCAGAACTGCCCCACTGGGTTTTCAAGGGGCAGCTGGTGGATTCAAACTGTTGACATTTTGGTTAGTAGCCAAGCTCTTCACCACTGCACCACCAGGGCTCCTGAATACACTACAGTCTATGTCAAAGATAGCATCTCCTGCTGCTCCTCAGCATGTCACATCATCTCCCACCATTGGTGTGCTTCCTGCAGCTTTAGAGCAGTGAGAGCTGGTTGCTTCCATCGCCATTTTCTCTGGAGGGCCAGGTCCTTTTGGAGCCCCTGGGCATTCAGCATTCTTACCTCCACTAGCCCTGATGCAGCCACAGCCTAGGGGGCTGCCAATGGACAGGTGCCACACACAGACTGAGCTGAACTGTGTTCTTAAGCTCTCCATGTGTAGGTGTTGGTTCCTTGCAAGGTGGGGAGGAAGCTCTGTCTCCTTTTCACATTATACTTTGTAAAGTGGGTCTTACTTATACAGAGCTGTCTGGAAGACTCCGAATCCCACAATTTTCAGTGAACCCAGCTCTTTCCATTTTCACTTGCATCTCTTCCCTCTCTTGGCCTCACACATAAGACCATGTGAGCTGGCAAACAGTCTCTGAGGGAGAGTCTGGCCAGGGAACATTGTGTTGCTTCCCTTGCAGAAAGGGTGCTTTCATTTGGAAGCCCAAAGCCAGATCCCCAAGAAGACATTCCTTGGGCTCTATGTTCTTAACCAGGATCTCTTCAACAGGAGAGAACTGCAGTGGTTGAAGGAGGCGGAAGCACTCAGAATCTCCAAGCTCATGGAAGAGCAATTTGGCCAGAGTAGGAACCAGCGATGCCTACTGTAAGAGTCAAACAGTCATGGACTCAAATGTTTGCTCCTCAGCTAGCTACTATCTCTGTGTCTTTGGGGAAGTTATTTAACCCCTCTATGCCTAAGGATCAAAAAATCTAATTCACACACACACACAAAAATCTAATTCACAAGGTTGGTGTGAGGATTAACAACAATGTTGGTAAAGTACTTACCACATAACTGATATTTTCAATAAATGGTTGTATTACTTTCATGTTATTTTTCTCTCATTCAACAAATACTTCTTAGGTAGGTATCCACCATGTACCAGGAGTAGCTTGATCTTACAAATATAAGGGTCTCAAGGGCTCACAGTCTAGCAGGAGGTACAGAAAATTAAACTAATACTTATAAAAAATAAAAGAGATGGGCTATATTCTGTGGGACTCAGGTAAAAGAAAACTCCCTAGGTAGGGGAGTTGAAAAACCTATATAGAAGAGGGGACATCTGAGCTAGTTCTTGAGGGATATATATAAGCTGGGAAGACAAAGATATTAGGAGAGATATTATGGGCAAAGGGAACAGCATTAGCAAAGGACATAATTGGGAATTGGGAGACATCAATGTACCTGGAGCACGTGGTATAGAAGGGGTTGGGGTGGGAGCAAAGATGAAGCTAGAATAAGAAGTCAAACCAGCTTCTGAAGGACCTTGAATGCTACTCCAATGAGTTTGTCCATTATGGTGTTGGAGATAGGCAATTCTGAAGATTAGGCTTGAAAATAACAAGAAATGCTGACAGCAAATCTATCCATGAATTCATATGACTCCTATTGGTTGAGATAATGAATGTTGTTGTTAAGTGCCATCAAGTCAATTCTGACTCACAGCAACCCTATGTACTACAGAAGGAAACACTGCCCCATCCTGCGCCATGCTCACAATTGTCGTTATGCTTGAGCCCATTGTTGTAGCCACTGTGTCAATCCATCTCGTTGAAGGTCTTCCTCTTTTTTGTTGACCGTCTACTCTACCAGGCACGATGTCCTTCTCCAAGGACTGATTGCTCCTACTAACATGTCCAAAGTATGTAAGACTTAGTCTTGCCATCCTTGCTTCTAAGGAGCATTCTGGTTGTCCTTCTTCCAGGACAGACTTGTTCATTCTTTTGGCAATCCATAGTATATTCAATATCCTTTTCTAACACCGCAATTCAAAGGCATCAATTCTTCTGTCTTCCTTATTCATTGTCCACCTTTCATATGCATATGATGCAATTGAAAATACCATGACTTATGTTAGGCACACCTTAGTCTTCAAGGTGGCATCTTTGTTTTTCAACACTTTAAAGAGGTCTTTTGCAGCTGATTTGCCCAGGGCAATGCACCTTTTGATTTCTTGACTGCTGCTTCTGTGGGTGATTGTGGATGCAAGTAAAATGAAATCCTTGACAACTTCAATCTTTTCTCCATTTATCATGATGTTACTTATTGGTGCAGTTGTGAGGATTTTTGTTTTCTTTATGTTGAGGTGTAATCCACACTGAAGGCTGTGGTCTTTGATCTTCATCACTAAGTGCTTCATGTCCTCTTCACTTTCAGCAAGGAAGGTTGTGTCATTTGAATAACACAGGTTGTTAACGAGTCTTCCTCCAGTCCTGATGCCTCGTTCTTCTTCATACAGCCCAGCTTCTCAGATTATTTGCTCAGCATACAGATTGAATAGGTATGGTGAAAGGAGACAACCCTGACGCATACCTTTCCTGACTTTAAACCACCCCTTGTTCTGTCTGGACAACTGCTTCTTGATCTATGTACAGGTACTTCTTGAGCAAAATTAAGTGTTCTGAAATTCCCATTCTTTGCAATTTTATCTGTAATTTGTTATGACCCACACAGTCGAAAGCCTTTGCGTAGTCAATAAAATACAGGTAAACATCTTTCTGGTATTCTCTGCTTTCAGCCAGGGTCTATCTGACATTAGCAATGATATCCCCGGTTCCATGTCCTCTTTGGAATCCGGCCTGAATTTCTGTTGATATACTGCTGCAGTCACTTTTGAATGATCTTCAGCAAAGTTTTACTTGCGTGTGATATTAATGTCCCAGAGCTCTAGTCCCTCCATGAACACAGATATCCATCTTTCCATCAGGGGCTCCTCCTGGAAGAGATGCCCAAGGAGTTTCCCAAAAAGCAATAACTCGTTCTACGGATAGTATCACCTTGATGTGCTGATGGTGAACTGGCATGTTTTGTCCTCTTGTCACATGGTCCCTCAGTTCCCATAACTGTAAAATGGTCAAAGGCCTTGTCTTAGGCTGGGTTCTCTAGAAAAGCAAAACTAGTAAAGCATATAAATATATATGGAGAGAGATTTATACCAAGGAAATGGCTCACTAGGCTGTAGAAGCTGGAAAGTCCCAAGTTCATGGGTCAACCTGGAAGCTTCTCCTGGCCCACAGTCTGTAGAGACCAATGAATCCCAAGATTGGCAGGCAAGACGGTAGGTAAGCTGCTAGCTCAAGTCCCAAGAATGGAGGTCAGATGAACAGGAGCCTGCTGCAGCATCCAGAGTGAGAAAAGGCCACAAGCCTTGCCAGAAAGCCCATCTATATTGGAGAAAGGCCACACCCCCAAGGAAACTGCCTTTCAACTGATTGGCTACTCACAGCAGATCCCATCATGGAGGTGATCACATTATATCAAATCTCATCATGCAATTGATCACATCTTTATACAACTGCCAAATCACTGAGGATCATGGCCCAGCCAAGGTGACACATAACCTTAATGATCACAGGCCTGGTCTGTCTCAGAAGATGTGATAATAAAAGGAAATGATGAATATGTAGGCACTTTGATCCGTGTCATACTGTTTACAAATATTCATTACTTCAGTCTACCATTAAAATGAGTGGTGGCTTTACTTTAAATTAACCAGGTCTTTCCATCCTTTGTTCACCAGGCTGCCCTGGTGGAGGCCAGGCAAGCAGCAGAGGGGTTGGGGGCTTCCAAGGGGCCAGAAGGGAAGCACGAGGATGTTAGGTCATGGTCTGGGGAGCAGGGTTCAGGGAAGCATCTGAGGTCAAGAAGCGGAGGCAGTGTATCAAAATGAAAGATGGTGAGCTGGGGTGGGAACGAGCAAGGCTAGCAGCAGGTGCAAAGCCAAATGGGACAGCTAGAAAGAGGGTGCAATAGGAACATTTTATACTATGTGGATTCTCTGGTGACCAGGGAGGGCTGAAGTTTGTCCATGGACTCCTCCTCACATCATTAATAGGTTTTCTTGATGTGTGGCCTCTTAGATGCCAGTTAAGGAATGACAGCCCCTGTAACCTATTCTCTTACCTTCAGAGAAGGCAAATTAGGGACCTGTGGGACTGTTTGGGAGCACTGGTGGCACAGTGGTTAAGAGCTTGGCTGCAAACCAAAAGGTCAGCAGTTCAAACCCACCAGCTGCTCCTTGGAAACTCTGTAGGGCAGTTCTACCCTGTCCTATATGGTTACTAGGAGTTGGAATCAACTCCATGGCAGTGGGTTTTTAGCTGGGACTGTTTGAAGGAGTTCTGCTGCTGCAATGGTTAAGCACTCAGCTGCTAACCAAAAAGTCAGCGGTTTGAACCACCAGCCACTCTGTGGAAGAAAAAATGTGGCAGTTTGTTTCCATACAGATTACAGCCTAAGAAACCGTATGGGGCAGTTCTACTCTGTCCTGTAAGTTGGAATCGACTCAAGAGCAACAAGTTTGGGTTAGTTTTTGGTGTCTGTTTGATATGAGCAGTGTTTACAAGCGTTTTAATTAGTTGCAACATTTCATATTCTGTAGAATTCACAATAAAGGTCTGGATTTCCTGCTTTTCTTGGAAAAGCAAGAGATCGAACCATCTTGGTCCTACATTTCTGGAGAGTAGTCCTTGGCTTGTTGTTGTTGTTAGGTGCTGCCAAGTCAGTTCCGTCTCATAGTGACCCTATGTGCTACAGAACAAAACACTGCCTGTCCTGCGCTATGCTCACAATCAATTATGCTTGAGCCTGTTGTTGTAGCCACTGCGTCAGTCCACCTCGTTGAGGGTCTTCCTCTTTTTTGCTGACCCTCTACTTTACCAAGCATTATGTCCATCCCCAGGGACTGATCCCTCCTGATAATATGTCCAAAATATGTGAGACACAGTCTTGCCATCCTTGCTTCTAAGGAGCATTCTAGTTATACTTCTTTCAGACAGATTTGTTCTTTCTTTTGGCAGTCCATGGTATATTCAATACTTTTGCCAACACCACAATTTTTCTTCAGTCTTCTTTATTCATTGTCCAGTTTTCTCATGCATATGAAGCGACTGAAAATACCATGGCTTGGGTCAGGCACACTTTAGTCCTCAAGTTGACATCTTTGCTTTTCAATACTCCTTGGCTAGAGTCAGCTTAAACTAGCCTGCTTTAATCATCTATGCCAAAGGTGAGCACAACAAGCCTCTGAAATGCTTCCTAGTTAGCACAATGAGATTGGGAGTGGGATGAAAGTACCCCTCATTCCCTAAAATGTTGTACCAGGGGCCGATGCCCTCAGTATTGGCACCCGTGAGGAAGTGGCCTACAAGGCGCTGGAGCATGCTGCTTTCTGGTGTAAGTATTCTGTATCCTGGCCAAGGGTCCCTTAGCAACAAAGCTCTCTTGAGTTGGTTGCCATGCATGGGCTGTGGGCACCCTCACTTGGAGGAAGGTTGGTGCAGAGGCACCCACACAGAAATGCTGAAACATGCCATGTGTGGCAAGTGCCAAATATGTAACTACAGACACGCACAATCCCAAACTGTTTAAAAACCTGGAAGCATGAACCAAACGGGAAAATCCTCCAATCCTTTGATGGAGTATTATTTGTTCTCTCCTCCCAATGTGTGCAAAGTATACAAGTAATAAAATCAAAGTGTTCTTTCCCTAATCAGCTCACAGAAAGATTGTGCAAGCTCTGAGCAACTTTTCCCAGTTTTCCGAAAAATTTGTTTTTGAGGAGAACAATCATGTCTTATGCAGGTTGTTTTTCACTCTAACAGGAACTGGAGAGAAAGTAACCTAGGAGAAAATGTGGGAAGATACCAGGGGCTCTTTAAATGCAGTATAAATACGCATTCCTTCTCCCACTATGAGCTGCCCAACAGAAGGCAGGGCCCCAAGAAGGCTGGCCAGGCAATAGGTCCAAATGTAGGGTTTGCCAGACAATTCTACCTGGTTTTTTTTTTTTTTTTTCCAGCTCCTTCGCCCCCTTCAGGAGGGACTTTAAGGCCTGTCTTAGTCATCTAGTGCTGCTATAACAGAAATACCACAAGTGGATGGCTTTAACAGAGAGAAATTTATTTTCATACAGTCAAGTAGGCTAGAGGAAACACTGGTGGCATAGCGGTTATGTGCTACAGCTGCTGACCAAAGTGTCGGCAGTTCGAATCTGCCAGGTGCTCCTTGGAAACTCTATGGGGCCATTCTACTCTGTCCTATAGGGTCGCTATAAGGTCGCTATGAGTCAGAATCAACTCGACGGCACTGGTTTTGGTTTTTGTTTTGGTTAGTAGGCTAGAAGTCCAAATTCAGGGCGTCAGGTCCAAGGGAAGGCTTTCTCTCTCTGTCGGCTCTGGAGGAAGGTCCTTGTCATCAATCTTCCCCGGGACTAGGAGCTTCTCTACACAGGCATCCTGGGTCCAAAGGACATGTTCTGCTCCTGGCACTGCTTTCTTGGTGGTATGAGGTCCTCAACTCTCTGCTTGCTTCCCTTTGCTTTTATCTCTTGTAAGATAAGAGGGGAAACCCTGGTGGCGTAGTGGTTAAGTGCTACAGCTACTAACCAAAGGGTCAGCAGTTTGAATCCTTCAGGTGCTCCTTGGAAACTCTATGGGGCAGTTCTACTCTGTCCTATAGGGTTGCTGTAAGTCGGAATCGTCTCGACGGCACTGGGTTTTTTTGAAGATAAGAGGTGGTGCAGACCATATTCCAGGGAAACTCCCTTTACATTGGATCAGGGATGTGACCTTAGTGAGGGTGTTACAATCCCATTCTAATCCTTTTTAACATAAAATTACAATCACAAAATGTAGGACAACCACACAATACTGGGAATTACGGCCTAATCAAATTGACACATATTTCTGAGGGACATAATTCAATCCATGACAAGGCTCTCAGGCTCTGGAGCCAGAATTGTTCATTACACAGCTTCTATTCACTACCTGTGTGACCTTAGACAAGTTACCTCCCCACTCTGTTCTTCAGTTACCTTATCTGTAGAATGTGGTATATTGTAATATCTACCTCACAGGGTAGTGACAAGAAGAAAATAGATTGATATGAAAATAGGTTTGCCAGATAAAAAACAAGATGCCCATTTATATCTGAATTTCAGATAAACACCAAATAATTTTTTTAGTATAAGTATATCCCAAATAGTACATGGACACACCTACATTTTCATTTGCTATATCTAGCAACTGTATATGAAAAGCTCTTAGAACAGTATCTGGTACTTTGTAAATGCTTGATAAATGCTAAATGTTATATTTCATTATCTCTGAGGTTGAGCTGATTACTTTGGAATTTGGTTTGAGGAATTATTGTGCTTAGTTCTGGGTATAATCAACTATTTGGATTAGGAGGGTTTACCCCACCTGGTCAGGGAGCCCACCGAGCTCCTCCCTGGGGCATCTGGCCACACAAGCCCAAATAATCAGTGACTCCCAGAAAAACCCACCTCCAAGGCTGCCTTCGCCTGGCACCTCTCCCTCTCTCAACCTTTGCTTCACAAACCAAGTCTTGATGCCTTTGGTGGGATAAGTGTCTCACTCTGAACCTTTCTGGGTTACAGACACATGAGACAAAGAAACAAATGTTGGTAAAGTGACATTCACTCCGATCCACTGTGTGCAAGGCCTTGTCCTGGTGTTTCTGGTGTATTTTCTCATTTAAGTCTCCCAGCAATACTGTGAATGGACCTGGGAATACGCACCTGCAAATTGGGGATGATAAAACCTCCCAACCTTGTAGAATCATGAGAAGGAAATGTGAAGATGAAGGTGAAGTCATTAAGCATGGAATAAGTGATCGATATATTCTTTTCCCAGTTCAGTCCCCACCTTACCAATGAAAAAAACTGGCTTGTACAAAGCTTTGTGGCTTGTAAGTATATTCATTAATGTTAATTAAAACACCAGGCCTGTTGACTTTCATGGACTGCGTACTTCCCACTATACCACGCTGTGTTTGCCTTTAGTCTCATCACACAGGCCTTCAACTCTCCTCTCGTATTCCTCCAAGCTGTATCCTTCCTCACAAGCCTCTTCCTCCAGGAAGGCTCCTAGCCAGCTGGGGGCTGAACACAGCTAGGGGAAAGGCAGCAGGGGCAAACCATGCCCTTGGCACCCCTCCCACCCTTCGATTGGCCCAGCCCCTGGAGATTCATTTCCCTCCCCTGGGGTCAGCTGAGCACTATGGGGCTGGGCCAGCTCCTAGTAGGCTACTCTAGAATAAGCCAGCAGGTCACATTTTGTTCTCCTTAAATAAATCTTATAGAAACATTTAAATGTTTACTTCACTTATAAATTCCCAGGAATGCACAAATGGTTTCCTAACTGCCTGGGCCCAGGGATAAATATAGGCCAGTGTCATAGATGGGAATATTAGCTTCCTTTTTCCAATGTCACATGAGTAGGCCTGGGCTAGGAAGCTCTAAGGAACAGCCCCAGCCTCAGCCCAAGCAGGAGTGGAAAGTTTAGCTCCTATAAAACAGGCCCTGGTAGGCAGCCTGGAAGAGGAGGATCTTTCCAGAAGGTAGTGTGGGTAATGGAGAGAGCATGGGCTCTGAAATTGGATAGGCTTGGGCTGGAATCTTGCCTGGATGATCCCAGCAAGAAGCTTAATTTCTCTGAGTTTTATGCTCTAATCCATTATATGGAGCTAATGATCTCCATTTTTGGAGGTTGTTTCAAGCATTAAATGTAATAAGGCAATAATAATGATGATGACGATGATAGTGGTGAGGAGGGGTTATGAGGACTGTTGTGGCTACATACCCCATCCCTCTCTCATGGCCCGCAGGGTAAACGGGAACTGCCTCTGTAGAGAGAGGCCCTGGCCACAAAGAGGAGTTAGCTCTCTTGTAACAGGATAAAAGCACTTTCTAGGGACTTTCAAGAAAGATTATTCCAGTATTATTTCAAGAAGATTATTCCAGCGGCAAGTCCTAAGAGAACAAGAGAGAGTGGAAGCGCCTCTGCTGAGGTTTCCTGGACGCAGGGCTCCTCCCTGTCAAGGACTGAGGACCAGTTGCCTGGCTCCCTAGTGTCCACCCAGTGGAGGCGCCCACGCACCCAGGGCCTGCCCTGCCTCTGGTGGATCCTCTTTGCTGCCATTGTCTACTCTATTCCTAGAATCCAGGAATCAATAACCACTAGATTACCTTGTGTTCTTTGTCACTGTTATTACTCTCATGTGAACAGGCTTCAGGAGTGTGCAAATGCACACAATACCCAGTAATCTTGTTCTTCACAGTGTATTACCCATCCATCTATCCATCCAGCCATTCATCCATCATCATCTTCTAGCCTCTTTTTCTCCCTCTCTCCCTAATAATTTTCCTACCTTCATTCATTCCTCCCTTCAATCCAGCCATTTAAGCATCCACTCAAGATACCAAAGAACCATTCATCCACCCATTTACCCATCTATCCATCCATCCATCCGTCCATCTACCCACCCACCCACCCACCCACCCACCCATCCATCCATCCATCCATCCATCCATCCATCCATCCATCCATCCATCCATCCTTGCTTCCCTAAGCTTCCATCACATTAGGATCTATGGTGAGGGTTGGAGTCACACACATGAAAGACATGGCCTCTGCCCCCAAGTAGCTCACACACAGTCTGGTAGGGGAGATGGGAAACAAAGAATGACATAAGGTACTCAATAACTCCCAATAAAAACTAAGGACAAACTATTGCAATATATGTTCCTTCTGTGTATAATCATCAATATTTCTAGAACACTTTCTTCTTTGTCCTAGACATTTCTGCAGCTACAATCTCACAGCTCTTGCTCTGCGACTGAACCACCAGTTCCTGGTGGAACTGTCTTCTTGAGCCATCCCAAGTTGTAGCTTCTTTTCCTTGGTGCGGGGAGGTGGGGTGGTGGGACATCAAGCAGCTGCTGTCTATGCCTAGTACCTCTGGTTCCAGGACACTTTCTTTACTGCTAGGTAGGGCTGAGGTGGGAGGTAAAGCTGGCAAGAACAACTTGGCAGGGAATTTAGGTTTAAATCTCCACTCAACCATGACACAACCACGAGACCTTTAACAATTACATAACCTCTCAGAGACTCAGTTTCTTCATCTGTAAAATAGAGATAATGATGTCTAGATTAGATGGATGCTATTAGAGTCAAATGAGGCCATGTAGCCAGTGCACAATAGATGTCTCCAATATTTTCTAGACCAGATCCTAATGCTTTACCAATAAGTTATTTGAGGACATTTCATTGAAGGTCTCAATCAAGGCTACTCTTGCAAAGGGTATGATGAGATACGTGGAAACGAGCACAGAGAGAACAAATTAAAAATCTTCAACTGGAGCACTCAACAGTACTGCCAGATTTCTGGTGATTAGAGTATACTTACCTACCTCAGTTTTCTTATCTTTTAAATGGAAAAATAATCATAGCTACCCCCTAGAGTTGTTGTGATGTTAATATGTATAAAGTGCTTAGAGCAGTGCCTGGCACATACCAAAAAAAAAAAAAAAAAAAACCCAAACCCGTTGCCATCAAGTCGATTCTGACTCACAGTGACCCTATAGGACAGAGTAGAACTGCCCATAGAGTTTCCAAGAGGTGCCTGGTAGATTCGAACTGTCAACCTTTTGCTTAACAGCTGTAGCACTTAACCACTATGCCACCAGCGTTTCCAAATAGGATGCATGATTTAAGGGCTCTCATTCTGTGAGTTGGGGAGAGGGATATCCCTACTCTAGACAGTCCTTATTGGGTTTCAAGTGCTTTGCGTGCATTATTTATTTAGTTTTCATCTCAATCCTGACAGAGAATTAATTCTTTGGGCCCTAAGCCTTCTTCCCCAGTGAGAAAGCACACATTCCCTAAAGGGTCTCCAGGGCAGTGTAGACAGAACCCCAATCTGCTGACCAGTGAAGACAGAATCTGAACAGCCAAGAGGAGGTAAAATGGAGACAGAAACCAGCAATGTTTCTCAAGTAGTGATCATATTAAACTCTAGATATTCCCAGGAACAGCACAGCACAATTAGGTCCTTCAATTCCTGGTCAGAGAAGGTCGTGGGAGAATATAGCACAAATCAGACCACAGGGAATTGTCATTTAACTGTAAGTCTTCTGGAATTTGAGTGCCCTGAGAGCGGGTCTTGGTTAGTTGGTGCTCAATAAATATTTGTTGAATAAATACAAGTCAATTCCATATTTATCGAGTGGCTACCATGTGCAATAAGGACAATGAATAAGGAAGTGAAAGCTGGAAAATAAATAAGGAAGACCAAAGAAGAATCGATGCCTTTGAATTATGTTGTTGGCGAATATTGAATATACCATGGACTGCCAAAAGAACGAACAAAACTGTCTTAGAAGAAGTGCAGCCAGAGTACTTCTTAGAAGCAAGGATAGTGAGACTACGTCTCACATACATTGGACATATTGTCAGGAGGGATCAGTCCCTAGAGAAGGACATCATGCTTGGTAAAGTAGAGGGTCAGAGAAAAACAGGAAGACCCTTGGGATGGTTAAGATTGTGTGTTGACTTGGCTGGGCCATGATTCTCAGTGTTTGTATGTGATCGCCCCCATGACAGGATCTGCTGTGAGTAGCCAATCAGTTGAAAGGGAGTTTCCTTGGGCGTGTGCCCTGCATCCAAATATAAGTTGATGTTCTGGCTTTTGCCTGCTCTGGATCCTGCAGCTGGCTCCTGTTTGTCTGACCTCCGCTTCTTGGGACTTGAGCTAGCAGCTTACCTGCTGATTTTGGGATTCATTGATCTTTACAGTCTGTGAGCAAGAGCTCTGCTCTCCAACCTACTGATCTTGTGTTTAGCAGCACCTGCAGCTATGGGAATCAGGACAAGCCTCTATCTTGATCCACAGACGTGGGGAGTTCCAGCATCTACAATTGTGAGAGCCACTTCCTTGATATAAATCCCTCTCTGTATACATTTATGTACTTTACTGGTCTTGCTTCTCTAGAGAACCCAGCCGAAGACAACTCTCAATGAGACGGATTGACACAGTGGCTGCAAAAATGGGCTCAAAGATAGCAATGATTGTGAGGATGGCACAGGACTGGGAAATGTTTCATTCTGTTACACACAGGGTCACTATGAGTTGAAAATCAACTCAGTAGCACCTAACGACAACAACTACGTGCAAGTACGTAGTCATCCTTTTCCTGTATGCTCAAACAAATGTCATCTTGGTATAATGGGGTATTTTCTGGATTAGGAAGAGGAAGAAATTACTGTAATTCTAGCCCTGTTTCCTTGACTTATGGCTGTGAGACAGTGGAATCCAGGTCTTGCTACTTCTTTGTTATGTAATTTTGGACAACTAGCTTAACCTTCCCAAACCTTAGTTTACTGTTGGGTATAGTCATCTCTACCTTATAGGTGGTGTGAAGGTTAAATGAGATAGCAATGTGTAAAAAATTAAGCCTAGAATGCAAAAGGAGCCCTTTTCCCTTTGTTTGGATAAGACACCTGCTCTGAACTCTAGTCTCTGTTCTGCCTATATCACAGTGGTGCTGGAGGATCAATTGCAATGACATACGTGAAAGCATTTTGTAAATCATTTTCTGCTGTATTAAGGATTGAGCAAAGTAGTATGTATGAGCTGAGTACTTTGCTCAGTACCTTACATGTGATTTCTGGTTGCTGTGAAGTCAAGCTGCCTGGCTCAAATACTTAACTCTGTTATCTCGTGCACATTATTTTTTTCTCTCTCCTGTGCTTAAATTCTTCATCTATAAATGGGAATAATAATAGTACCCACCTCACAAAGGTATCATGAAAATAAACGACATAATGCATTCAACAAACCTAGCATGGTCGCTGGCCCACTGTAAAAAACTAAAACCAAACCCACTGCCATAAAGTTGATTCCAAATCATAGCAGGCCTACAGGACAGAGTAGAACTGCCCCATAGGGTTTCCAAGGAGCAGTTGGTGGATCTGAACTGCCGGCGTTTTGGTGGCACCAAGGCTCCAGCACATGGTAAGCACCCGCAGTTTATAGATGAGGACACTGGGGTAAGTTGATAACTTACCCAGGGTTACATTCAGGGATGTGAAGCCCAGGCTCTTTCCACTCTGCTGTGCTGCTTACGCCTTGCGTTTCTAAGAACGAAAAGCATTTCCTGTACCTTCCAGAACTCCCTGGCTGTTAGGAAACCCAGCTTGTTCACTCTCCTCCTCTGAAAAGACAGAACAAGCAGGGTCGGCCCAGTCCACTGACTGAAAGTGGTGAGTCAGGGTGGATCTCTCACTACACTGACACAAACAGGAAGAGAATTCCAGATTTGTTATGGTGGCAGCTATCATGGTCTCCAATTCTGGGCCAAAAAAGGAGGCAGCTGAGTGACTTTGGCTTTTTAGCCAGAGATTCCAGGAGCTCCACAAGCAGATCCCTTCCTGTTAGGGCCACACACAGAGGGCTGCTTCTCTAGAGTTCACTCCAACCTCATCTCAGTTACTTAAAAATTGGAGGTTGGGGAGACACCACCAGTTAGTTGAGTGCTACAATGCTCTTAAGACACGACACTGCTGTATAATAGGACTAAGCATCAATTTTGCCTGGAGGATCAAAAAGTGAAGCACAAAGTAGAAGCTTGGTGAGACTTGGAATGAGAGTAACGCATGTGTGTGGCCTAAGCCAGGCAATGGCATGGTGGTCACCAGAAGTCAATTTACATCAAATGGTGCTGTTTTTGCTGTGTGCCAGAAGGAAAAAAGGGAAGGGTTTGCACAGGAAGGGGTATGGGCAGCACAGTGCCTTGGCAGGACACGTGATATGGAATTTTGTTCACTGGCCCCACAGGCTCATGCACCTAATGCGGAAGTAGGCAGAAGCTAGTATCACTGCTCCTAGAAGGGGTTTGGTAACACCCAGTACCACAAGCTGCCTTTCTTTGGTGTTCACATGGCAGTGAGTTCTGCAAGGGTCCAGGATGGACCCTCTCAGACAAGTGGCTTTGGGAGCACAGGAAAATATCCCCTTGACCAGGCATCCGAGCTTGCACAGAGGGCACCAGAGGCAAAGTAAATATTTTTCGAGCTGAAGCTGAAGAATATTAGAACAAGTCCATGAAAGCCGAAGTATGGTCTTAAGTATATCCCACCTGAATTTAGAGACCATCTCAAGAATAGATTTGACGTATTGAACACTAATGACCAAAGACCAGAGGAGTTGTGTAGGGTACAGACTAAGAGCATGGGCTCCAGGGCCAGGCTGCCTGGGTTCAAATCCTACAAGTTGTGTGATCTTGGAGGAAAATACTTAATTTCTCTGGGTCTCAGTTTTCTCAGTTATGAAATAGGAAGGATAATACCTACCTCCTAAGATTCATTGGACGTTAAATGAGTTAATACAGTAAAATAGCATGTGATAAATGCTATATCAATGCTAGCTGTTGTCATTAAATGGCTATGTGAGTAATGGAGATGGGATGGGGGAGGAGGGGATGCAGTGGCTGCGAGGGGTGCTAGAGCAAAAGCTGTGAAAGATATAAGTCTGCTCATGAGCTTACATTGATCTGCCTCTGGGGCACCTGGAAATCCTTAGGAGGAGGATGGGAGTGGTCCAGAAAACTAGAACTAGTGAAATGTGGGTTCTTATGCTAACGTATCTGTCAGTTTGTTGTACTAGCTTGCGTGCTGCTGTGATGCTGGAAGCTACGCCACTGGTATTCAAATACCAGCAGGGTCACCCATGGCAGATAGGTTTCAGCTGAGCTTTCAGACTAAGACAGACTAGGAAGAAGGACCTGGTGGTCTGCTTCCGAAAAAAATTAACCAGGGAAAACTTTATGAATACAAGCGGAACATTGTCTGATACAGTGTGGGAAAATGAGCCCCCCCAGATTTGAAGGCACTCAAAATACACCGGGGGAAGAGCTGCTTCCTCAAAGTAAAGTTGACCTTAATGACACGGATGGAGTCAATCTTTTGGGACCTTCGTTTGCTGATGTGGCACGATTCAAATTCAGAAGAAACAGCTGCAAACATCCACTAATAATAGGAGCTTGGAATGTACAAAGTATGAACCTAGCAAAATTGGAAATTGTGAAAAATAAAATGGATCACATAAGCATTGGCATCCTAGGCATTAGTGAGCTGAAATGGACTGGTATTGGCCATTGTGAATTGGACAATCACATGGTCTACTATGCTGGGAATGACATATTGAAGAGGAATGGTGCCGCACTCATCATCCAAAAAAAATGTCAGGTTCTATCCTGAAGTACAACACTGTCAGCGATAGGATAATATTCACAGGCCTACAAGGATGACCATTGAATATGACTATTATTCAAATTTACAAACAAACCACTAAGGCCGAAGATGAAGAAATTGGAGACTTTTACCAACTTCCACAATCTGAAATTAATCAAACACACAATCAAGATGTATTGACAATTACTGGTGACTGGAATGTGAAAGCTGGAAACAAAGAAGATCAGTAGATATGGCCTTGGTGATAGAAATGACGCTGGATGCTGCATGATAGAATTTTGCAAGGCCAACGACTTCATTGCAAATTCCTTTTTTCAACAACATAAATGGCTACCATAAATGTGGACGTAGCTGGATGGAATACACAGGAATCAAGTCAACTATATCTGTGGAAAAAGATGATGGAAGTGCTTAATATCATCAGTCGAAAGAAGGCCAGGGGTTTGACTGCAGAATAGACCATCAATTGCTCATACGCAAGTTCAAGCTGAAGCTAAAGAATATTAGAAAAAGTCCATGAAAGCCAAAGTATGATCTTGAGTATATCCCACCTGAATTTAGAGACCATCTCAAGAATAGATTTGACATATTGAACACTAATGACCAAAGACTAGAGTAGTTGTAGAATGACATCAAGGACATCATATATGAAGACAGTGAAAAAAAAAAAAACAACCCAAACCTGTTGCCACTGAGTTGATTCTGACTCATAGCAACTCTACAGGACAGAGTAGGACTGCCCCATAGGGTTTCTGAGGAGCAACTGGTAGATTTGAACTGTCGTCCTTTTGGTTAGCTCTTAACCACTGTACCACCAGGGCTTCAAGTGAAGAAAGCAATAGGTCACTAAAAAGACACGAGAGAAAGAAAATACCAAAATGGATGTTAGAAGAGACTCTGAAACTTGCTCTGAAACACTGAGTAGCTAAAGCAAAAGGAAAAAATTACAGAAGATTTCAAAGGGCAGCCGGAGAAGACAAAATAAAGTATTATAATGACATGTGTAAAGATCTAGAGTTAGAAAAACAAAAGGGAAAAACATGCTTGGCATTTCTCAAGCTGAAAGAACTGGAGAAAAAATTCAAGCCTCATGTTGCAATAGTGAAGGATCCTACGGGCAAAATTCATGTCTGTCAGTTTGTCGTACTGTGAGGGTTTGCCTGTTGCTGTGATACTGAAAGCTATGCTACCGGTATTCAAATACCAGCAGGGTCACCCATGGTCGACAGGTTTCAGCTGACCTTCCAGACTAAGAAAGACTAGGAAGAACGACCCAGCAATCAAGATTTAGACGGTGAAAATCTTATGAACAGCAGCAGAACAATGTTCAATATAGTGCCGGAAGATGAGCCCCTCAGGTTGGAAAGCACTCAAAAGACGACTAGAGAAGAGATACCTTCTCAAATTAGACTCGACCTTAATGACGTGGATAGAGTCAACCTTTTGGGACCTTCATTTGCTGATGTGGCACGACTCAAAATGAGAAGAAACGGCTGCAAATATTCATTAATAATTGGTACGTGGAATGTATGAAATATAAATCTGGGAAAATTAGCAGTCATCAAAAATGACGCATTGTGCGGAGACTTAAACACTAGCAAGTGGCCATCTATGATACATCAATTGGTCTCAACCCACATGGAACAAAGGAGAATGAAGAACAACAAAGATATAAGGTAAAGATGAGCCAAGAGACAGAAAGGGCCACATAAACCAGAAACTGCATCAGCCTAAGACCTGAAGAACTAGATGGTGCTCGGCTACCACCGATGACTGCCCTGACAGGGAACACACAGAGAATTCCTGATGGAACAGGAGAACAGTAGGATGCAGATCTCAAATTCTTGTAAAAAGACCAGGCTTAATGGTCTGACTGAGACTAGAGGGACCCTGGAGGTCATGGTCTCTGGACCCTTTGTTAGCCCAAGATAGGAAACATTCCCAAAGCCAACTCTTCAGACAGGGATTGGACTGGACTATAAAACAGAAAATGATACTGGTGAGGAGTGAGCTTCTTGGCTCAAGTAGACACATGAGACTATGTGGGCAACTCCTGACTGAAGGCAAGATGAGAAGGCAGAGGGGTACAGGAGCTGGTTGAATGGACACGGGGAATACAGGGTAGAGAGGAGGAGTGTGCTGTCTCATTAGGGGGAGAGCAGCTAGGAGTACAGAGCAAGGTGTGTATAAATTTTTGTGTGAGAGACTGACTTGATTAGTAAACTTTCACTTAAAGCACAAAAAAAAAAAAAAGAAAGAAAGAAAATGACACATAAACATCGATATCCTAGGCATTAGTGAGCTGAAATGGACTGGTATTGGCCATTTTGAATCCAACAATCATATGGTCTATTATGCCAGGAACGAAAACTTGAAGAGGAATGGTGTTGCATTCATCATCAAAAAGAAAATTTCAAGCTCTATCCTGAAGTAGTAACGCTATCAGTGATAAGATATCCATATGCCTACAAGGGAGACAGTTACTGTGACTATTATTCAAATTTACACACCAAACACTAAGGCCAAAGATGAAGAAATTGGAGATTTTTATCAACTATGGAACATGCAATCAGAATGCATTGATAATTACTGGAGATTGGAATACAAAAGTTGGAAACAAAGAAGAAAGGTTGGTCGTTGGAAAATGTGGTCTTGGTGACAGAAATGATGCCAGAGATCGCATGATAGAATTTTGCAAGACCAATGACTTCATTACAAATACCTTTTTTCACCAACATAAACAGCAACTATACATGTGGACCTCACCAGATGGAATACACAAGAATCAAACTGACCCCATCTGTGGGGAGAGATAATGGAAAAACTCAATATCATCAGTCAGAACAAGGCCAGGGGCAGACTGCAGACAGACCATTAATTACTCACATGCAAGTTCAGGTTGAAACTAAAGAAAATTAGAACAAGTCCACAAGGGCCAAAGTACGTACTTGAGTATATCCCACATGAATTTAGAGGCTATCTCAAGATTAGATTTGATGCGTTGAACATTAATGACCAAAGCCCAGACAAGTTGTGGAATGACATCAAGGACATCATACATGAAGAAAGCAAGAGGTCATTAAAAAGACAGGACGGGAAAAAAGACCAAAATGAATGTCAGAAGAGACTCTGAAACTTGCTCTTGAAAGTCGAGTAGCTATAATGAAAGGAAGAAATGATGAAGTAAAAGAGTCGAACAGATGATTTCAAAGGGCGGCTCAAGAAGACAAAGTAAGGTATTATAAGGACATGTGCAAAGAACTGGAGATGGAAAATCAAAAGGGAAGAACAGGCTTGTCATTTCTCAAGCTGAAAGAACTGAAGAAAAACTTCAAGCCTACAGTTGCAGTTGGGCTCTATGGGGAAAATATTAAATGACTCAGGAAGGATCAAAAGAAGATAGAAGGAATACACAGAGTCACTATACCAAAAAGAATTGGTTGACGTTCAACCATTTCAGGAGGTAACATGAGCAGGAACCAGTGATACTGAAGGAAGACATCCAAGCTGCACTGAAGGCATTGGCTAAAAGCGAGGCTCCAGGAATTGACGGAATGCCAACTGAGATATTTCAATAAATGGATGCAGTGCTGGAAGCACTCACTCGTTTATGCCAAGAAATCGGTAAGACAGCTACCTGGCCAACCAACTGGAAGAGATCCATATTAATGCCTATTCCCAAGAAAGGTGATCCTACCAAATGCAGAAATTATTGAACAATATCATTAATATCACATACAAGTAAAACTTTGCTGAAGATCACTCAAAAGCAGCTGCAGCAGTATATCGACGTGGAACTGCCAAAAATTCAGGCAGGATTCCGAAGAGGATGCAGAACCAGGGATATCATTGCTGATGTCGGATGGATCCTGGCTAAAAGTAGAGAATACCAGAAAGATGTTTACCCATGTTTTATTGACTATGCAAAGGCAATTGATTCTGTGGATCATAATAAATGACAGATAACATTGTGAAGAATGGGAATTTCGGAACACTTAATTGTGTTCATGAGAAACCTGTACATGGATCAAGAAGCAGTAGTTTGGACAGAATGAGGGGATACTGCACAGTTTAACATCAGGAAAGGTGTGTGTCATGGCTGTATCCTTATACCATACCTATTCAATCTGTATACTAAGCAAATAACCTGAGAAGCTGGACTATATGAAGAAGAGTATAGCATCAGGATTGGAAGAAGACTCATTAACAACCTGCATTATGCAGATGACACAACCTTGTTTGCCAAAAGTGAAGAGGACTTGAAGCACTTACTGATGAGGATCAAAGACCACAGCCCTCCATATGGACTACACCTCAACACAAGGAAGACAAAAATGCTCAAAACTGGACGAATAAGCAGCAACATCATGATAAATAGAGAAAAGATTGAAGTTGTCAAGGATTTCATTTTACTTGCATCCACCATCAACATCCCATGGAAGCAGCGGTCAAGAAATCAAAAGACACATTGCATTGGGCAAATCTACTGCAAAAGACTTCTTTAAAGTGTTGAACAGCAAAAATGACACCTTGAAGACTAAAGTGTGCCTGACCCCAGCCATGGTGTTGTCAATCACCTCCTATGCATGTGAAAGCTGGACAATGAATAAAGAAGACCAAAGAAGAATTGATGCCTTTGAATTGTGGTTGGAGAAGAATATTGAATATACTATGGACTGCCAAAAGAATAAACAAATTTGTATTAGAAGAAGTACAACCAGAATGTTCCTTAGAAGGAAGGATGGCGAGACTATGTCTTATGTACTTTGGACATGTTGTCAGGAGGGATCAGTCCCTGGAGAAAGACATCATGCTTGGTAAAGTAGAGGGTCAGCAAAAAAGAGGGAGGCCCTCAATGAGATGGATTGACACAGTGGCTGAAACAATGGGCTTGAGCATAACAATTGTGAGGATGGTGCAGGACCAGGCAGTTTTTCATTCTGTTGTACATAGGGTCTCTATGAGTTGGAACTGACTCGATGGCACCTAACAACAACAATGAGCAAAATACTGAAGGACACAGAAGCATCAAAAGAAGATGGAAGGAATATACAGAGTCACTGTATCAAAAAGAATTGGTCAACATCAGCCATTTCAGAAGGTAGATTATAATCAAGAACCGATGGTATTGAAGGTAGAAGTCCAAGCTGCACTGAAGACGTTGGTGAAAAACAAGCTCCAGGAATTGACAGAATACCAACTGAGATGTTTGAACAAACAGATGCAGCACTAGAAGTGCTCACTCATCTACATCAAGAAATTTGGAAAACAGCCACCTGGCCAACCAGCTAGAAGAGATCCATTTTTATGCCTATTCCAAAGAAAGGTGACCCAACAGAATGCGGAAGTTATTGAACAATATCATTAATATCACACACAAGTAAAATTTTGCTGAAGATCACTCAAAAGCAGTTGCAGCAGTGCATTGACAGAGAACTGCCAGAAATTCAACCTGGACTCTGTAGAGGACGTGGAACCAGGGATATCATTGCTGATGTCTAATGTATCCTGGCTGAAAACAGAGAACAACAGAAAGATGTTTACCTGTGTTTTATTGACTGTGGGAAGGCATTCAACTGTGTGGATCATAATATATTATGGATAACATTGCAAAGAATGGGAATCTCAGAACCCTTAACCGTGCTCTTGCGTAACCTGTACATAGACCAAGAGGCAGCTGTTTGAATAGAATAAGGGGATTCTGTGTAGTTTAAAGTCAGGAAAAGTGTGTGTCAGCGTTATATCCTTTCACCATACTTATTCAACCTATATACTGAGCAAAATAATGCAAGAAGCTGGACTATATGAAGACAAAAGTGGCATCAGGATTGGAGGGAGACTCATTAACCACATGTGTTATGCAGATGACACAACTTTGGTTGCTGAAAGTAAAAAAGACTTGAAGCACTTACTGATGAAGATCAAAAATTGTAGCCTTCAGTATGGATTACTCTTCAACATAAAGAAAACAAAAACCTCACAACTGGACCAATAAACAACATTATGATAAATGGAGAAAAGACTGAAGTTGTCGAGGATTTCATTTTACTTGGATCCACAATCAACATCCATGGAAGCAGCAGGCAAGAAATGAAACAACACATTGCATTGGACAAATCTGCTGCAAAAGACCTCTTAAATTGCTAAAAAGTAAAGATGTCATTTTGAGGACTAAGGTGTGCCTGACCCAAGCCGTGGTGTTTTCAATGACCTCATATGCATGTGAAGGCTGCACAATGAAAAAGGAAGACAGAAGGAGAATTGATGCCTTTGAATTATGGTTTTGGCAAGGAATACTGAATATACCATAGACTACCAGAAGAATGAACAAATCCATCCTGGAAGAAGTACAACCAGAATGCTTCTTAGAAGCAAGGATGGTGAGACTTCTTCTCACATACTTTGGACATCTTATCAGGAGGGATCAGTCCCTGGAGAAGCACATTATGCTTGGTAAAGTAGAGGGCAGGGTCAGTGAAAAAGAGGAAGACTCTCAACAAAACAGGTTGATACAGTGGCTACAACAATGGGCTTAAGCATAACAACAATTATGAGGATGGCGCAGCACCAGGCAGTGTTTCATTCTGTTATACATAGAGTCTCTACGAGTCAGAACCAACTCAACAGCACCTAACAACAACAGTAGCAGCTAACGTGAGCCTATTTGCACCCTCAGACTTGGAAGACACCTATGAGGAGGTCATGCTGTTCTATTGAGTATGTTTTATAATATGGTTGCTGGTCACAACCCAGGAAATCACTGATGCTCTAATCAGACTGCATCTGGGCCCCAGGGCCAGGCAGAGGGGAGAAGTGGCTGGTATGTGTCCATAGGAGGGCCTGGAGGAGGTTAAAAACTGTCATGGGAGCAAGACTGAGGGAACTGGAGGAAAAGAGACTCCAGGAAGGCCTAGAAACTTCCTTCCTGCATCTCAGGTTTTTGCCCCACTACAGGCCATTGTGGAGGGCAGAGCTGAGGGAGAATCACTGCGGAGGGAGATTCCAGCGTGACCAGGAAGAAGAGCCAGTCAACCATGGCACAGACTTCCTTGTGAGGTGATGAGCTCCTGATATGGAGTTATTCCAAGATTCCCAAGACCCACCCCAGGAGATTCTGATTCAGAAGGTCTAGGGTGCTGGAGAGGATTTAACAAGTCCCCGAGGTGATTAGTTTGGGGCCCATTGCTATGGATGACTTTACCTGCCTTGGAAGAAGGTGCTTAGAGGTGATCTGGGATTCTTTCTATCTCTGAAGGTCTGTCATTCTGTGGTCCCTTAAGGTTACAGGCTTGTATCCTAATAGCTTTTATTCCTGCCAGAACCACTTATCTCCAAGTTTATCCATTTGAGCTCCTCCCTGTTCAAGGCAGAGCCCAGAAAACACTGTTCAGGGCACAGCTTCAGAGAATGCATTGTTGGGAGGCTTCACTCTGAGATTTGTTTGTGGGTTTTGATTACAGCTTCTGATTTTTTTGAAACCTAAAGGGTGTGTGTGTGTGTGTGTCTGTGTCTGTGTGAGTATGTGAGTGTGCATGCACTTAGGAAGAAAAACAGGATCTAGTCCACAGCTTCTGTGTTTTGTGTGGGAAGGCTTCAGCTAGCACTCTTGCCAGTGATGGGAAATGGGGGCGGGGGCCTAAGGCACCAGAACTAGGGCTGGACTCCGGGGAGCTGTGAACTCAGAAGGATGCTCTGTTCTTTGCCTGCTTCATGTAGTGGGAATTCACACGGTACCAGGAATTCTAGCTGAGTCCTCCTAGCCAGCCCCACTTCCCTGGCTGCCTGGCTTCCGCTGCTCCCAGGGACACAAACTCCAGCCCCTGGAGGCTCCTGCCTAGCTCACAAGGCCTGACTCTTCCTCTATCCCTAAGAAGCCCAATGTGGGTTGTCTGGTGGGTATAAGAGGGGGAGAAGCTCTTCACTGACAATGCTTCATTAGTCTCTGGAGAACTCAGGGAAGCCCAGTGCCTATGAGCAAAGGAATAAAAGAATGTTGGATCTAATGGGGCCCTAGTGGGGACAACTTCGTGGTTCTGCAGGCCAAAGAAGATACTCAATGGCTGGGATAAATAGGCAGAGTCTTGGAGGGAGCAAATACCACTTGTCCTGGATAACAGATGAGGAATCAGAGGCACAGAAAAGTTAATAGACTTGCACAAGGTCTCTTGACCAGGATGTGCAGGAGCTGGTATTCAATCCCAGGTTGGTCTGGCCACAGAGTCTATACTCTTCAGTCCTGTGTCTTCCATAACAGGAACTGGGATTCCCAGCTCCTGGGTCACCTGAATTCCCCACGGGCTCTTTTCCTGCTAGGCTACAGCAATGCAGAAGCTATTGGTACTTGAAAACATTGTCTTTGATATCTTGATTTTCCATGAGCACAGAAATAGAATGGTGACATTTGAAGGGCCTTCAGAATTCTCTCCCTCATTTTATAGAAGACTGGTCCTGGCTCAAGGTCACAGATGAGTGAACTTGTGTAGAACTGAAATCTGGAGCCCTACTGGCTAACTAGGGCTCTTTTACACTCGACTGTGTGTCAAGCTTATGGATTCATTCCCTATTTGACCACCCCTAGAAATTTACCCTCACATCCAACCTAATAGAGCTGTCCATATGTGTGGATTGAAGCCACAATGGTCAGAAAAGCCAGCAAGTTTTTTGTCTTGTTTTGTGCCTCCTAAAGAGCAGGTTTGAAGGTCCTTTAAGTTAGAAAAGTTTGGAACCAGGAGGAACTGAACTCAATGTAAAAGGCTGTCTTCACGGAAGGTAGAGTTCCATCTTTGTTTTTTTTTTTTCCTTTAGGAATACTTTTATTCTTGGGGAGCATGACATGGCAGCTGTTTGGGGGAGATGTCTAGGATTTGGGAGAAAGATTTTGCATGAGGATCAGGATCAAAGGCACCACAGTTGCTAGTGAAATGGAAGAGGTCAGAGGTGGCTACCGCAAAAAAGAGTCTGCTGAGGAGCAGGGTTGCTAAGGAACCAGAACCCTGGAAAGTCATGACTGACAGATCTGGGAGTAGTCACATTTGGAATCCAGTTGTGAGTGTTTTGCTCTGTGTTGTCATTCCCTTCTTTAACCCCCATGCTTTCCGAAGAGATGTTGATTAAACCTTATAGTCCACTGTTGCTAATGCTTTGGGGAATTGTCTATACTTGGGGAGGAGCAACAGCAGGGCACTCAGTTTTGGGAAGGTCAGAAGTCACCTGTGGAAGAGCAGAGCAGCTTTCTTGATTCACCAAAAGCAACTACGAGCAGCATTCACTGTGAGCCAGTAAGTCCCTAGGATGGGGGTACTCAATGAAACCCTGAGATAGGCTGGATGTGGTCAAAGCATTGAAGGTTTGACCCACTGCCACCTAGATGTTTAAGGAAAGTACACTACCACAAGGCTGCTGAGCTCTGCAACATCTCAATCCTATAGGCTTAGGATATGAAGATACAAGGGGCCACTCTTTAATAAATCCTTGTCATCTAAGTCCCCGAAGCTATGTGTAAGAAAACAAATGCTATCATCACATGAAAATATCACTCAAGATCTTCCCATTTATAAAATTAATGCTTACTGATATATTCTTCCCTCACTTAACTAGTTTCTATTCCCTCTCATTTAGCCCAGGACAGCTTGTATGACTATCAGATATAGTGGGACTATGCAAGTTCAGTGTAAACAAACTGCAAAGTTCATGAAGTCAAAGAAAATGATGTTGGAGAACTTCACATGCAAGCTCATGGCCACTTAGGGTCAGATAGAGCTGGATCAGTTAATAAATGAAGAAAAATTATGAGGATGGTAGCAAGATAGGTTCCTCAAATGGGAATGATTTGAATAACAGAGGATTATATAAAGATCCTTGGAGTGGAACACATGGCATCTTTAGGGCACTGAAACTATTCTGAATGAAATTGTTATGGTGTACACATACCATTTTGCATTTGTTAAAACCCTCATGGACATTAGGAACTTTAGTTAGTAATAATGTATTAATATCAATTTATCAGTTGTATCAAATGTACCACAGGAATGCAAGATGTTAATGATAGAAGAAACTGCATGAGGGAGATGGAGTATTTGGAACTCTCTGCTTTTTGCACAATTTTTCTACAAACCTAATACTGCTCTAAAAAAATTAATTCTATTTAAAAAATGTCTAGAGATGGACAGTCCAGGGCTGGCATGGGCACTCTGTAAGCTCAGAGCCCTGGTCTCTTGCATCTTGCTACTCTGCCATCCTCAGTTAAAAAAAGTTCTTGGAAAATGGATGGAGTCCTTAAATATTAAAAAAAAAAAAAAAAAGAATCGCTTAATAAGGGTGCCATAAAGCAAATACGAAATGAAGGATATGGCATCATATGAGTAGATTATTTTGTTGGTATAAAAAATAAATACACTAAAATCAAAATCAACACTTGATTCTTTGTTCATTCCAAAAATTATCTTATAACCTATAATTCATAATATGTACAGCTAAAAACAACTTGTCATAATTTCATTTTCTCAATAAAATCTCAATGATACCTTTTAACTTATTCTCATCATTTTCTGTTTTACAATAAAATCTCAATGAAATGATTTTTTAGAACTATTTACTATGAAATTTTTATCTTCATTGTAAGCAAGTTCACTTTAAGTGGCCTTTTGTTGGCACCCTGACATGATGAGGCCCTCAATGCTGAGGTTTCTCCTCTACATCTTTCTCTATTTTAAGGATAAGCCTACAGGGTTAGGGTGGTTATGAGGTCTCGGTCAGACACAGCCCAGAAAGTTCCACTCTCAGGATATGTGGGGGCCTCAATTAATCCCGACAAACTCAGGGTAATCTATTCCTCAGCATGAAAGTCACGCATCTTCCCCAAGCACCCATTGCAGGGTGCTCAGGCTGTCAGCAAACCCTTGGCCAGACTGGAAGCTGTGGCCTCTGCCCGCAGAATTTGGATTGGCCCCCAGCCAGGCTACCCAAGGGCAAGGGAGGGGGCACTTACTTGGCTGGCTGTGCTCTGGGCTGCCTGAGGATCTCCGGGGGGCTCCTCCTCCTCAGGAACGTTGGGCATGGCAGCCTCCTTGCAGAGTGGCCGTGTGTGCCCAGAACCTCTGCTGCGTCAGCCCCAAGAATGCTCCGAGAGGCCTGGGCGCCGCAGGCTGGGGAGACGCCAAAAGGACAAGTCAAATCTGTTCCCATCAGTGTCCTGAGCTGGGCTCCATTTCCAGGAGCCACAAGCCAGAGAGAGGCCCAAACAGCATCAGCCTGCTTGAGTTTACATCAACACTGAAGGTCAAACTAGGCTAGGAGAGGGCACTTGGAATTGCATTTCCTCCTGCTCTCTGGCTTTGTTTAGAAAGTCAGAGGTGACCTTAGAAATGTGCATCTAATTTGGTTCTTACAATAAACAAAACTATCCCAGAAGGGAGAAGACTGCTTCAAACTCCTCAAAGCTGGTACTAATGGAGGACACTCCACTGGAATCAGATTAGTATTTGTGTACCATTTATTGAGCAAGGCACTATTCTAGGAGCTTTATCAGTGTCATCTAATTCAATCCTCGTGATGACTTCTGATATAATTATGACTATTCCCATCTTTTTAATAACTTCCTCAGAGTGGAAGCTACTTGCCCAAAACCATACAAAGAACCAAGCATTTGAACAAAGATTTTCCTGATTTTGTGACCAGGGCTCCTTCCACTAAACCACCTGGCCTCCCTTGGCTGTGTGGATGGAGAGTAAGGGATCATGTTCAGGACCTCATCTGTCATGTAACCTTCACACCCTTCAGCAGTTCCTCTGACCCTCAGTACCAGGCTCTTTCTCCTGAGTACAGCCCTCGCTGGGCCTGACAGCCCTGCTAATGTCACAATTCTAGAGCCTCAGCCAGGGTGGTTGCTGTGTGCCCTGTTACGGGGCCCCTATGCAGAGTTCACCCCAAGCAGCTCATAACACACCTTGGGCTGCTTCCCCAGAAGCCAGGCTACCCCCTCCCTATGGTGTGGCAACCTTGAGGTCTGGCTGGGATTGGCCCCAATCAGCATAATCTCATCCATCTGGAGCCAATCCAGTGATTGGCTCAGGGACAGACAATAGACCCAGCCAAGGCCAATGAGCAATAACTGCAACAACGGACTGAAACATACCATAATCATGAAGATGGCACAGGACTGGGCAACCTTTAATTCTGTTATAAATAATGTTGGCGCTAACTCGACAGGAACTAGCAACAATAACAAACCAATGAGCAGTTCTCTGGTCCCAGTGCTTGGTTCAGTTTCTGGAACCTAGATGCTTTCTCTTTCTCTGGCTGGTACAGCTGAAGCCATTTTGCTTCCACGAGGAAAACCAGACTGGGAATAAAACTGACACATACAGAGGTGGGCAGAGTCAAGGAACCTGCAGAGAAATGGAGCTGGAGCCCTAATCAGAGTGCACCTGAAGCCCGAACTCTTTCTGGACTAGCCAGGTACATGAACAACTAAATCTCCTCGGTGTTTTAAGTCAGTTTGGATTGAGTTTTCTGTTAACTGAAAATATCTATCTGCTCTTTCTTGGTTCTTGACAGTCAAAACGCACAGCATCATGATTCCCCCTCACATGCCAACAGAACTGAGCCATTGGGTCTAGCTACTCGGCTTCCTCTTAGATGAGAAGTCTAATAATGCCAGGTCTCCATCTGGAGCAGCAGAATAGTAAGGTAGAAAGAGCACAGGCTTGGAACTGGATAGCTGGATTTTAGTCCCCACTTTGCCACTCACTGGCCTTGGAAAGTTGACTTCACCACTGAGCCTCAATTTCCTTGTCAAGGAAACAGGTGAAAATGCCTCCAATGTAAGGTTGTTCTGAGGATGAAAGGAGAGTGCCCAGCACAGAGCAGGTGCTCACAGAGGCCACCTCCATGTATGTCTGCAGCCCAGGAAGCTTGGCACAAGTACAGAGGGCCCTGCCTGGCCTCTTCCCACCCCTACACTCCTTTAGGCCTCCTGCCCCTTATGAGAGCGGAGGAAGTCCTAAGTGATCTACAAAACCAACTAGCAGCCTGGTTCCACAACTTCAGAGCTCTCCCGAAGGAGCCACTCTGCTGATGAAGATGAAAACCACCAGACCCACAGATGACATCTTCAGACACTGTCCTTACCCACAGAGAGGGGGGTCGCTGGAACACACAGGGAGAAAGGAGGGACACTGTCATTTACTTAGTACCTGCTATGTACTGTGTGAGGTGCTGCTGACTGCTGGAGGCTGCAGCAGGAAAAGTCAGAAAGCCCCACCACCTCCCCTGATACTAGGTGTTCTTTCTGACCCCATAGAATGTGGTTCAGAAAGGCCCTAGAGCCAGAGAGCTACAGGACAGGCTATGATCTGGCATACCACACACACACACACACACACACACACACACACCCCTGTTCTGTCCCTCTGGAATTAGCTCCCTCAGGCAGGCCAGGTGTTTGATTTATTGTGGATCCCCAGAGGGCTCATCAAAATGCTTGCTGATGCCATCCTCCTCCCATCCCGGGATTGGTCAATATGACCATCATGGCTTTTGACATTCTCTGTACTAGAAAGGTAGCCCCACTCAGCTCTGAAATAATTGAGTGACACCTACTGGACAACTCAAGAAATCTCATCTCAAGTAGAATATCCATAAACTATGTCATTTATTCATTCATTCGCATTTACTTTAATTTTTTTTTTTTTTTTTTACTCTACCAGGCCCTGTGCTAGATGAGGAAGGCGTGGTTTTGGCCCTCAAGCAGTATGGGGCCTAGTGATGGAAGGCGGTTGGAAAATGGTATAATGGGATAAATACTTGAAAGTGAGAAGTTGCGGGAGCACAGAGAAAGGGTCCCTAATGCTGGAAATTGGGATGGGTTGGGGTACTTGGTTTTAGTGAAGACTCCACGTTAGAAATGGTATTAAAGCTGAGGAATAAACACTCAAATGTTGAAAGGAATCTCTCCAGTCAGAAGAGCCTGAAGGGTGGGGGACAATGGCTAATGGGTAGAGGGGAGATGAAGACAGGAGGGGGAGAAGCCATGCTGGACAGATTTAACCCAGCTCTTAGGAATGAGAGCTATGGGGCCAGGGCATGCTGTGTTTCCCTCCCAAATGGCTAACGTATGAAGAAATTGAGCATCAGGTTCACCCAAAGGTGGGCTCTGTGATTAGTTTCT
This sequence comes from Loxodonta africana, assembly GCF_030014295.1. Lineage (NCBI taxonomy): Eukaryota > Metazoa > Chordata > Mammalia > Proboscidea > Elephantidae > Loxodonta > Loxodonta africana. Next base: position 72,716,870 of record NC_087348.1, on the reverse strand, counting down.
GCCACTTTTATTTGGACTTCTGTAGCAGTGATATCAGTGGTATTTGGTAAAATACATTTTAACAGGGATTGAGGTAGAAAAAAAGTACCCATAAACCCAAATCCACCAGGGAAGTTGGCTATACCTCCCAGAAACCTCTTAGAACCACATGCGTGATGTGTCTGCAGGTCCAAGTGGTATTAATAGGAATATGGTTTCCAAAACATGAGAGGTAATAGTTCCACTTTTCCTTTATGTCTTAAATTCCACCAAATATCTTTTGCTATGCATGTTAAAGATTTGGAAAAAATAGGGCATGTTCAGAAAAAAGGAAGCAGAATGCTGTAAGGATAAGACTTTGTTTTAAAAACTAGAGACCTTTAGTCTGGAGAAGAAAAGGTGCAGTGGGAAATAAAATCTCTTCTCAGATAAACATTCATGTGGCTCTATTGTTTCCAAAGGACAGACTCATGGCCAATGCCTAAAAGGTTAGATCAAGGCAAGGGAAAACTTTCTAGTGGTTGGAACATTCTGAAGATGAAATGAGCTTCTCTTTAAGGTAGTAAGCTCCCCACTCCTGGGAGAGTTCCAGTAAAGGCTGTGGCAAGGGTCGCAAGATTCTTAGCTCAGGGGGCCTTTCCAACCATGGAGTCCTGGATCCTTCCAAGTTACAACAAACCACAAGACTTGATGACCCCATTCCAGAGGATTCTGGGATCTTAAAAAAAAAAAAAAAAAAAAACCCATTGCCATTGAGTTGATTCCAACACACAGCAAACCTATAGGACAGAGTAGAACTGCCCATACTGTTTCCAAGGAGCGACTGGTAGATTTCAACTGCTGACCTTTTGGTTAGCAGCCATAGCTCTTAACTACTACGCCACCAGGGTTTCCTCTGGGATCATAGTATTCCCAGATCTCATCAGAAATACCACATTTTCTAACCTCCACTTCCTTTCTTCTGCCTCCACCTCTCGCTCCTCAGAAAAGACCCTAAGTCAGTCTGTGGGTCAGAAAGCAAAACAAAACAGACATGAATTAAGTCAGACAAACACTAAGAGATGTCTGCTGCTGCCAGATAGCAGCAGAGTGGATGCTGGCTGAGGTCCCACACTTGACAAGGAGAAACCCCACACTCCTTGGTGGGAAGTCCCGGCAGCCCTGCTGGCCAGTCCATTCCCACGCTGCTCCTGCCTGTTTGCTTTCTCTCCCATCCATCATTATAAATCCACTGCTTAAAATAGCAAGGTAAAAGCAGAGTCCCGCCCCCAGGGTGACATCTGGGTTCTGGTGGAGCTCATGGGCACGCGGACTGCACATCCATCACGGCAAAGTTTAGAATACAATCTCCAGGAAGTGGCAATCTAGAGCATGGGCCCATAAAAGGAAAAAATATTTAGAAATGTTTGGTCTCCAAGCTGCTCCTTCCATAACCCAATTTCAGGCCCTTTTCACTGCCTCTCAAACCTGGCCAGTAAAGGGTTAGGTGTGTCAGTGCCAACAGCCAATTAGCTCTTTTGACTCCAGTCCTTCTACCCCCAGATTAAGTATAACCTGGCCCATTTTACAGGAAGGTAAACTGAGGTACAGAGAAAGGAAGCAACTTGGCTGGATCCAGTCACCTTTGTACCTGGGTAAATGATCCAAGGACCTCTGCTGATATAACTATCAAACATTTAATTAAGAGGTTAGAAATCTCTGAACCATTGGTAAACATTTTATCTGTCCTGGTCCTAGCCCTGCTTATGAAAGAAAGAAAACTAACATACTTTAGTGCATTCTTTCATTCATCAGTTATTTCTAGCTTTGCCTACTGAGTATCAGATACTATGCTAGGTGCATTTCAAAACCTATCTTATTTAATCCCCAGGAGATGAGTTTTATTATTTCCATTTTATATATCAAGGAGGAAACCCTGGTGGCTTAGTGGTTAAGTGCTACAGCTGCTATCCAAAGGGTTGGCAGTTCGAATCTGCCAGGCGCTCCTAGGAAACTCTATGTGGCAGCTCTACTCTGTCCCATAGGGTTGCTATGAGATCAAGGAACTAAGGTTCATAGAGGTTCAGCAGCTTGTTCAAGACCATACAGCTAATAAGCGGCAGACCAAGGATTCTAACCCAGACTAATCTGACTCCAAGGCCCATCATCTTTCTCCTCATCCATTCTGCCTACAACACCAGGAGTTTTGATAGAGCGTAGTAAAAGAACACAGCATGGGGCCTCTGACCCCCCCACAGGAGAACTGGAGTATGTATTCCCAGCAGGACTACGCATGGTGGTAGGGGCAGGGGAGAGAAAGCAGCACTGACACTCTGGCTTATGGAGGCCATATAAGGGCATTAGAGTGGGTACACAGTTTGAAGTTGCATGATTCTTACTGTGTGGTCTGGCAAATCCATCCATCCATCGATCCATTCATTCATCCATTCATTCATTCACCATCCACCCATCCACCCAACCACCCATCCACCCATCCACCCAACCACCCATCCACCCATCCACCCAACCATCCATCCACCCACCCATCCATCCACCCATCCACTTGTCTGTCTGTTGACTTATCCACTCACCCACCTCATCTTCTGACTCTTCCATTCATACAACTGTCCATTGGTTTGTTCATCCAAACATCTATCCCAGAAAGTCCTATATCTGGTAGGTCAACAGCATAGGCTCTGTCCCTGGAAATAGCTAATGCAGGAAGGGCAGGAGAGGGCTGCTTTGACAGAGAGGCCATACGACCACAGGCGCGCCCATTTCCAACTGGGTGAACACCTCCATCCTAGAGACTTCAGCCAGCAGGATGTCCCAGCAAGCACTGGAGCAACTGCAGGAGTCACGGTATAGAAATTGTCTTTACAGAAATTATCCCCTTTCAACAACTCTGTGAGATGGGTAATGTAAATACCATTATTATTAACATTATTATTACTCCCATTTTACAGATGAGGAAATGGCAGCCCAAAGACTAGCCCAAAGTCATATTGCCAATGAGTGGCAGTGCCAAGAGTCAACCGTAGGTCTGTCTGACTCTCCAACTCCTTACAGGCCTGAGCTAACTAACTCTTAGCTGACATTCTTAGAAGGCACTAGCCTCTCCAACTGGCCCCAAAGATAACTTTCCCAGTGCCTTGAGACCAACCCAGAACAGATTACACTCCTCTCTGAAACCACAGTTCCAGGGCAGCGAGCTGCGTCCCAGAAGCATATCCAGCAAGCTGAGTGGCTCTCAGATTCCCTATTAATCTTCGGGTGTTGGAAGCCCTTCTGGGAAGTAATGGGTTAATTCAGACTCCACTGACCTTTCTGGAGTGACTCAGAATTCTCAGAAGGGAGTTTTTTTTGTTCTTCCAGCTTCAAATTTTTGCTTTCATTTTAGCAACACAAAGAATTTGAAAGAGATTAGGCTGCTATTAATACCACTGGTCTATCTCTAGATGAAGAACCCGATGGAGGGAATTGTTTGGGGTGACTGCACACACATATCCTCTCTCAGCCCCTCTGCAAATTCAGAGGATGAGGGGGAAGGCCACTGGAGATCAGCCGTCCTACCTCCTAGTCCCATTTTTACAGATGGTGAATTGAGACCCAGACAGGCGTAGGGTCTTGGCCAAGGCCTCTCCTGGGAGTGATGGGTGGAGCTGGCAGAGGTCCTAGAACCCCTGCTCCCCAGGCTCTGCTACGCATAGGTTTGCTTGTAGTAAAGAATAAGCAAATGTGTCCATGCTGGCCCTTAAAACAAACAATAATACAAATAGCTCAGCAATGTATATGAGACTAAACGGGAACACCAGCCCTGGGGCAAGGAAGAGAAGGCATGAAGGGACAGGAAAGGTGGATAAATGGAAATGTGGAACCCAAGTTGAGAAGGGAAGAATGCTGACACGTCATGGGGTTGGCAACTAATGTCTCAAAACAATATGTGTATTAATTGTTTAACGAGAAACTAATTTGCTTTGTAAACATTTATCTAAAGCACAATGAAATAAATAAATAATTCCCTTAAAAAAAAATGTATCTGTGCTGTCCTTCCACAGGGCCTCCCAATCTTCCTTCTTCTCAGGGTTGCTCTCACAGGAGAGAGAGGGTGCTCCCCCTGCATTTACCCCAGAACAGTCCAGGGCAGACTTAGAAAACCTCCTCGGGCATCAGAGATCATCCCAAAGTGCTGAGTGGTGCCTCTGCAGATCCCTGGGCCTGGCCAGCTGCAGAGCCAAGTCCCGTACTTCCACTGAGCTTGAGTAAAGGTCCACCCCGTGACAGCCCCATCTTGCTTCCTTAATCTTGAGATGTTGTTTGAGGGCTTTGGAGCTTGGGAGTTTGGGTTCTAATTCTCGTTCTGCCTCTTCTTTGCTAGGTTAATGTCCCTGGGCCTCCGTTTCCTCATCTGTAAAATGGAGGTAACAGTATCTACCTTTCAAGATAGTTGTAAGGACTGAATGAGAAATATCTGCAAGGTGCCTGGCACGTGGTATTTACTCAGTGAGTTCCTTTCTCCTTCTCTGAACAGGGCAGCTGAGTTCTCTCAGCCACAGCAACACCAATACCTAAGCAAGGCCCAAATTTTCTGGTGCTCATGCTAGGTGGCAGAGTTCCTGGCTTTGTCTATTGCAAGTAAAAGAGACATAGTCACAGTGTGGACAGGGCGTCTCCTCTGGATAGACAAATAGATTAAACACAGTCAGACATGATTGGAGTTAAAATCATCAGAGGACATGCACTCTGGTGATGCTGACATTCATGGCTGTTGGGCAGCCAGTGGTTGCAGGAGGTGGGTTTAGAGTGCTTTGCAAACATTACTGGGTTGACCACAGTGCTGGTGGTCTGTCCCAAGTCTGTTTGGTTCCAAAGCCCCAGATCTTTCCATTGCCTCTGTGCTGACTCCTGAAGGACAGAGGTTTTCATTCCACAAGTGGAAGCCAAGGTTTAGCATGGGGAGTCCTCTGAAAAAGGGGCAGAAACAGTATTTAGCAGAGCAGGTGCTTAGCCTATAGTATACTGGATCGTTGAAGGAACGGCTGAAGGGAACACAGTCCACCCAGGGTGTCAGCAGGGCCAGAGGATTCTCTCCTGAAAGCAGATTCAGACTGAAGAGGAGAATATGGGAGGAGGGGTAAGTAGAGAAGGGTGAAGATGCAGAAGAGACTTACGGACAACAGAAAGAGCAGTGGGAGGGACTAGAAGGGACTTCCCAAGTGGTAACTACCCCTCAGCCCTATCCCCTCTGGTCCAGGGGCTAGGAGACAGGAGCAGGGGTCTAGTGGTGATCTGGACAGGCTATCTAGCACAGCCATTCCCTAAGTACCCCAACAATCCCAGGGGTCTGAACTCTCCTGGGAAACCCTCTAAGAGCCCAATTTTCTCTGGCCATGCTCTCCACTCCTGGGGATCTCCTACAGTCTTTGTTGGCCAAGGGAACCTTCCTCCATTGAGTCAAAAGGCATTCTAGCCCTGGGTGTGAGCCAGCATCTGCTCAGACCAGTGTCAGGGCCACATACAGGAGAAGAGCCCAGGCTAACTCCCGGAGGAGGAAGGCAGGAGTTAGCACAGTGCTCAAGCAGTGGAGCGAGATGGCACTTTAGAAATAGTAACTGATGCCCCTGGTATCTCCTTTCACTCCACTGCCCTTCCCCTCAGGCCAGTAGCAAGGCCATTCTGGGCTTTTTGCCTTGGGGGAGGGCTGTAGCAGCAGGTGGCAGAGAAAAGGGAGTCTGTTCCTGCCTTTTATGTCTCAAAGGGCCCTTAGGGAAATGGAAAGGGCTCAGGGCACAGAAAAAAAGATTTGGGAGAAAACATTCCAAGTAAGGGTAAGTCTTCTGTCCCCAAGACTAGCAAAAGATTACGGGGGTGAGAGAAAGGAGAGTGGAGTAGAAGCACTGAGACTATAGGCACTGATGAGTCCCTAAGAAAGGGGTCTGTGGCTTTTCTTCCCTGAAAAACCAGTTGCTTTCAAGTTGACTCTGACTCATGGCAACCCCACGTGTGTCAGAGTAGAACTGTGCTCTATAGGCTGGTTTTTTGGATATGGATTGCCAGGCCTTCCGAGGACCCCTGGAGGGACTTGAACCTTCAACCTTTCAGTAGCAACAGAGTGCATTAACCATTTGCACACAGGGTCTCTCTGCTTCCCTGAGGTAATAAAAAAAAAAATTTGGCAGGGGGAGGTAGGGGAAAATCCCCATGTGAAAGAACAAAGAAGTCTTGGGACCCATTTCCCAGACAGAATCCTGAGAAAAAGACCCCAAAGAGAAGAACTGGCTCTTTGGTATGTGTGGATAGATAAGGTCTTTAGACACCCTCAAAGGGTTTCACACTTTGGGCTGGAGGAGGAGGGGGGAGGGGACTAGCAGAATAATTCCTGTGCATCCATTAGCAGAGAGTCATCACAGTTGAAGGTGCCTAGAGAAGGATGATTTTGTGGTTACCTACTAACTATGAGTAGGAATCGACTCAATGGCACTGGGTTCTGGGACTAAGTAAGGAATGACAAAAAGCGTGATGGACTTCTTGTCAAATGCCGGCTGTGACAGATGACACTGAAGATCAGGGCATCCCTCCTTGGCATTCTAGGAGCCCTTGGAAATTAGATGCCACTCTGAAGGAGTAGGGGCTTGAGGAGACCTGAAATGCCTGAGATCCAGGTTCTACATCCTGTGAAAAATGGTCAAGAAAGGGCCAGACCTTCCTCCCTCTCAACCATCTCCCAATCCACTCTGCACCAAGACAGGAAGTGAGCCAAAACATGTCTCCAAGTTTCCTTTCCAGCTTGTTCACTTCAGCAATTCTTTTTTTGAAATAAGTCCGCTTGAAGAAATTTTTTCTTCTTGGAAGTATGTGCAATTGCTCAATCGGAGGCAGTTCAAAGGCTCCGGGAATAGCAGAAATGTATCTGAGCCTCTTATTTAGCTCCTAGCAGAAATAAATCTTGCCCATTTCTCTTTGTTCCAGGCAGTCCAGCAGCCTCTTTCCTGACTCACTCACTCAAGGGTGACATGAGTCATCATCCTGGGGTCAAGTACCACACGGTGTTCTCAGGTCTGCAAGGCTGGCCTGGGCACAGAGAGGTCAACAGGAAGGAATGAAGGACCAGGAGTCGCCTCCTGGGTCCTGGGCCTGGCTCTGTCCTCAACAGGTGTGTAACTTTGGGGAGACACTGAGCCTGTCTGAGAAGCAGGTGGATTTCTAGGCCCTTTTCAATTTGCATTTTGAAGGAGACTTTTCAGTGGATGTGTCAGAGCTGGCTTGATACCGGTTCACAATAACTTAGATGTTAAATTTTCAGAAATTTTATGAGCTGGTATTAAACATAAACATTATTAAATATGAAATTACATAAACTTATAATTAAATAAATTATAATAGAAAAGGAAATACATATTCAAAATATACACTTCCTAATTATTTTACTGGGAGTCCCTGGGTGGTACAAATGGTTAACATGCTTGGCTGCTAATCAGAATGTTGGAGGTTCACATCCGCCCAGAGGAATCTTGGAAGAAAAGCCTGGCAATCTACTTTTGAAAACTCAGGCACTGAAAACCCCCTGTAGAGCACAATTCTACGCTGATGCACATAGGGTCGCCATGAATCAGAATCAATTCAACAGCAACTGGTAAAAAATCATTTTACTACTATCTATGCTCTTAAGATTACATCTATTTTATGTTTGGGGGAATTGCTCTATAACGGTGGGCTACTATGCATTAGGAAACCCTGGTGGCGTAGTGGTTAAGTGCTATAGCTGCGAACCAACGGGTCGGCAGTTCAAATCCTCCACGCGCTCCTTGGAAACTCTATAGGGCAGTTCTACTCTGTCCTATAGGGTCACTATGAGTCAGAATTGACTTGATGGCACTGGGTTTGGTTTTTTTTTTAGTTTTACTATGCATTCAGAAACCCTGGTGGCGTAGTGGTTAAGAGCTACAGCTGCTAACCATAAAAACATCAGCAGTTAGAATCCATCAGGTGCTCCTCGGAAACCCTATGGGGCAGTTCTACTCTGTCCTATAGGATCGCTATGAGCTGGAATTGACTTGATGGCAACGGGTACTGTGCATTCCTTCCCAACTCCATGTTCAGAGATATTGAATTGGTAGCTTGACATTGGCCATGATGGGAGGGAGAATTTGTACCAGCAAATGCTACATATCAGGGCCTTTTCTACCCCAGAAAACTGGCTGTTAAACATTTCCCAGTACAGCCTCTCAGTCTCAATCAAGTCCCCTGCTCTTCATGCCCGCAGGGTGCAGAAGGACTTTAATATCACCCCAAGATAACATAGCTATAGAGACTTGGTCTCCAGTTGCCTTTGAACAACTCTTACCAGGTGTACCATGGGCTCCTCACGCTCACCACGTCCCCAGCTGAACCCATAATTTCTTCCCCTCCCCAGCCCTGCCTTCCTCTAAGTCCACTCCTCCTGTTTCCCAGTGAGTGACACCAAAGCTGGAAACCTAGGAGTCATCAAGTCTCCTCCCTCTCCATCATTCTCCACAGAATCCAAGTCTTTCCTGTCCATCCTAGCTCAGAACTGTCTTTGATCACTTCCCTCCTCCCCATCACCACTACCCCTGCTAGGGCTCTGTGTGACCTGAGTCACTGCAACAGCTTAATTGGCCTTCTTATTTCCAGAACACCCTTCCAATCCATGCTCCACAATGATGCCATAGAAGTCTCTTGAACTTCTCTTCTAAAACCTTTGAGGATGCAGGGAAGCTGGATGAATAGAAATGGAGAACCTAAGGTTAAGAAGGGGAGAGTGTTTGTACATTGTGGGGTTGGCAACCAGTGTTACAAAACAATATGTATATTATTGTTTAATGAGAAACCAGTTTGCTCCCTAAACCTTCATCCGAAGCACAATAAAAAGAAAAGAAAAGAAAAAAAAAAAAAAAAACCAGAATGGGAAAATAAAGAAAACATAGTACCTAAGTTTGCAGGGAGGGAGAAATGGAGTATCTCTTAAACTCTTATTGAAGGCCCACTGTATCAGGCACTGGGGTGGGGGCTGGTACGTAAACAGGACACATCCCCCTCCACTCCAGGAGCTCCCTGTCCTCAGGAATCAAAAACAGAAAGTGACGTAGGAGAGTACAATCTACATGTGGATGAGTATTCGTGCCTCTCCCAGCCTGTGTACTACAAGGAATATTGTCTTTGCTACTTTTGGTTCCCAGCCTTAGTTGATTGGGAGGTGAAGGGCATTTACATTGGAAAGGGCTGAGAGCCACTGGCAGAAAAGAAAGTGGTAAATTGGAAGGCAAGAAAAGAGGAAAAGGCTTGAGTCAGCACAACTGAGTGTAGAGAGTGTGTCGAGGGAGGTAATGAGGAAAGTGAAGGTGGGGCAGCTGGCAAGCACAATATTAGAAGATAAGCAGGGAAAGAGGGGTTTTATTTTTCAGCTTGGCTGTGTGTTACAAATGGAACCCACTCTGAAGTTTCTCAAAAGAATGGCAATAAAGTTGTAGATTTGTCTTAAAATAAATAAATAAAACCTTTGGGGATGCCCTTTGTCCACAGGACCCTTTATAAGTCAAGGTCCCAGTCACTCTCTCTGGCCTCATCTCCTCTTTCAGCCTTTATACAATTATGCCCCAGCCACAGTGGATCAACAGTCAGCTTCCAAACATGCCCTGCTTTTTCACACCCTTTGTACATATCCTCTCCCCTATGCCTGGGCTGCCTTCTATTCCTCACTGGATAAACTACTCATCCTTCAACACCCAGTTCAAATACCCCTTCCTTCATAAACCCATTCCTCCTCTTCACTCTAAGAGTCACTCCCTTCCCTATTTTCCCAGAATACTTTGCACAGTTCTCAACTCAGCGTTTAGTATATTGTCATTTCATTTTACGTGTGTCCATGTCGCCTTTTCAGCTAGAATTTGAACACCTTGAAAGCAGGGACTATGTTTTATTCATATTTTTATTTCCCACATCCAGTGCAGTCTGCATCCATCAGTTAGCTACCTCTGATATATACTTTGAGAAAATGTTTCTCTAGGCTTTATTTGCTAATTGATATAATTCAAATCAAGCCTGATACGCCATGCCAACTAAGAGCACTACCTGGGAAGTATGCTCTTCTTCTGCTCTCCCTTCCCTCATGTCTCTGTTGCTTTGTTTTGTAATCTTTTTGTTATTTTTGCTTACCCCACTGGGCCAGTGATTCCCAACATTTTTGCTACTCCAGTCCAACTAAGGTATATGACAAGTTTCTCTCAACTAGAGACATAAGTCTCCGGGGTGGTGTGAAGTATGAATAGTCCTCCAATTAATCCTGATGAGACTTCTCTTCTGGTCACACTATCCCCTCCCAACTTCCATTTGCCCTCCCCAACTACTCTTCGTTTAAGACTCATGTCTTAGATGGTGAGCTCCTTGATGGCAGGACAGCATGTGATTCATCTCTGTACACCTCACATCCTGCCCTTGGTCGGTCACAAAGGAGGTGCTCAATGAGGTTTTTTTGAATAAATGAATGAATGCATGAAAAAATATGTGTCACATGCTCTACCAAATAGAGAGGTTAAGTGTACAAACCTTGGCTTGTGAAGAAGCCTTGGGAGGCCCAGTGACCCCTCCAGGGCTGATTTCACTTGTGGCCCCATCGCAGCCTTGGAGTTCCTCACCCAAGAAGTAGGGAGGACTTAGCCTCTGTTTTCCTTTTACTGAAGCCACAAACATTCACCATCAGGGCTGTTGCACATGCAGGTGGATGGCGATGAGTGCCCCCATTCCCATCAAGCTTCCTCAGGTTAACTTCTGAGTTTTCTCTTGATGATGTACCTGGTTTCCTTCTTCCCTGCCACACTGATAAGGCAGGTTTCCCCCCAATGATTCCACCAACTAAAACCTCACAAAGGGCAAGGCCTCCTCTTTTGACACTTTCGTGCCTCTGTTCTACCAACCAGGAGTACTATGTAAAGTGAATTTTAGGACTCACTTACCATTGGAACTTCCAGTTTTGAACTAAGCCTGTCAGGAAGCCACAGAGCAGCCCCACTGGCCCTTCCAACTCCACTTGCAAAGCTGGCTAAAGCCATTTGGTGGACTTAGGACCCATCAAATGCACACTCTCTCTACAGTCTGCTGCCATGCTACTTCTGGAACCATCTCCTTTGTAACAGAGTAGAGCCACGAGGGTGAGCAAGGTGGTCACAGCCTCCAAGCCCAAGTGAGGACACATGACCCAACTCCTGCTCTGACAAAGTAAAGGGCTCTGATATTAGGAGGTCCTGGCAATCCAGTACTGTACATGGAATCACCCATTCCTATGAGGCAGCCCTCTGGGAACTGTTGTCCCTTATTCCAGGGAGAAGACCAGAGGTATCGAGCCAACTTAACGAGCTATCTTAGTTTTCTAGTGCTACTGTAATAGAAATACCAGATGTGGGTGGCTTTAAAGGACAAAAATTATTTTCTCACAATTCTGGAGGCTACAAGTCCAAATGAGGATCTCAGCCTTGTCAATTCCTTCCTTACTGGTAGCCCCAGGCATTCCTTAGCAATCCTCACAAGGCATCTGTCTTCCCTGTGTGTGTGTATGTGTCTGTTTTATAAATTTCTTTTTATAACTCAGAAGTAAATAGGTGTAGGACATACCCTACATTGGTATAGCCTCAATTACAAAACAAAGAAAATCCTATTTCTAAACAGGATCCTATCCATGGGTATAAGGTTAGGATTCCAGCACATATTTTGCAAGGACACAATTGAAGCCATAACTCAAGCTTTGATGAGACCCTGGCAAGAGCCAGTCCTGCCCACACTCCACATACAGACTCTCAGAAGCCAGCATGGGGGCTGATTATGAGCGAAATTCTCCTTGGATCTTCCCGCCTCTGCACCCGGATATGCCCAGTGTTCTCCGACCATTTCTTAGAAGGGGGACAAAGATGACAAAGAGGACAAAGACAGGCAATCTGGTGCTTTGTTCAGGACATGAGATCTGTTAAGGGTCCAGGTCGTCAGAAGCAACCCATGTAGAAAGCCAGGAAACAGCACCCTATCACCCTTCAGTCCCTTGGGAACTTCAAATAAAAATAAAACTTCTTCCTGGCTCAGAAATACTTCTACCCCCAACCAAAAAGAGAAAAAAAATTAACAGCCAGTTCCCAGGGTTCCTCTCTTTGCTAATTCTTCCCTTCCACTTGCCCTTCCCTTCCCCATCCCTTCCCAGGTTTGTTCTGAGAAATGACTGCTGGAGTCTATATGCAGGAACTGGTTTGGGCAAGTCAGAAGAAACAGATAGCTTCCACAGTGCCAAACTAAATCATTCATTTGTTCAGTAAATGTTTGCTGAATTCCTCTTATATGTTCGGTTCTGTCCTAGGCACTGGGACTGTGACCACGTATTCTTCAAGGTCTGCCTCCCCAAGGAACCCTTCTCTGGCCTCTATCAGATGCTGCATGCATGCTCTCTGGTTTACAACAGTATTGAGAGGCTGCCTCGGTCCAGCATGCCGTGGTTTCTGCTTCCTGTACATTAACTATATCTACCAGCCTGAAGGTAGGGAGCTTTTGTCTTAGGCTGGGATCTCTAGAGAAGCAAAACCAGTGAAGTATATATACATATATAGAGAGAGAGATTTATATCAAGGAAATGCCTCACATGGTTGTAGGGGCTGGAAAGTCCCAAGTCCATGGGTCAGGCTGGAGGCATCTCCTGACTCATGTAGCTGCAGGGGCTAATGAACCCAAGATTGACAGGTAAGATGGCAGGTCTTTGGCTCACAGGCTGCAGAGGCTGACGAATCCCAAAATCAGCAGGTAAGCTGCTAGCTCAAGTCCCAAGAACCAGAGGCCAGATGTAGGATCCAGAGTGAGCAAAAGCCCATGAGCCTTGCCAGAAGTTCACATATATTGGATGCAGGCCACACCCGCAAGGAAATTCCCTTTTAGTTGATTGGATTTTCATAGCAGATCTCATCATGGAGGTGATTACATTATATCAGATCTCATTACGGAAGTAATTACATTATTACGTAGCTACCAAACTACATCATAACTGCCAAACCACTGAAAGCCATGGCCCAGCCAAGTTGACATGCAACCTTAACCATTACAGTACACCCTTCATCAATTTGACACCTGTACACATCTCCCTAAACCATACATAATCTCTAAATGAAGACAATTGTAAAGTCATACTTGCACCTAACATGATACAACTAAAACAAGTACAACCAAAAAAGCACAGACCTGTTTACAGGTCATGAAACAGGAAGCAAAAATTTTGTGAGTGTGTCACTAGGAGTAATATGAGCAGTGCCACTCCCATTTCCACCCTTTGATTCCTAGACCCGTGTATCCTGGCTATGGGAGAAACAGCACCATATATTGGACACTGGTTTAGAGCATATACAGCCTCCTGAAGAACATTGCCTCAACCCTGCAAAGTATTGCCACCTAGCTGGCGCCATAATTGTGTCTTTGCAAGGCCATTCCATTGTTCTATCAAGCCAGCTGCTTCAGGATGATAGGAAACATGGCAAGATCAGTGAATTCCATGAGCATGGGCCCATTGCTGCACTTCATTTGCTGTGAAGTGAGCCCTTTGATCCGAGGTGATGTTATGTGGGAAGCCATGATAGGGGGTAAGGCATTCTGTAAGTCCACGGATGGTAGTTTTGGCAGAAGCATTACATGGAGGGAAGGCAAATCCATACCCAGAGTAAGCGTCTATTCCAGTAAGAATAAAACACTGCCCTTTCCATGATGGAATTGGTCCAATGTAATCAACCTGCCACCAGGTTGCTGGCTGATCACCTTGAGGAATGATAACATATCAGGGACTCAGTGTTGGTCTCTGCTGCCGGTAAACTGGGCACTCAGCAGTGGCTATAGCCAAGCCAGCCTTGGTAAATGGAAGTCTATGTTGCTGAGCAGATGCATAATCTCCATTCCTGCCATCATGGTCACTTTGTTCATGAGCCCATTGGGCAATGACGGGGAAAGAAGATGACTGGTTTCCACAGAACATGTCATCCTATCCACTTGATTGTTAAAATCCTCCTCTGCTGAGGTCACCCTTTGGTGAACTCAAATGAGATAAATATTTTCACTTCTTTGGCCCATTCAGAGAGGTCTCTCCACATAGCTCTTCCCCATACCTTCTTGTCTCCAATTTTCCAATCACCAAGTCCTGACCATCTAGCCAAACCATTGGCCACAACCCATGAATCAGTATACAATCACACATCTGGCCATTTTTCTTTCCAAGCAAAGTGAACAACCAGGTGCACTGTTCACAGTTCTACACATTAGGAGAATTTCCCTTCACCATTGTCCTTCAGGGAGGTCCCAGAAAAGGGCTGTAGTGCTGCCACTGTCCACTTTGGAGTGCTGCCGGCATATTGTACAGAACCATCTGTTATCCAGGCACGAGTTTTCTCTTCCTCAGTCAACCGATCATAAGGAACTCCCCATGAGGCCATAGGCGCAGGATGGGAGAGGGAAAATAATGTGACAGGAGTGGAGACCATGGGCATTTGGGACACTTCCTCCTGCAACTTACTTGTGCCTTCAGGTCTTGCTTAGGCCCGATTTCCTATATATCATTTCCATTAAATGATGCAGTGCCGCTGTGCAAGTCCGACTTTATGACTCTGTGGGTTAGACAACACCCAGTTCATGATGGGCAGCTCAGGCTCCATGGTGACTTGGTGGCCCATTGTTAAGCATTCAGTCTCTCCCGTTGTTGTGGATAGGTTCTGTCAAGTTAATTCCAACTCATAGCGATCCTATGTACAACAGAATGAAACACTTCCCGGTCCTGCGGCATACTCATAATCGTTTTTATGGTTGAGCCCATTGTTGCAGCCACTGTGTCAATCCATCCTCTTCTTTGCTGACCCTTCACTTTACCAAGCATGATGTCCTTCCAGGGACTGGTCCCTCCTGATAACATGTCCAAGGTATGTGAGACAAAGTCTCACCATCCTTGCTTGCAAGGAGCATCCTGGCTCTACTTCTTCCAAGACAGGCTTGTTCGTTCTTTTGACAGACCATGGTATATTTAATATTCTTTGCCAACACCGCAACTCAAAGGTGTCAATTTTTCTTTGGTTTTCCTTATTCATTGTCCAGGTTTTATACACGTATGAGGTGATTGAAAACACCATGGCTTGGGTCAGGCGCACCTTAGTCCTCAGAGTGATATCTTTGCTTTTGAACACTTTAAAAGAGGTTTTTACAGCAGATTTATAAAATTCTCAGGCACAGGGACCCTGAGTCCAAAGGATGTGCTCTTGAGAGATAAAAGGTGGTACAGGCCACACCCCAGGGAAACTCTCTTTACCTTACTTGAGTAAGGGTGGTGTTACAATCTTACCCTAATAACTCTCAACATAAAATTCCAATCACAAAATAGAGGACAATCACACAATACTGGGAATCATGGCCTAACCAAGTTGACACATATTTTTTGGGGGACACAATTCAATCCATGATATTCCACCCTTTGGCCCCCCAAAAATCACCTCTTTGTAACATGCAAAACATATTCACCCCATCATATCATAGCAGAAGTCTTAACTGCAAGTCCAAAATCCAAAAATTCCTCTTCATCTGTGAAATCTAGAATACCAGTTATCTGTTTCCAATGGTACAATGGCAGAACAGGCACAAGCTAGAAATTTCCATTACAAATGAGAGAAACTGAAGGGAAAGATGGCATAACAGGCACCAAGCAAGTCAGCAGAACACATTCCTTTAGAAGGAATATCTTGACATGCCCCACATAACTGGACCCCTAGAAATTTCACTGAGGTGGAAGGTGGCTGAATTTTTGTCGGATTAATTTCCCACCCTCTAGCACGCAGATTGCTTCCTGAAAGTGAAAAGGACTTGAAGCACTTACTAATGAAGATCAAAGACCACAGCCTTCAGTATGGACTGCACCTCAACATAAAGAAAACAAAAATCCTCACAACTGGACCAATGAGCAACATCATGGTAAATGGAGAAAAGATTGAAGTTGTCAAGGATTTCATTTTACTTGGATCCACAATCAACAGCCATGGAAGCAGCAGTCAAGAAATCAAATGACGTACCACATTGGGCAAATCTGCTGCAAAGGACCTCTTTAAAGTGTTGAAAAGCAAAGATGTCAGCTTAAAGACTAAGGTGTCCCTGACTCAGCCCATGGTATTTTCAATCGCATCAGATGCATGTGAAAGCTGGACAATGAATAAGGAAGACCGAAGAAGAATTGACGCCTTTGAATTGTGGTGTTGGTGAAGAATACTGAATATACCATGGACTGCCAAAAGAACAAACAAATCTGTCTTGGAAGAAGTACAACCAGAATGCTCCTTAGAAGCAAGGATGGAAAGACTGCGTCTTACATACTTTGGACATGTTGTCAGAAGGGATCGGTCCCCGGAGAAGGACATCATGCTTGGCAAAATACAGGGTCAGTGGAAAAGAGGAAGGCCGTCAATGAGGTGAAATGATACAGTGGCTACAACAATGAGCTCAAGCATAACAATTGTAAGGATGGCACAGGACTGGGCAGTGTTTCATTCTGTTGTGCATAGTGTCGCTGTTAGAACTGACTCAACAGCTCCTAACAACATGACAACAGCATGCAGATATTTTACAAGTAAGTCCAGAGTCATTGACACTTTGTCCTTACTAGGTCCAACCAACATAATGCCATCAAAATAATGGACCAGGGTAACATCTTGTGGAAAGGAAAGATGATCAAGGTCTCTGCAGACTAAATTATGATATAGGGTTGGAGAGTTGATATACCTCTGAGGTAGGACAGTAAACGTGTATTGCTGACCTTGTTAGCTGAAGGTAAACTGCTTCTGGTTGTCCTTTGAAACAGGTATGGAGAAAAAGGCATTAGCCAGATCAATAGTTGCATACCAGGTACCAGGAGGTGCATTAATTTGCTAAAGCAATGAAACCACATCCGGAATAACAGGTGCAAATGGAATCACCACCTGGTTAAGTTTTCTATAACCCACTGTCACTCTCCAAGATCCATCTGTTTTTTGCACAGGCCAAATAGGCCAATAGGCGAGTCAAATGGGAATGTGTTGGGAATCACTACCCCTGTATCCTTCAAGTCCTTGATGGAGGCAGTAATCTCTGCAATTCCTCCAGGAATGTGGTATTGCTTTTGATTTATTATTTTCCTAGGTAGGGACAGTTCTAATGGCTTCCACATGGCTTTTCCTACCATAATGGCCCTTACTCCACATGTCAGGGATCCAATGTGTTGGTTCTGTCAGTTGCTGAGTATGTCTATTTCAATTACATTCTGGAATTGGGGAAATCACTACAGGATAGGTTTGGACCCCCTGGACCTACTGTGAGACAGACATGAGCTAACACTCCATTAATAACTTGACCTTTGTATGCCCCCACTCTGACCAGTGGGCCACAGTGACATTTTAGGTCTCCTGGAATTAGTGCCAGTTCAAAGCCAGTATACAGTAATCCCCCAAAAAGTCTAATTATTTCCTTTTCCCCAATGAACAGTCACTCTCCTAAAAGGCTGTAGATCCCTTTGGGGAAGCTGAGAGAAAGATTAACAGTATAAATTTTTGGCAGTGTAGTGGGGGCCTTCCTCAAGGGGACCTGGCCTCCCTTCATTCAAGGGATTTTGGGTCTGTAAACTTGCTCACTTCCGGGAATTGATTGAGGGTTTGTGACTTTCTATTCTGGCAATTAAAGTTAGACTGCTGTTCACTTGACCTAGAATTCTTCTGCTTGTACAGATAAAGTAAATATTAGATTTCCTATCTGTTTCACTCCTAGGGACACCATGACTAAGTAGCCAACACCATAAGTCCATTTGAGTCCAACTACTCTGATTACTGCTTTGACTCCACTGACCTTGTCTTTGTCGATTGAGTGCTCCCTCTTGGTCCCTACCACCATGGGATTCAATCAGCCCCATTGTAGCTAGATGCCCTAATTCAGTTACGGCAGTTCCCACTGCTAAGTCTGACTTACATAAAATGGCAATTCTAGCAGTCTTCAAAGATGCTAGGGCTCCCTTCACAAATTTGTTCATCGCTGTGGTACAAGGTGTGTTCTCTAGGCACTCCCTGTGTGGGTCTGTGGGTCTAGCCTGATAAATCTACTCTAACATGCAAAAAAAAAAAAAAATTTTCTTTTTTTTTTTTATATGCCAGTTTCCCTAAGCTTTCGGGTTCCTTCTTCTGCAGTATACCAAGGCAGGTCTGGTAACTCAACTTGATTTAGTGTAGGTGACTGCGTAATCCAAATTCAGTGAACCAATCAAATAAACTATTAGATTCTTTCCTAACCTCTCAGGGTGAAACACTGAATGAGGAAAGAGTCTGTGCTTAGTGGTCCCATATCAATAAACCGAAACTGATCTAACTTTATGTTCCTTGCACCATTATCCCATACCCTTAATAGCCATTCACACACATATTCCCCTGGTTTCTGTTTATATATACTAGAAAACTCAAGCAGTTCTTTTGAAGTGTAGCATACCTCCTCCTGGGTCACAGTTTGTACTTCACCTTTTGGGGCTCACTGGGAGTTAAGTCTAGTTATAGGTCTAGAAGCAAAAATGAGTGGTGGTGATGTGTTCTGAGAACATTCAGCAACAGTTTGTAAGGCATGGTGCCCCAGGCAATGACTCAGATGCCTCCCCAGAGGATGACTCAGACAAAGGCTCTTTAGACACAGCTGGGTTAATCTGATTAGATGGAGGTGGAGGGGTAACGGTTTTACTGGGGAGGGTGGTTTAACAGACAAAGATGGAGTAATCGCTTCAGATGGGAGTAAGAGGGCTGCTTCTACTGACAGGAGTAATTCAATGGAATTTAGGGGCATATGGTCCCCAGCTTCCTGATTATCTGCCTACATGTCCCCACACCAAGTTTCAGAATCCCATTTCTTCCCAATCAATGCTCTTACTTTAACTTCAGAGACCATTTGAGGTTGGGAATTATATTGGAATTGTAATTCAGCCACTCTTATGATAAGACTCTGGGTTTGGTTTCTGGCAATATCAGCTCTGTCACTACAAGAAATAAGGCTTTCTTTCAAGGCACTAGTGGAAACTTTGAAGTCATTTATATCGTGCATGAGCTGTGACTCTGAAGCCGTGAGATCACCTCTTTCTTTCACCATTTTGTCTACTGAAAGTAGGACCAACCAACAAGCTTCCTTATACTTCTCATTCTGACAAAATTGTGGAAAAGCATCAAACATGCGATCACCCAGAACCTCTCCTCTCACCAATACCTGACTTATTGGTGGTGATATTTTGCATATTTCTATTTCCACCTCACACCATGGATTAGCAGTGCCCTCTTTACTCTGAAAGCTGAGTTATTAATATTTTTAAGACTAACTAGGCCCAAAATTCAATTCAGAAAACTCATCCTTACAATTTTGTTTCTCTAGAACTACTCTCGGTACCAAATGTCTTAGGCTGGTTCAGAGAGAGTGAGAGAGATTTATATTAAGGAAATGGCTCACATGGGCATAGAGGCTGGAAAGTCCTGAGTCCGTGGATCAGGCTAGAGGCTTCTCCTGACTCACATAGCTGCAGGAGTTGATAAACCCAAGATTGGTAGGTAAGACGGCAGGCTGCTGGCTTACAAGCTGTGGAGGCTGATGTATCCCATGATAGGCAGCTAAGCTACTAGTCAAGTTCAAAGAACTGGAGGCCAGATGCAGGATTCAGAGCGACCAAAAGCCCTCAAGCCTCGCCAGAAAGTCCACATGTATTGGGTGCAGGCCACACCCACAAGGAAAGTCCCTTTCAGCTGACTGGCTGCTCATAGGAGATCTCATCATGGAGATGATTACATTATATTAGATCTCATTACAGAGGTAATTACATCATTACATAGCTGCCAAACTACAGCATAACTGCCAAGCCACTGAGAATCATGGCCCAGCCAAGTTGACCCACAACCTTAACCATCACAGATTTCTTTTGTGCTCCAGTTCTGTGGACACAGCACAGGTCCAGAGGAATTGCTCAGGCCCTAGTGGATCCCTCCTTTTGAAAGCAAGGATTCTAGGAATCAAAACTCACTTTTAATACAGTTTACTAAACACCCAGAAACCCTGGTGGCGTAGTGGTTAAGTGCTACGGCTGCGAACCAAAATGTCAGCAGTTCAAATCCACCAGGCACTCCTTGGAAACTCTATGGGGCAGTTCTACTCTGTCCTATAGGGTCGCTTTGAGTCGGAATTGACTCAGCGGCACTGGGTTTGGTTTGGTTTTGGTTTACTAAACACCCAGCATAGTGTGTGTGTGTGTGTCTGTGTGCGCGCGCGCGCATGCGCGCACGTGTTATTCTTGAGCTCTCTCAGCTCTGTGAGGAAGGTTGGCTGAGGAACCTGGGCCTCAGAGAGGTAGAGTAACTTGTTTTAGGTTGCACAGTGAGGAAACAGTGTCGGGATTAAAAACTGGGTCTCCTGTGCCCAAAATGGGATCTTTGGCCCTTCCCAAGAGAGTACTCCTTCCCATTCTTCTCTAACCTCAGTCAAGAAGATGTTTTTTGTCAGGGGAATCTTGATTGTCCCAGGTCCCGGCCCTATCTCTGGGCCAGGGCAGCAGACAAAGAGAACAACTCCAGCTGAGACACAGTCCCTTTCTGAGGAACTGAAGTCCTTCTCACAGCATCCCCTGGGGTAGACAGGAAGCAGTTGTGATAATCTAAGACAAATGGAAGTGATAGCCCTTTCCTGTTGGGATGCAGCCCTCCCAGATTGAGTCCCCACCCCATTTATCTCCACCCTGGGAATCTCAGTTCTCAGAAGTCGTGGAAATAGGCCACACAACCTGGGGCTGGTTTACAGGGTTTACACTAGCCTAATGTGAACTATAGGAGGCCAAAGGAAGAATTGGAGCAGGGTATCAGTGACAGGGACCTTCTAGGGGAGTGAAGAGCAGACTGTGATGCTAACCTGTGTGGGGATAAGTTTTGTCACCATTTGGGCCTTAGTCTCTCCATCTCTACAGTACAGGGTTGGGCTGAGTTGCCAATCTGTGCCACATTTTCTGCCACATGAGTTTGGGGTCCATATTGCCTATTAAGAACAGTCATACACTTTGAGGCTAGGGGCCTAACTGGTACCCCAGGACTGAAGGCAGCCTTTGGGCACTTTTGCATCATATTTCCCTGTTTATCATGATTGGCTCAAGGATGACCATGTAACCTGATGAGAGTCAATAAGATACAATAAGACTTTGCTGGGCACCCTGGGAAACAAACTCTTAGTCTTAATTGCTGACCTTGAATTTAAGGGGGTGAAAGATCTGCAGAATCACTCTTGTAACAGTGAGGAAAGAACTTGCCTAAGAATGGGACCAATGTGAAAGGCTATGGGCCAGAAGAACTAGGTTCTACAGCTATCATCTAAGGTCCTGATTAAGCTGTGCCTGATATCCTTGGCCTTTTTGTTTTGAGAACCAGTCAATACCTTCTTTTGCTTAAGCTGGTTTGTGTTGGGTTTTCTGAGCACTTGAAATTGAAATAAAGAGGTCCAACTGGTACAAACAGCCTTGGCTTCAAAATGCACTTAAAGATGGCTTTCTCAGCACAAAAGACCTTCTCTTACCTCACTGATCTGCTGCTTCCAGGAGAGTTTGAGTTGGAAAACCAGACTTAACAGCAAACAAGCTTGCCCCAAGTTATTCCCTAACTAGACTTACCATGACTCTTTCCTCTGAAACTGCTCCTCCTTCTACATTCTGTGCCTCCATTAATGGGGCTCAGCATCCTCCCCAAAACCCTAGCCGAAACCTCTGAACCTGTCCCCTGATGCCTGTCCTCTCCCTTCTCCTCACTTAAACACATGTAAACTCTTAGGCATGAAAGGAGGGACTGGGTTTACCCAGCCTCTATGTTCCTGACTAAAAGATACTGAGTGGACATCCAGACACGTTTCTTTAGCCAAATTTCAGCCTTCAAATGATTTTCAAACATCTTTGCCTCCTTGAGGTGGCCACATGAACTCACTCTTTCAGCTCCAAGTCAGGTGGAATCTGACTTCTAGCCTTGCCCAGGAGAGCGGATCCCAAGACCCTGGTTCTGAGAGGCTGTGTGAATGAGCTAGCAGCCTTTTTCCCTGAACTCCCACCCCATAGTTTGGGATGAAAACTCCAGTTTGCAAAACAAAAAAGCAGCTCACGTCTTGTCCACTGAAGCTTGGAGGGGGTGGGAGGAGTGGATATTGGCCAGGGTCTTCTTTTCACCCACAGAATCTGAGCTGAACTATATTTGCAATTTGGTCTACTCCAAAGACTATCCACTGAACTGAAGCTATGTTTACATGAAGCTATGGGTTAAAGTAAAACTGAGCAGTTCCTTTAATTATCCAGATCTATTTTTTTTTATGCAAACAGCTGCAAGTATGAGTCTTTAGATACAACTTGAGAACACACTGTGGTAAACAGTGATATGACATGGCCAGGGAAAGTGGGAGCCTGAGAATGGCTTTCCCTAGAGCTGACTCTGGTGCACTGAGGCATAAAAATTTCAGAATACTGCTACTTTAATGGGCTTGTGTAACAGTGGCTGCTTAGTGATACGAGACAGGAGGTATCCAAGAGGCATTTTTCACAAAGGGGAGCTGTCTTTCTGTATGGAGAGGTGGGGAGGGGTTGGAAGCGATTCCAAGGCATCAGAGGGAGAGAACCCATATTTAATGAAGCTCTACCTGGATCTTTGCATCCTTTACCTTATTCAATCCTCACAACAACCCTACATAGTATTATCTTCCCTTATTCAACCCTTACAATAACTCTACATGGTATTATTATCCCCATTTCACAGGTGAGAAAACAGAAGCTCAGAAAGATTAAGTAATTTGCTCTAGACATTGCAATTACAAAGTACTATAACCAGGATTTGAGCTCAGGCCTGTCCAAACCTGGGGTTCTGCTCAATACACCATGATGAACCTTCTAGGGCAATATAGAGCCACGCATCATCATCATCATCATCATCAATAACCACCACCAAAAAAGGAACACTGACACAGGACCAGAAGAGGTTTCTATCAGCCACATGGGGCTAAGGCTTCACCAGTTCATCACTGAGAAGGTATTTTCCTTGACATCAGATTCACATATGTTCTGTCTGTTGATTGCAGTTTGTTAGATGTGTAATATCTCTGATTAAATTACCTGTTTGGTAAATAACATAGAGTTCATTTGAGGGTTTAAGATGAGTCATTCTTGTGTTTATAGACAAGTTTTTTTCTTGTCTTTAGAGAAGTCTGAGTTAGGAGAAACTTGTGAGCAGGTTAAGGTCAGGGCTGACAAGGGAGATGCCTCAGCAGATTGCGTTGGGTCCATCCTAGACTGTAAGTTGGCAGACAGATGAGCAGACCCCCGACTGGCCCAGGTTTTAGCTGCAGGCTTGGGAAATCACTGGTAATTGACAAGCATGTTATCAGATAACCCCGGCAACTACCAGATGCCTGAATGAATAGAGCCAGAAGCTCCCGCACCCTACAGACACTTTTCCAGGGAAGCCACAGGCTCCTAATGCCCCAGGTTCCCCTCTTTCCTATGCCCATAGTTGATGTTTCCTAATTGTAAAGTGCTTTTTTCATTAATGATGTGGTAGAATTTGGAAGAATATAGATAATTGTAATATGACAAGGTATGGTTACAGAACAGAAATCAAAAAAGCTTAATTTAGGATCATCTGGGATCCCAGGAGCCTCAAAGGCTTGAGACATTGTTCACATGGCCTTTACCCTGAAGCCCATCTCCTGATCCCGCCTCACAGTGCTCCAGTGTAGGGCCCTCCCTCTAGGACTAGCAAAGTTGGGAAAAAGCAAAGTTTCTTCAGGGCCCTGGACTGGAAGCCCCATTGGAGTGCAGCAGGCAGGCACTGAGGCTGGGTTATGCTTGGGGAGCAGCTTGGTGCTGACCACACCTGTGCTTGTGTCTAGAAGACCCAGGTGGTACAGAAACCCCAGAGCAAGGGGGAGGGAGCAGCAAAGGTGGTGTTTGGCCTCCACCCATGCTTTCCACATACCCTCTTGCTGCCTCAGTTATCCCCCAATTCCCTCCCCATCAAAATCTAGCCATCCTATGACCTATGCCCTCTGCATTCTACATTCCCAATAAGAGAAATTAACTGACCCCTGGAAGGACTGGTTCTCCTGATGAAGTAATCCATCTTCCACACAACTCAAATGACCTTTCTAAAGCATATCTCTAATCGTATTTCTCCCCTGATTAAATCACTTCAGTTTTTCTCTATGCACTGATTCCCAAATCTGGCTGCTTACTAGAATCATCTAAGGTGCTTGACAAAATGCAGATTCCTAGGCCCATCCTAGACCTACTGAATCAAAAACATGTGAGGATGGGGCCCAGGAATCTATATAACTAATAGCATCTCAGGGGTGTCTGGTGTAACATACCCGGAAAACCAGAGCCAAGAACCCCTGGTCCATATGATGAAATCCAGGCTCACTGTCATGCTTGCAGGCCTTTTCTGTTCTGGGCTTGCTGACCTCTTTTGTTTCTTCTCCACCCACTGCCATCAAAACATCCTACACTCCAGCCTCAACCAACTACCCAGTTTCCAGAATATTCCACATACTTTGAAACCTCTGTGTCACTCCATTTGCCTAGAACATTCTTCTCTCCCACCTCTCTCTATGGCAGACTCTACTTATCCTTCAAGAACCATCTCATGATCCTCAACCAAATTAACCTCTTCTGCCCCATTTCCTTTCAGCATTTTAAATAGTTTAATTGGGAGCATAGGCTATATAGTCAAACAGGGTTGAATTTGACCCTGTGTCTCTCACTTGCTAGCTCTGTAACTTTGGCTCTTAAATCCAAGCGTTCTCACAAGTTGTTGTAAAAAATAAGTGTACACATATATGTAAATTTGTATTACAGTGTCTGCCATAGAGACTTGCAGAGAGTAAACTATCAGAATGTTCTTTAGCGTTATTATTACTTGTATTCTCATATTATGATGTCATTCCTCTAACAAGGGATTCAGCAACTACAGCCCATCAGCAAAATCCTATCCACTGCCTGTTTGGAAAATAAAGCTTTATTGAAACAGATCCATTTATTTAGGTATTGCCTATGGTTGTTTCCACACTACAAGAGCAGAGTTGAGTAGTTGCGACAGGCACTGTTGGCCTGCAAAGCCTAAAATATTCACTATCTGGCCCTTTACGGAAAAGTTTGTCAGTTCTGCTCTAACATTGCAATTACTTGTTCTTGGGTTGGTATCCTCCATGTGGCTGACAGCAACTCAGTGGTGTTCATAGCATACTCTTAGTCATCCTTCAAAACCCAATCTTCCTCACTTTGCATCCCCAGCGTTTGACACACAGTTAGGGCTTGGCACATGTTGAACTAAATCAAATAATTCTTTAACCCAATTTAAATATACACATTTCCTGAAAGCCCCTGAGGGGAATGGTAAGGCTTCCTGGGGGGCCAGAACTGAGGCAACAGGTATGTGCAAGTTCAATAAACCAGGTATACCTGGGAAGTAAAATCAGATATTTGTGGGATCTTCCCTGCAGCCCCAGTTCTGAGCCTGATTCTCTCTCCTGAGGCAGGGGAGTTCACTCTGGCCTCAGTGCATTAAAGACAGTCTTATTGCCTCCCACCTTACATGGCCTTGCAGTTGGAATAATTTCCCTGACAGAGGGGAGAAAAAGGTCCTTTTGGAAAATTCCCTTTCAAAGATTAGTCCACTCTCATTATCCAAGAGGACATAAGTGGGTGGTCCACATGGTCCAACGACCTTCATGGTCCTTACAGTTGGCAATTTGACATACCAATTTTTTTTTTTACTTACCCGTTTTTAATAAATAAGCTAATTTTCTCTGTGGATTTACATATTCTTTAGTTTTGATTACCCATGAAATTTACATTTCCTGAGCAAAGCATATTTTGGAAAGAGAACTAGGATTTCAAGTCAGTGAGACCATTTCTTTGTGAGCTGGTTGTGGAAAGATATAAGTTCTACTTGGACTCTACCACAAACTGCTCTGTGACCTCGGGCCAGTCATGCCCCTCTCTGGGCCTAGCTTTCAGTTTTCTATAACGACTTTCAGACTTTCAGTTCCCTGGAGTTCTGGCCAGAGGAATGGCCTCTCCCAACTCATGGTGGCCAACAGATGGCTTGGTGGAGCTTCCTTCCTCTTTCGTGCCTATGAGTGCCACTAAAGTAACACATTTCCTCCAGCCACCACAGCAATTTCTTCCTATTGCCCTTTCTTGGGGCTGAAGAAAATACTTTATCCCTGAAGCAGATTCTCAGAAGATAAGAAAATGCCACTGATGTGACTGGAAAAATCTGAGTTGGATGCAATGGAAACAGAGTCCTCCCCTGAGGCAGGATGAGAAGTGCATGGATTGAGGCCAAAGTCCAGCCTTTCCCTTCCCTGGGCCTCTGGGAGCTGGCAGCCCACCCCCTCTTTCAGAACACAATTCCTCCCTATCCCTCACCCTCCTTGCAGAAACCCCATGGGCCAAATGCTGAACCTACAGGATCCTGGTTATCTGGGGGTAGATCGGTCTTACTGTGGATTGAACCGACTTTTATTGATTTCTCTGTGGGTGATTTATAACTGCCTGCTTCCTAAAAGGGTTTGTGGCCTGCTGACAATAAAAATACTCAGTGAGCAAGAGAGTTAAAAATAAAGGCTGAAAAGGGGAGCAGAAACTATGCAGAGGAAAGAGGGAGATAACTCCACCAGCTGAGGTGGGATGACTGCTGGGTTTAGAAGCCCTGGAGGAAAATCTTGCTTTTCAGTTTCTACTGACATAATTAATTCACATCAGCAGTGCCTTGCTTTTGGCCATTGCAAGAATTACAGAGTGAGAAATAGTTGCACAGTGAGCTTCCAAAACTGACCCGTAGCTCAAAAAACCCCACCCACTGCTGTCAAGTCCATTCCGACTCATAGCAACCCTGTAAAAAAAAGAACAAAATTGAGTGAGCTTTTGCATTTAAGAACGTTAGAGTTCACTTCACCGAAGGACTCCTAATGTGAGTATGTCACCATACTGTTTACACAGCAGTGTCTGGAATTACTTTTTCTTTGGTTTTTAAAGCAGTCAGCGTAAATAGAGATTCTAGGTGTTATGTGCAAGTCTGAGTCTGGTAGCTGGTCACTGACCCTCTCCAATATGGTCATAGAATAAAACATGTAGAATCATACGTGAGAATCTTAGAGCTCAGAGACAATAGACAATGTCTTTTAATTCTGGCTATAGGTCACTGTCATTTAGTGGATGTGGTGAATGAGTGATTTAAACAAATTCTATCTTCACTAGTTGCAACTGACCAGAGATCACACCTCTCAGAGGAAAACCAAGAGAGCTAATGATAGAATTTCTCGGCTGTAGCAGGTTTAACAGGAGCCCTGATGGCACAGTGGTTAAGTGTTCGGCCGCTAACCAAAAGGTCAGTGGCTCAAACCTACCAGGCTCTCTGTGGAGGAAAGATGTGACAGAATGCTTCTGTTAAGACTACTGCTGTTCTTAGGTGCTGTCAAGTTTGTTCCAACTCATAGCGACCCTATGTATAACAAAATGAAACACTGCCCCATCCTGAGCCACACTCATAATCGTTATAGTTGATTCCATTGTTGTAGCCACTGTGTTAATCTATCTTGTTGAGGGTCTTCCTCTTTTTTGCCGACCCTCTACTTTATAAGCATGATGATCTTCTCCAGGAACTGGTCCCTCCTGATAACATGCCCAAAGTATGTGAGACGAACTCTTGCCATCCCCACTTCTGATGAGCATTCTGGCTGTACCTTTCTTCCAAGATATATTTGTTTATTCTTCTGGCAGTCCATGGTATATTCAATATTCTTTGCCAACACCACAATTCAAAGGCATAAATTCTTCTTCTGTCTTCCTTATTCATAGTCCAGGTTTCACATGTATATGAGGCGACTGAAAACACCACGGCTTAGGTCAGGCACACCTTAGTCCTCAAGGTGACATCCTTGATTTTTAGTAGTTTAAAGAGGTCTTTTGCAGCAGATTTGCCCAATGCAATGCATCATTTGATTTCTTGACTGCTGCTTCCATGGGCAGTGACTGTGGATCCTAGTAAAATGAAATTCTTGACAACTTCAATCTTTTCTCCATTTATTATTATGTTTCTTATTGGTCCAGCCGAGAGGATTTCGGTTTTCTTTATGTTGTGGTGTAATCCATACTGAAAGCCGTAGTCTTTGAACTTCATCAGTAAGTGCTTCAAGTTCTCTTCACTTCCAGCAAGCAAGGTTGTGTCATCTACATATCATAGGTTGTTGGCTGTTAAGATTACAGCCTTGACACATAAAGACACAGAGACAAGACTGCAGCCAAAGAGAAAGACAAACTCACTGAGATGCACGTGCAAATCACTGACCTATTCTTCCATTTAGCAAATGTTTACTGAGCACCTACAAAGTGCAAAGCCTTGTTATACAGCAGTAAACCAGATGGACTGAGCCACTGAGCTCAGAGGTTAAAGGAGACAGACCAGTGACTTGGAAATTACAAGTGTTTTTCAAGCTAAAAGAACTGAAGAAAAAATTTAAGCCTCGAGTTGCAATGCTGAAGGATTCTACGGGGAAATATTAAACAATGCAGGAAGCATCAAAAGAAGATGGAAGGAATACACAGAGTCACTATACCAAAAAGAATAGGTTGATGTTCAACCATTTCAGGAAGTAACATATGATCAGGAACCTATGGTACTGAAAGAAGAAGTCCAAGCTGCACTGAAGGCATTAGCGAAAAAAAAAAGGCTCCAGGAATTGGCAGAATACCAATAGAGATGTTTCAACAAACGATGCTGTGCTAGAAGTGCTCACTCATCTATGCCAGGAAATTTGGAGGACAGCTGCCTGGACAACCTACTGGAAGAGATCCATATTTATGCCTATTCCCAAGAAAGTGATCCAACCGAATGCGGGAATTATTGAACAATACCATTAATATCACATGAAAGCAAAATATTGCTGAAGATCATTCAAAAGCAGCTGCAGCAGTATATCGACAGGGAACTGCCAGAAATTCAAGCTGGATTCAGAAGAGTATGTGGAACCAGGGATATCACTGCTGATGTCAGATGGATCCTGGCTGAAAGCACGGAATACCAGAAAGATGTTTACCTGTGTATTATTGACTGTGCTAAGGTATTTGACTGTGTGGATCATAACAAATTATGGATAATATTGCAGAGAATGGGAATTCCAGAACACTTAATTGGGCTCATGAGGAATCTGTACACGGATCAAGAGGTAGTTGTTCGAACAGAACAAGTGGATACTGCATGGTTCAAAGTAAGGAAAGGTGTGTGTCAGGGTTGTATCCTTTCACCATACCTACTCAATCTGCATGCTGAGCAGATAATCCAAGAACCTGGACTATATGGAGAAGAATGGGGCATCAGGACTAGAGGGAGACTCATTAACAACCTGCATTTATGCAGATGACACAATCTTGCTTGCTGAAAGTGAAGAGGATTTGAAGCACTAACTGATGAAGATCAAAGACCACAGCCTTCAGTATGGATGACACTTCAACATAAAGAAAACCAAAATTCTCACAACTGGACCAATAAGCAACATCATGATAAATGGGAAAAAGATTGACGTTGTCAAGGATTTCATTTTACTTGGATCCACAATCAACACCTATGGAAGCAGCAGTCAAGAATCAAAAGATGAAGAACACCAAAGACACAAGGTAATTAAGAGCCCAAGAGGAAGAAAGGGCCACATAAACCAGAGACTACAATAGCCTAAAACCAGAAGAGCTAGATGGTACCCGGCTACAACCGAAGACTGCCCTGACAGGGAACACAACAGAGAACCCCTGAGGGAGCAGGAGAGCAGTGGGATGCAGACCCCAAATTCTCATAAAAAGTCAAGACTTAATGGTCTGATTGAGACTAGAAGGACCCCAGAGGTCATGGTCCCCCTTCTGTTAGCCCAAGACAGGAACCATTCCCAAAGCCAACTCTTCGACAGGGATTGGACTGGACTATGGGATAGAAAATGACACTGGGGAAGAATGAGCTTCTTGGATCAAGTAGACACATGAGACCATGTTGGCATCCCGTCTGAAGGGGAGATGAGAGGGTAGAGGGGGTCAGAAGCTGGCCAAATGGACACAAAAAGAGAGAGTGGAGGGAAGGGGTATGCTGGTGTGCTGGCTCATTAGGGGTAGAGCAATTTGGAGTATATAGCAAGGTGTTTATAAATTTTTGTATGAGAGTCTGACTTGATTTGTAAACTTTCACTTAAAGCACAATAAAAATTAAAAAAAAAAAAGAATAAAAAGACACATTGCATTGAGCAAATCAGCTGCAAGAGATCTCTTTAAAGTGTTAAAAAGCAAAGATGTCACCTTGAGGACTAAGGTGCACCTGACCCAAGCCATGGTGTTTTCAATCACATTATATGCATGCAAAAGCTGGATAACAGATAAAGAAGACCAAAGAAGAACAGATGCCTTTGAATTGTGGTATTGGTGAAGAATATTGAACATACCAAGAACTGCCAAAAGAATAAACAAATCTGTCTTAGAAGAAGTGCAACCAGAGTGCTCCTTAGGAGCAAGGATGGCGAGACTACATCTCACATACTTTGGACATGTTGTCAGGAGGGATCAGTCCCTGGAGAAGGACATCATGCTTGGTAAAGTAGATGGTCAGCAAAAAAGAGGAAGACCCTCAACAAGATGGATTGACACAGTGGCTGTCAACGATGAGCTCAAGCATAGCAAAAATTGTGAGGATGGCTCAGGACTGGGCAGTGTTTCATTCTGTTGTGCATAGGGTCGCTATGAGTCAGAACCAACTCAACGGCACCTAACAACAACAAATATGGAGAATCAGAACTAGGATGTAGCAGTTCAAAATACTCGGGAAGTACACCAGGTACATGCACATACACACATGCACACAAGTGCACACATACTCACGCCACACCACACTCAACACACGCGATATTTTCAAGAGTAGAATCATTTTTGTAGGGTATGCCATTTCTCATCCTGAGGCAGTTAGAATTCTTGCTAGCAAAGATATTCAAATACTTGTTGTACTTTTAAAAATATGGGCACAAATGGGGATTACATCTTTTATCCTCGTGAACTCTCCAAGAAATGAGGTATAAGGGTATGGTTCCTTCCTTAGTCTGGAGATTCTCCGCACTCTTCCTCCTTCTTCAGTAACGACTGGCTTTTGAAACAGAGAGGAATGTGAACCATTACAAGCACACCAGCACTACTCCTCTGGGCTTTCAGCTGGAAAGTCCCCAGAACACACTGTGTTCTGCTCTTCTTTCATCCATCCAGACCTGGCCCAATAAAGACATCATATCTTGCACCTTTCCGTCTTGTGGCTTCTCTGCCCCTGATGGGCACGTGAGAAGGAATTTTAGTTCAAGAAGAGAAGTGGCTCTGTTCCCTGCAGGGGCCTGTTCCCTGCCCGATTCAGCCAACTTTGAAAAGGAAAGGCCAGGGAACTTTCTGGATGTCTCTTGCTCTAACTCCTTCTCTCCTAACTCCAGACTTAGCTAGAGCCCAAGCTGCTCAATATTCCCAAAATAGCCTTGAGTCACATCCTAAGGTGATGGTTCACCCCTTCATATTAGTTCAGGAAGGATTCTCCTTGGAGAAGTTGGTGCTGGGTATTTTGGGCCAGCCCTGGAGTAGGAAGCGGGTGGGGCACTGGCCTACAGATCCTGAGCAGTCTGAACCAGAGCTGTGCTGGGAATGGGCTCCCTAAAGGTCTCCCTGGCTACCCACCATTTGGAGAAATAACGAATTTGTGTGTGCAGTTCAGGCTTCAAAAATAGCTGTCGAAGCATCTAAAATTGCCTTCCACCCTGAGCTGGGCCGGTCCCCTGGGAACATCAATTTTTAAAATATCCTGTTCACCCAGAGTGCCCTATATCAAACACCAATTGGAATCTGGGCAACTGTTACACTCCTGGTTCCTCCACTCCCGCCCAGTCCTCTCTACTCCGCATTGCACGCGCTGGTCCCCAAACAGGAAATGCTGATGATTTATGCCTACCACTTGCTGCTACCAAGTAGAAGACCTTTAACCTGGTACATGGAGGGGAATGGCAGAAAGGGCTCCTTGAAGAGGTGACCTGAGTAGCGCTCTGTCACCAAGCTGTGATTCAATTCTCAAAAATGGAGACTGGGTACCCTGAGCTTCTGACCTGCTGCAGATGCCAAAGGCAGCCATTCCCATAGCAGCTTGTCTCTCTCTGATAAAATTATTTAGAGGTCCCAGGGAATCTTATCCCCATGAAGACTTGTCACTCCAAGCATACCTCAGTGCTTTTATACTGTCTGTTTTTTTTGTGGTCTATAACAAATGCTTTTTCATCTGTGATGCCTTCCCAAAGGTGGGGAGGCTGTGGTGGTCAAGTCTGTCTGCAGTGAATGCTTTTAAATGACCACTTTTTCCAGGTTGCACACCACCCCCCATGTCTAGACAGTCATACCTCCCTTTCTTTTCCTCTCCCCCATTAACCATGATTCCCAATTGCCATGGGACAGGAGTGATGCAGGGAATGAGGTCTTCTCCTCTGCCTCCTGGAGACTGACCTCCAATCTTCTAACAATTAAGTAGTCAGAGTCTATAACCCCTCCCCAGGCTTTCTGCTTTAAATGCAGTTTAGGTGTCTCTCAGCTTGAAGAAAAGTGATTTGATCTTTACAACCATGTGCTTCAGTTCTGATTTTTTATGCTGTGACCCTCTTCCTGGCTTTCTTATTGGCTCCACTTTGCCAGTGCAGAACAGAGCAGAGAATCTGACAGATGGGTTAAGAGGGAGGATAGGTCAGTCTAAGCCTTGGTTTCCTCCTCTATAAAAGGGAGCTATTAGTTTCTACCTCTCAGTGATTGTGAAGATAAAATGTATAAACTACATGACACAGAGTTGGTGCTTTTGGAAATCTTTTTGGACATCTGCTGTTTTTGACCGCTTGATACCCAGTTCCCCTTCTTGAGGTAACAGGAGCATCTTCATTATCCTTGTCCTTGGTGGAAGGTGTGACCCCAGTGGTAGTGAGTCAATCAGAATATCCCATGCCCCTGGATCTGGTGATTAATTGAGGAATGGACACATGATTCATACCAGACCAATAAATTCAATCTGAGGGCTTCTGCTGAGGGAGTTCTTGCCGTGGGGTTGTTGCAAAGATAGGATGTAAGCTAGGAACTGTTAAGTACCAACATGCCACCATAAGGCAGAGGCTACCTGAGAATAGGCTGAATACCAAGGACAGCTGAGAGCCAGAGGGAATGAGGCTTGATAGCATCATTTGAGCCCCGTGTGTCATGACACTTACTAGTGCCCCTAAACTTCTAAATTATTTGATCCAGAACATTCTGATTTTTGTTTAATCTGATTTGAATCAGTTTCTGTTCCATGCAAAAAGAATCCTGGCAAATGAAAAGCTGAATAGATTTGGTTTAAGCTAGCCTTTTCAAGCGGCTGTTCTTCTGGTCACCACCAGTTGCCATGGAGCTGACCCTGACTCATGGTGACCCCATGAGTGTCAAAGTAGAACTGTGCTCCGTAGAGTTTCAATGGTTGACTTTTTTGGAAGAGATCCTCAGGACTTTCTTCTGAGGCACCTCTGGGTAGACTCGAACCTCCAGCCTTTTGGTTAGCAGCTGTGGGCATTAACTGTTTGCACCACCCAGGGACCCCCATTGCTCTGGTCAGACCCTCAACACCTGCAGAGACAGTGACACAGCTCCTCTCCCTGCCTCGTTCTCTCTCCCTTCAATCCATCTTCCACCACACTGAGTCTTTCTCAAATACAGGTTTAATTGTGTTACTCCTCAGCTTAGAAGTCTCCTTGACTCCGCACTGCTTGGAAAGCAAGTCTTATCTCCTCCGCTTGGCCTTCAAAGCCCTCCACAATCTGACCCTAATTCCCTTCTGTGCTTCTCTTTCATGACCCTCTCCCCTGGCTCCAAGCATACTGTGCTCCAAACACATCAATCTATTCCCCATTGTGAAATGCTCCTCCACTCTCTCACCCCTGTGCCTTTCCCTGCAAAACCTTCCGCTTCTTCCTTACCTGCCCAAATCTCATCTCCTCAACTTTCAAGAAACCTTCACAGATGGCCCCAAAAAGAAAGAATCTCTCCCTTCCCTGGATTTACTCCCTTTTTATAGATAGTACCTGTCAGCCTGTATTATATATATTTTGTGAGCAGGAAGCATGTCTTACTAATTTCTGATCCTCGATGGGCCCTTGCCCAAGGTTTGCCCATCATGTTTGTTGTTGTGTTAGCTGCCATCAAGTTGGCTCCCAACTCATGGTGACCTCACGCACTAGTGAATGAAAGGCTGCCTGCTCCTGTGCATGATCAGTTGTCGATCAGGCTGTTGGGATGCATAGGGTGTTCATTGGCTGCTTTTAGAAGGTAGACATCCAGGTCTTTCTTCCAAGTCTATCTTAATTTCAAAGCTCCCCTGAAACCTGTTCAGCTTCATAGTAGCATGCAAGCCTCCAATGACAGACGGGTGGTGGCTGCACATGAGGTACACTGGCTTGGAAGAGAACCCCGGTATCCTGTATGGAATGCAAAAATTCTACCATTGAAGCACCACTGCCCCTATTTGCCCATCATAAGCCTTGGATAAAATTCTTGACCCTAGCTTCCAGCTGACAAATTGAATCCTTAGTCCTCTACCCTCAACCACGCTCTAGGAGAAGAGATTCTAAACTCTGGGTCACTTTTCTTCTTCACAAGGAAGCCTCTTACACTTACTACCTCCAATCCTCGCCAACATTCTAGGTCTGATTGCTGACTTCACCTTGGGTGAGTGCATGGGCTTATTAAAAAAGAAGAATTTCATCTTGATGGTCTCCTCGTGCTGGCGGTTCCTAGTTTTTAATACTAACCCCTTCCTGTTGTTTAGAGCTTTCCAGCGTCTAGGCTATTTCAGATTCATGATTTAATACGCTCCTCACAAAAACGCTACAAGGTAGGTATCATTTTGTTCATTTTTTAAATGAAGCAGCTGAAATTCAGTGGGATTTGACAAGGTCTCACAGCCTTTACGGGTGCAGCTGAGACTGACTCCCAACACAGGGCTCTTTCCATGTCACACAGTGTTCCTCTCTCAAACTGCCTTTCTGTCCAAGGTCTCTTTTAAATAACCACCTTCTGAAATTTATTCTCAGATCCACCATTGTTTAGAAATGCCCTCTGCTACGTGACTGGTCTATGCTGGCACAGACTTCTGTACCTAATCTGCCAATTGCTACCTCACTTATAATCAAAACTCTTTTCCCTGGGGCAGATTCTGCCTGTGCCAAGGAGACTAACTTTTGCCTTTTCTGGGTTTTCTGTGGCCTAACTGGAATCCTGGGTTAATGCTGCCTTTTGATGTTGATATGAGGCTAAACCTGAGTGTGTCCCTCAGCTCTTTAAATATCCTCTCTATTCTCTTGTTCATCCCAAGAAGATCTTTTTCCCCCTTCTCAGGAGGAAACTCTCCTTTGGACTGAGGAGTCCCCTGACCTCCGTGGGGCAGAAAAGGGCCAAAATAACCTCCAGCCGGACACAGTGGAAGCTTCCAATGCTAGTATCCTAGTTCCATGTGGGACCAGGAGACTATAAAGAATAAGGCAACAATATAGACAACAAATAAGAGTAACAACATTCACTATTCATCAAAGGCTGATGCTTGAGATATATTTACTCACTCAGTACCCCAACTGCACTAGGAGGTAGACGTTATTTTGCAGATGAGGAAAACTGGGACTCAGTGTGGTGCTACAACTAGTTCCAAGGTAACACAGCCCATGGGTAGCTTTTCTCACTTTGGCTCACTGCTTGCCTCCCAGAGAGAAGCTTTTGGGCCATCCTGACCCACATGGATCTGCAGGGGCTCTCCAGATGCCATGTGATCCGCTCAAGTAAGAATGCCCCTAGACAGCTTTCTGAATATATGTTCCATAAAACCCTAGTTCTGGGCAATATTCTAAAGAGCTCTGAACGTAAAGGTTTCCATGTTTCAATACGCTTGGGGATATCGATCGAGATGGGTTTTTGTCCTATAGGCCTTTTCAGAGCCTTTAAGAAGAAAACGCAGAGTATAAATCTCCAATAGCAAAAAAATAAACCCGTTGCTGTTGAGTTGATTACAACTCACAGTGACCCTATAGGACAGAGTAGAACTGCCCCATAGGGTTTCCAGGAGTGGCTGGTGGATTCGAACTGCTGACCTTTTGGTTAGCAGCTGAGCTCAAGATCACACAGCTATGATGTGGCAGGGCTGGGATATGACCTTGTGCAAGATACTTTATCTTCCTGTGCCTCAGTTTCCTCACCTGTAAACATAGGTGATGATAATAATGTAGATTATATAATACACATAAACTTCCTAGAGCAATGTTTGGTACATAGTAAGTGACCAATAAATGTTAGCTGGCTTTTTTTTAATATTGTGCTTTAGGTGAAAGCACAGTCTCATGTGTCTACTTGAGCTAAGAAGCACACTCCTCACCAGTATCATTTTATGTCTTATAGTCCAGTCTAATCTTTGTCTGAAGAGTTGGCTTCGAGAATGGTTTTAGTTTTGGGCTAATAGAGAGTCCAGGGGCCATGAACTCTGGGGTCCCTCCAGTCTCAGTCAGCCATTAAGTCTGGTGTTTTTACTAGAATTTGAGGTCTCCATCCCACTTTTCTCCTGCTCCATCAGGGACTCCCGGTTGCATTCCCTGTCAGGGCAGTCATTGGTGGTAGCCGGGTATCATCTAGTTCTTCTGGTCTCAGGCTGATGGAGTCTCTGTTTTATGTGGCCCTTTCTGTCTCTTGGGCTCATATTTTACTTGTGTCTTTGGTGTTCTTCATTCTTTGCTCCAGGTGGGTTGAGACCAATTGATGCATCTTAGATGGCCGCTTGGCAGCTTTGAAGACCCCAGACACCACTCACCAAAGTGGGATGCAGAACATTTTCTTAATACACTTTGTTATGTTAGCTGGTATTTTTAATCCTCAAGAGCCTTGAAGAATAAATTTCCCATATTCCCTCAGAAGCATTAATCCACACCTGGAACTCCTTGTCCCCAGATCCATAGCAGCCTCTAATTTTATAAAACACCTCAGCAAAAATGGCAATGAGCCAGTTACAAGATGCTCATGATTCCCTAGGAATAACCCTTCTTAGCTTTGACAGCTGGGAAGGCCTACTTCTACCTTATGTTTTCTCCCTCACAGAAGGCCACACAAGAATCAGAAGACCTAAATTCTAAACCCAACTTACTCATTTACCAATCATATCCCAAGCTTCCTTCTCCATAAAAATGGAATGTAGCAAGACTTGTGTCCACGGATATGGCACAGAAAGGGTTAGGGCTAGAACCCTAAGTAGGCAGAGGCCTAGGATGGCCACTCTGACAAAGATAGGCAAAGTGGCAGGGAGGAGAGAAGGCAGTACTAATGACAGGCAGTGTTTTGTGCCTTTAGCGAAATGGGAAAGGGTTCTTATGCTTGGGTAGTGAATCAGGAAAATTAACACCAACTGCTGCAACAGGCAAACCCAAAATCTCAGTGGTTTGGAATCTACGTCTTGCTGACTTAAATAAATCTGGAGCTCATGAAGACAAAAGTGCATAAAGCCAATGAAAGTCATAACGCAAATCTGGCGGCAGGTGACAGAGGGAGGGGTTATGCCTCCTATAGTGCATAAAATTGTGAAACCAAGAGAATCAATGAAAGTGTACACAGATAACATGGCTCCACAATTCTCTGGGAGAATCAAATGAGATACAATCGGAGAAGGTACTTTGTAGGTACTAGTTAGCTGTTCAAATCATTTTCCTGGGTCTCTGCAGGTTCTCTAGATCTCCTCCACTTGTGGAGCTCTGCGGTGGTACCCAATGTCTCCTGGAAAACCAACTAATTGACATTGAGTTGCTTCCGACTCATGGCGACCCATGTGTGTCAGAGTAGAGCTGTGCTCCATTTTCAGTGGCTGGTTTTTGAGAATTAGATCGACAGGCCTTTCTTCTGAGGCACCATTGGGTGAACTTGACCCTCCAACCTTTCAGTTAGCAGCCAAGCGTGTTAACTGTTTACACTCAGGGATTCTCCCAAATTCAGGTACTCATAAGGTACATCCCTTCCAGGGGACTGAAATTCAGTCCTTTTGTCTGTACTCCTAACCCATGTAGGACATAGAACATCTGCTCCTAAAGCTGGAGAGCTGGGGGGCAGCTGGCCCAGCAGTGTGGGGGAAGAGGGACCATGCTCCAGCAGCTGCCTTTGTTAGCACCAAATAGGAGACCATCATTTCTGATTTGAGCTGTAACTGTTTAAAGCATGAGTCAAGCGCCTTGTTAACAAGAAAGAACATGAATTGGCATTCCCTTTAGCAGTAAATATTTTCTTAAAAACACAGTCTTCAATTGACAATGAAACCTGGTGCCAGGTCTAGCTACCCTAAAGCACTGCATGGGCTTTTAGGAAATGAACAATAATAGCTGACTCTTCTAACACAACTTCGATCTTCTTTCTCACCATGGACACAGTGTCTGACACAACAGTTGCTCTGGGATGGCCTCACTCATGTCACTGCTGGGGTGAATCCCTGGGCCTTGGAGGGTGAGCAGTTAACAGATGAGGACACCAAGGACTCAGAAAGGAGAAATTATTTTCTTAAGGGAACAAAATGATTTGGAGGCAGAGCCAAGCCTGTATCTTGGGAGCCACTACTCATATGACTGATTTATTTCAGCTTGGGAAGGGGCACCAGGGCTGGATGTTGGAAGACTTTCACTGTCTTTCAACCTGGAAAGGTGGTCCATTCATTCTTTCATTTGTTCATTCATTCATCCAATTTCCACCAAAAATCTGTTATAAACTTGCCACGGGGCTAGGCAACTCCCACCTTTCCCTAACACCTTTCTAAAACCCATACTCATCTAACCTTTTAAAAAAATCTTACAGGTCCAGCTTCTACTTCCTCCTGGCCTGGTAACCTCCTGTGGGAGTTTCTATTTTGATGGGTTCTGTGCACTTTGCCCCAAGGGCAATATAGCTTGGCTCTGCCACTCCAACTACGTGATCCTGAGTGATTAACTTCACAAAACCTGGATTTTCTCATCAGGAAAATAGAGATAATACTATTACCTATTTCATAGGGTGTTGCAAAATAATGAATGCTAAGCGCTTAGCAGTATTTAGCTGGTGCTCAGTAAGGGATAAGCTGTTATAATAATAATAAATAAGTTCATTATTGTTATTAGTCTTACTGTTGTGATGTGAAACAAGTCTCTGGAGGTTTCAGCAAGTGGAACCTTCCCCTCCCTAATTCTGAAAAGTCAAGCTTTCTTTGCTTATGTGCCTAGGTATCTTCTGTGTTTTATAAACAGTAGGAGCCATGATTTAGGGATAATTTGCCAAGTGCTTCTGGGTCTAATGTGCCAGATACTGGAGGTCCATCACTGCATCCATCTTACTCTGCTGGCCCTGACTTCCTTGAGACTTCCTGTGAATACCAGATCTTCAGGAATGTTGCTATCCATGTGGACAGCAGCAAGGAAATAAGGCAGCTCTCCAATGCATAAACTGGTGAAAAACCCACATGCAATGGACATGATTAGTCATCTATGGCAGCATGCCAAGAATTTATTTTGCTGCTTTCTCTTTGCTTCTCCCTCTTTCATATTGGAATGTAAATATGGCTGAGGAGTTGGGAGGCTGGCCTGGGATTTCTAGAGAGCAGGACAGGAAGGTAATCACAAGTTAGTAACAATATGCATATGCATTGGAGAGACTTTTGCCCTCAGTATTTTTCCCTTCTCTAGAAGGGACCCCTACATACAAGGGATGGTTCCCCTTGGACATATCTATGCCCCCATGATCCTGTCCCCTGGTCACAATTGATTGATCCTGACCTAAGCTGGGCCTATCAGACTCTCTGTCCTGAGAACTTGGACAGAACTAAGAGCCACTGTACTCTGGTCAAGCTAGTGGTTGTGCCCTAGAGCTGTTGTCTTCATAGAGGAGCATGTATACCCAGGGAATGTGCAAGATGATCCAGTGGC
Source organism: Loxodonta africana (assembly GCF_030014295.1). NCBI lineage: Eukaryota > Metazoa > Chordata > Mammalia > Proboscidea > Elephantidae > Loxodonta > Loxodonta africana. The sequence continues at coordinate 72,676,832 of NC_087348.1, read as the reverse complement.
TTATGGGAAGAAAATCTGAAACTGTCAAATTTTCTTTTTATTAAAAAAGTAGGAAACAAAATAAACTTTCCTCAATGTTTAAGCAGATTGAATAATGCCCTCATTCAGTCCACAAGTCAAAAGGTCACTGTCATGTCTGGTTCATGAAATGTCCTGAGGAAAGAGGGGGAATTCTACAATGCTAAGGAGCTGATGTACCCTCTCCTGTATTTATTTGCTTTCAGTGAAGTGGACCTACATCTCGTATGTGCCCAAGTAAGTGGATTAGTGGAATACATTTATCTAGTTTTAACCAAACCATCATAAAATGGGCATGTGGCTTAAAAAAACTCTTGCAAAAAAAATGTGCAGTACAGATAGTACTACTAATGAAACCACAAGTAATGCTCAAAAAATTATTTTGTAAACTGGTGGATAAAATTGAAAATTTAGTATCACAATCCAGTAAGCGCAGCCAAGGATGCCATTCTTCCAGGCCAAGGGTTCTGGGCTGGTCTTCCTCTGTCCTTTTTCCTTGCCTGTCCTGCCCCCAGATTCATTCTCTGCTCTTCTCTACCCTGAGCTCCAGAATGATCCAAGATGGCACTTATATGAAGTACCACTTGGGCTTCCTTGCTTGCTGGTTGAGTTTGGCCAGTGGACCAGCAAAAAGTAGGAGAGAGAGGTTGGGGTACGTCCTCCCCTGCTTCCTATTTGCTTCAGCCCTACATCTCTGGCAGTAGCTAGACTACCTACTACCCATTGCCATCAAGTCAATTTTGACTCATAGGAACCCCATAGTACAGGGTAGAACTGCTCCATTGGTTTTCCAAGGCTATAAATCTTTACAGAAGCGGAATGCCACATCCTTCTCCCACAGAATGGCTGGTGGGTTCATATCCCTGACCTTTGAGGTAGCAGCCAAGTACTTAGCCACTGCATCACCAGGACTCCTTAGTAGTGGCTGTATCCCTCCATAACTACAGCTCTTGCTAATTTAACCCTCTTCCCTGACTCCAGATCTCAACGGCTGCTGGTAACACTATTTCCTTCTCTTCCCCTTCTAACTAGGCTGGTAATGGCCTCTGGCTATTGCTAGTTTTGGGGTTCCTCACTATCACTTGTTGGTTCCCACACCTCCGTAAATAGTCCTTTGGTTAAAGATTCTTGAGACGGCTAAGTTACATTTGTTTCCCTGCTAGGAGTCTGATTGATAAAGTATCTCTTTAAGCCATGATGGTCATTAAAGCCAGCGATTATCCAAAGTGCCAACCCAAGATTTAACAAAATAATGAAGAATAATCACTCACATTTCACTTAATAAAGAATACAGTTTTTAGAGAAAGCAAAAAATTATTGACACTATTTTTTTAAAAAATGATTTTCAAAATATTATTTCATCTTTCTCATTTAAAAAAAGTATTTTATACATTTTATAAACTAGCATATTAGTACAGTAGTTTGAGTATGATTTAAATTAAATAAATACTCGCAAATTGGAAGTGCATGCTAAAAGAATTTTTTTTAACTTATGAGGTGCATCATCAAAAAAACTCAAAGACCTTTGGAGAAAGGATAGCAAGTTTCTGTTGCTGAGTCCCCAGCCTTGCCCTGGCTCTTGCCCTTCCAGAGACTTGGCTTTCTACTTCTTCCTTTGATTCTCTGAACTACCTTTCAATAAACCTCAGCTTTCTCTTATGTTAGCTAACATAGGCTTCTGGTACTTGGTAACCAAAGAACTTTAACCAATATAGATGAAATCTGATCAATTTCTTATGTGCTCCCTGGAGACAGGCTAGGTGAACACCACTACCTTCAGCAGTAATAACCACCATTTATAGAGCACGTTTTTACAGCAGACAAAAGAGACCCCAAAGAAAAATGCTCATCTAAACTTTCCAGAGGAGAGTATCGCATCTTGATCTCTGGGAAAGTCTTCCTGCTATGGGCAGGGATGGCTCATCAGGTGACATTCTGGCCTGGGTGAAAAAACCCTCAGGACTTTTGACCTTTTGGCCAAAATCTCCATCCCCAGGCATTTTGGTCATTGTAAAAGTTTATACCCCACCATACATTAGCATGTACACATTCAGAAATGTATACTTCAGTCTCTTGTGAGTTTGAATATCATGAGTTAGTCTCTAAATATACACTCAACTCCAGGCCACTGACCAGACTTAAGAATAGCTCCATCCTGGAACATCCCCAGACTTATGCACTTTAGGAAGGCCCCTTGGCATCCAGTCTGTCAGTTGCCACCTGACAACACTGAGCCTTATCATCATTGCCTTTCAACCTACAATAGGAACCAGTCAGACCTCAGCTAGGGAAATAGGAAAGCTATCTTAGGAAAGAAGCCCAGACAGCATTACATTCTCCCTAGAGAGTCAAATTTCAAAAGGTTGAAAATATTATGACAGAACTGCCCTTAAGGAAAGCTGAATATTTGAGGGCCCAAAATAAAGGAGTCCCATATGTTCAAAGCTAGACTCCAATAAAATAATGAATATTTATTGAGTGCTTATATTCAAGTATTTTGATACAATAATCCAATTTACCTTCATAACAACACTTTGAGCAAGTAATATTGTCATCAGCCCTATTTTATAGGTAAGGGAAGTAAGGCAGAGAGAGGTTAGATCATTCCCAAGGTCACAAAGTAAGTAGTGGAGCTGGGATGTGAACTCAGGAGGTCTGATTGGAAAACCTAAAGTCCCAATCACTACTCAGCCTACCTCTGAGGCAGACTGGGAGACATGGCAACCTCTAGGAGCTTTTAGGGCACAAACCTTGCATAGTCACAAAAAGTGACTCAAGACTCACAACTGTAGGGCACAACATTTCTTACCAATAGAATGTTCATTAATCTAGACTTGTAAATGGAGGAAGTGACTTGCTAATGCAGGAAGTGACTTGTTTAACGGACTTCTAAATAGAGAAAGGAACTTGTTAACGGACAAGGTTATTAGCCTGATAAAGAGTTTCACAAGTTGAAAGAAGACAAAAGAGAGGTGCAAAGCAGAGGAGGCCTACTGGGACAGCTGAAGAGCTTGGGCCTCTGAGCAGCATTATTGAGGGCCTTCCGAGGGCCTCCTAGGCTCAAACTGCAGGAGCAGAAACCAAGGGCTAGACATTCTCCTTTGCCCTGCTGCCCAGGTGTATAAGTCACAGGGAGCTGAAAAGGGATGGATGTCTGGAATCTAATGATTTGAGTTTTACTTTTCATTCTCTACTTACTTACTAGTTACTAGTTAGTGACCTAATCTCACTGAGTCAGTTTGCTCATAAACATCTCCCTTAGGTGGCTACAATATGGATTTAATGAGTTAAAAAAAAAAAATAGACATAAAATGCCTGGCTCATAGAACGTGCTCAAACAATGGTAGTTCCCTTTCCGTATCTTCTCTTGCCTATCTGTATAGTAACCTAGAAGAAAATCTGTTTAAACCCGTTGCCATAGAGTCAATTCTGACACATAGAGAACCTAGAAGAAGAGGGGAATTAAGAGGTCATTTGCTGCTTATCTACAGCTACAAGGAAAAACTCTTACCAGATACCTCCAGTTGGCTGCTGTTTTGTCTAACGAAGAACTTCGCATCAAACAAGACCCCACCAGGCATCTCAGGATAAGAAAGGATAAGGTTCCATCAAGTGGAAAAGCCAGGAGCTAGGGTGCCCACCTTCACGGAACTCACCTGTGACAGGCCCTGCAGCCTCAACTCTCCGACTCACACTAGGGCATGGCCTAAGTCTCACTAGGTTCATCACCAGAGGGACCAGCTTTCAACAGGACTTGGACAAGGACCTTCCTTTGGCACTATAAGGAGGACGATGCTTCTTCCCCATAAATGATTGTTTCCTTCCGTGTGAAAGGAGCCCCAAGAGAGTAATACTTTTGGATTCACTTCAGGGGAATGGCTTACGTGACTGGTGAGCTCTGAGAAATGTTAACAGGAATAGCTCAGCCCTCTTCTTCTTCCCTTTCTCTTAGGAATGAGCTGCCTACAGAAAACACACTGTTCTACTCCTCTCCATGCTCTAAGACTTAAAGGGGGTTGCCTTCATGGGGGAGGGGAGGAACTACATGGGGCTGGGAATAAGTCTGCTTAATTCAATATTAGAAAGCCTACCTGCCTGCCTGTACACTTCCAATACTAGCTTTATCAGTCATTAGGATTATATTAGACTCTGAATTCTCGGAAAGTCTCAGAACTTAAGTGAAGGAAGGGGGTGTTACTTATTGGGCCTCCTGAAAGACCCCACCGGGCACCAACAGGCAATCATCTAGAGAATAAGCCTATCACTCTCCTTGGGGCATTAATGGAGGTGAGACTAGGACCATGAATTACAGATGGTCAGAGCCTCAAACCCAGTGCAGAAATCTCTTTGATGGAATCTCTGGAAGGGGGCAGACATGGCCCAGAAATAATAATAACTAACGTTTACTGGGAGCTAAGAACAGGCACTGGGCTAAGGAATTTCGCCCTGTGAAGTAGGTGCTATCATTATCTCCATTTTACAGGAGAGGAAACTGAGATTCAGAGAGATGAAGTGCAGCTTGAGGTAATACAGAGACACAGTCACTCCAGCAGTTGCTCCTTCCACCAGGGCATCAGCTCCCCATTGTATTAATGAGGGAAAAGATGGACAACATTGAACCCACCTCTGGACTCACAATCCAGTGTTCTTTTGATCACACCGATATGAGCAAATCATGTCAAGGGTGTCTTCAGGCTTTCTTCTTCTGAAGAACCAGGAACCCTGGGCTCTCTGGAAACAGCTCCTTTGTTCTCCTGTCAGCAGTAGAACTCCCTGTGGCCTCTGTATGTCCCTTCCTTTGGCAGTCACCATGTCTTCTGTGTATGACTCATTCTCTCTCACCAGCCCACAGATCACTAGCTTTTCCTTGGTTTCACTGGGATGGCTCAGTTCCCTCCAAACCACGCACACACTGATCTCCCTGTTCATAAAATCCCAATTTCCACCAAGTCCTCTGCACAGCACCCTCACAATTTTTGTCATGTTGTGTGTGGCACCTATATCTTTAATTAATTTTTTAAAATCTAACTAGTGCTGGGCCAAAAAGCCAAGGTTGAAAGCCCAGCTCTGCCATTTACTAGCTTTGTGTTGTGTTTCTGAGCAAGTTCTTTATTCTCTGTATGTCTCAATTTTCTCAACTGTATAATAGGGTTGTTACAAAGGTACCTATTTCAGAGACACCTACCTCAAAGGGTTGCTCTGAGTACTAAATGAAGTACTGCAGGTAAAGCATTAGAGAGCACCTAGCACACCGTAAGCACTCAGTAAGTCTTAGCTACTATTGTCATTATTTTTATTTAAAAGGAAAATTTTATATCTCTACCGTAAATGGCAAAATCAGTACCACTTGCCACAAATAGAGTTATTATAAAAATAAATGAAACGAAAACAGTATTAAATTCTAGCTGTTGCCTGCCAAGGGCTCCATGCCTAAGGCCTGCTCTCGTTTTGTCAAAAAGGGAGACAAGCAAGTGTCAGAAAGATGGTAAAGACACACTCTGCTCAAACTAAGGTGACCAACTCATCTCGGTTTGCCCAGGACTTCCAGTTTTAGCACTGAAGTCCTGTGTCACTCCTCATTCCCGGGGAAACCAGCATAGTTGTCACCCTACTTCACTGGAAACTTTCTCTTTGGTCAGAAAGACTGAAAAGATTTTAAAAAAGGAGAATAACGTTCTCATGATATGATTTCATGCACTTAAGGCGGAGGTAGTACTGTACTTAAAATCATCTTGCAGAATAAGCCCCCACCTTGGGAAATATCTCACAAGCCCAGCTCTGAGAGCTGAGCTTCCAAACATCATAAACGTATGGAAAAGCCACCCCATGGTATGTGCCACTGAGAGAATGCATTTACAAAATGACCAATGAGAGGAGCACTGAGTAAACTGTCATACAGCTAAAATGACTCTATATTACATAACCATTGAAAAAATCTTATTTTTGAGGTATATTTCATGATATATAAAAGGGTGGCACAGGACCGGGTGGTGTTTTGTTCTGTTTCTTGTACATAGGGTCGCTATGAGTCGGAACTCACTCGACAGCAACTAACAATGACAGTAACAAAAGGATCCTGATAGAATGTTCAGTTAAAAAAAAAAAGCAGACTACAAAATCATCATGCAATAAGACCCTAGTTTTATAAAATATAGAGAAATATAAAGACAGGGAAGAAACCTACCATAATATCAACAATACTTATTTCTGAGTGATGGAATTACGGAGGAATTTTTATTTCTGTATTTTCTTATTTATACTCATTTCTGTATTTTCCAAGAAATTTTAACAAGAAACGTACATTACTTTTACTGCTAGAATAAAGTGCATAAAAATCATAAATTAAAAATTATTAGGAAATTTGTACACCAATATTCATTGCAGCATTATTCATAACACTCAAAGGTAGAAACAAGAGTCCATGAACAGATAAACGGATAAACAAAATGTAGTATATACATGGAGTGGAATTTTATTCTACCATAAAAAGAAACAAAGTTTTGATACATGCTGAATGGATGAGCCTTGAAAACATTATGCTGAGTGAAATAAGCCAGACACAAAAAGAACAAATATCATATGATCCCATTTATATGCAATATCTAGAATAGACAAAGGCACAGAGACAGAAGGTAGGCTGGTGGTTACCACGGGCTGGGGGAAGAGGAGAATGAAGAATTAATGCTTCATAGGAACAGGCTTTCTGTTTGAGGTGATGAAAAAGTATGGAAACAAGAAGTGGTGATAGTTGTACAACATTGCAAACGTGATTAATGCCACTGGATTTTATACTTGAAAATGGTTAAAATGGCAAATTTCGTGTTGTATATATTTAACCACAATAAAAACAAAATTAACAGGAAAAAAGTAACCAAAGTGGATTAATCCCAGCTTCGGTAAACAGTTTTTTATATGTGGCCACCTAGGAGGGAAGATTTTCTGACTGCCTGACTGATTCCCACTTTCCTTCTCCCCAGGAGAAGGCCCTGGCAAAGAAGGCAGGATCGTCCAAAGTTGTGGGCGCATGTTGCCTCTGCTAAGGCTCTGGGCCTGAAGGGCGCATCCAGTGAGGCTGCCCTGGGTTCTTGCCTGAACTCTGGGTCTGACCTCCAACGTCCATGGGACAAACTTAGAATTCTCTTTTCTTGACTTTCTCATCATTTGGACTGTGACCCTGGGACCTGGGTTACTAACTAGAGGCAGAAGGGCACCTAATGTAGTAAACACTAACTATGGACCTAGGTGGTCAGAGGTGGGATGCACACTTAGCAGCTGTGTGCCTTTGGGCATGTTGCTTCACCTCATTGAGCAGCTGTGTCCTTATTTCTAACCAAACCAAACCAAACTGTTGCCATTGAGTTGATTCCAACTCATAGCGACCCCATAGGACAGAGGAGAACTGCCCCATAGGGTTTCCAAGATGAAGCTGGTGGATTTGAACTGCTGACCTTTGGGTGAGCTGTTGAGCTCTTAACCAGTGCGCCACCAGGACTCCTCATCTCTAACATGAGAATTAAATAGTGCATGTAGCACAGATCCTGGTGCAAGGTAGGAGCTCAGGTAGTATCGATTTCCTTTCCTTTTACATGTAGCACATATACTGTATGCATGTACATTGCACACCTGTACACACATATCCATTATATACATATAACATATATGTATCTTTTAGATATACTACATGAGAACCACTTCTCCATATCCCTCCCCCCAACTCAAATAACTTCCCAAGGGGCAGGGGCAGAGTCTGGGGGGCTCCAAGCTCTCTCCTCCCATCTATCCAGGCCTCTGCTCCTCCTTTTTCAGCAAACAGGATTCCTCTGCTGACTGCCAAGTCCTAGGGAAGACAGATGAGGGGCAACCCAGTGGCTCTATGGGCCTACCCAGGAGAGGCGGTGGGGTGGGGAGGGGATGGCGAACTTGAGATTCCCACTTTGAATCCTGTCAAGCCAAATCGGAAGAATCTAATCATCTGGTACACATATATAATAAACCCAAGGCCTCGTTAAGCCACAGCACACTTTATAAACATTATGTCCGTTTATGCATTCAAAATAACTAATCTTGAGCATTTACTACACTCCCTTTATCATGCTGGGCACTGGGCACACAGTGAATGAGATGAGGTCCCTGCCCCCCAGGACTCAGTCTCTACTTGTGCTGGAGTGTGGGGTGCATGCATCCACCTTCATTACCAAAGCTCAGAGGAAAGAGACAGGGATTGTTTGGGAAGCTGAGGATCCCTATTATGTGTGGTTCAGCCCACCAGGCAAGGAACCTGGCTTCCTCTCACAGAGACTCACAGAACTTACCATGCTGCAAGTGTGAGCCCATTGGCCTCCCTGGGAATTTAGGTTCAAGAAGATGTTACACACCCCTAACTGTCCTCACCCAAGATACTATTTAAATCCCCTGCTCTGACAGTTGGTGGCTCGGTGATCTTGGGCAAGTCATTTAATGTGCCTGAATGCTGGTGTAAATGTTGCCTGTAAATCTGAGGTGAAGGTACACATGTATAGGATTGCTGTAAGGAGCACATGAAATCATGTACAGAGAGCCTTAGGCACACAGTGTTGGAACAGTTTCCCCCCCCCTCCTCCCCGCCCTCTCAGAAATGGTACTGACTGGACACCAGCAGAGCATAGTGGTTAAGGGCAAAGACTCCACAGATGGGTTATTCGGGTCAAATGCTAGCTCCTCCTTTCACCAGCTGTGTGACCGTTCTGCACTAAAATGTCCCCATCTACAAATGTGGGTGGTAACAATAATCCTTGTTTTGTATGGTAGTACAGTAGTGAGTGAATTGCTATATATGAAGGGCTTAGAACAGTGTCTGACACATAATGAGAACTACATAAGAGTCTGATTCCCCTTCCCGCCCCCAGGAAAACATGTGTATGGGGACAATTGATCATGTTGTCACAATTAGCACATAGTTATACCTCCTAGATGATTTTACAGGGCAAGCGAGCAAGAAATTTCTCTTCCAATAAATGCCCGACTTACTACCAAGCATAGAGGAAGGTACATCAGATGTGAATCCAAAAAGCCACCCCAATACACATGCACGCACATATCACTGAACCATGGAACAAACAAACATGACAACTGAATTGTCCATTCAGTTAAAAATCATAAGACACTATTCAAGGCAGGCATGTAACCTCACCTTCAAAGCTGTGTTGAGGGGCAGGAGCAATACAGACCTGGGTTGGAGCTCTAGCATGCTCCTTCTGACCTTAGGCAAGTCACTTAATGGGAGCATTCTCCTTTATAAGTGAGAGGCAAGTATGGCTCTACCTGCCTTACTGGCATGTCATAAGGATCAAGGAGCCTCTGCTTGTCTGCCCTAGTTGGGACAACAATCAGGTCTTGACTCCCTAATGCTCTCCCAGCCTGACAGTCCTAGGCAACTTCCTTCTTTTTCCTGCAAGAGACTCAGGCAAGCCCTGGGACCACTTTAATTTCCCCAATAAGCTGCCCCAAGAGTGTCGAGAACAGCAGCTGCCGAACTCTGGGGGGCTGACGCACTGGCCAGGGGTCTCAGACCCTGTGGTGCTGTTTACGCAAACTTCAGAGTCTTTCTGGGCTTTTAAAACTGTTTACTGGGCAGGAGGAAGCAAGACAGCTGGTGCCTCTCTCTGGCCTGTGGTTTCCACCGGCCTTTCCTTTGGAGAAAGCCAACCTGAGTGTGGGTCACTCTGGAAACAGTTTCACCACAGAGCCTCTGAGGGTGAGCCGCACTTAGGGCACAGGCCAAGGCTCATGTACCCCTCTAGAGAGCAGGTAAATGGCACAGGCTGGCAAAGCTGGAGACAGAAGGAGAGTTGAGGACAGAGCATAAAAATGGGGTCTGAACCCAGAACACAGGATAGACAGGGCAGGAACAGGGGCAGGGGCAGGATCAAGGATGGAGACAAGGATGGGGGGGGACAGGGTTCAAGGCAGGGGGCAGATGGGGACAGAGACAGGTACAGAGTGAACACAGAGGAGGGCTGGGGAAGGGGTAGCAAGCGGTCGGGAGAAAACCAAGTATTCTGAGACCCCTCTTACCCCAGAGGGGCTCACAGGAAAGCTAGGAGTAGGGATCTCCAGTCATAATCCACCTTTTCACCCTAACCTGTGCATGCTTCCCAACAGCTAGCAAAAGGAGCATGATTTAGTTAAGATTGACAAGATTCACTTTTACTTACAAATTAAAACAGCAGTAATAAAAATACTCAAACTGGAATGCCACCCAACAAAGCCAACTCCCCTGGAAAGTTAAAGTTAAGCACCCCATCCCAGCACCCTGTACCTTTAAGGAGAAGGGTTCCCTCTGCTTCCCCACTGAAGAGGCAGGTTATTCTCCGATATAGCAATTACTTACCTAAAATTGAGTTATTCCCCTTTCCTCCTCTGGCCAGCCTCTCTTCACTCTGGGGAGCTTTTACCATTTAAGGTCAATGTTACATCTGGCTCTGGAGCTGAGAAGCCTCTCTCTGGCTGTTGAGTCTCGGCCGCCCGCCTCCTCGAGAGGGGCTGGGACTTAGAGCAGCAAGTTCCTCAGGGAGCCCCCTCTAGTCAGGCTCAGGGGGCTAATGGAAGGGGAAACCAACCCGACTGGCCTCAGGGCTCAGGGTAGGCTGCATCTTCGAGACAGCAACTTGCCCTGGGTCTCTCCCATGGGCACCCACATGGCAGATGGCAGTGCCCATGGGCAGCAGCTCATGCCGCTGGTCACTGTCTCTGGCCAGGCAGGGATGAAAAAGACTCTGCAGATCCAGTTCCCAGCCTGGAATCTCCAGCAAGCATGTGAGCCTGGACAGGACCCTGGCCCGGTGCCAGGAGAAACTGGGAACATTTCCTGTCTTGGGGAGCTGGGGGCGGAGGCTGCTCCCACCTTAAACCCTTGGTATTACCAGAGGGAAGGGCCTGGAAGATTCAGCTAATCCAAGATCTGGCAGCGGCCCCAGGCGCTGCAACTCCTGCTCCTTTACTGAACAGCCAGTGGTTTTAACGCTGCAGAGCCTCAGTCTCCTCATCTAGATAGTGGGAATAACAGTGATAATACCTAACTCAACAGGGCTGGTGATAGTATTAAATGAGACGACATGGGAGTGACTAGCACAATGCCAGCATCTCTTCATCTCTTAAGTGTTTCCTGCCCCTGCCCAGACACAGGTGAGGAAGGGCTGCGTCTCTCCTGCCAGTCCACACTCTATCCATACTTGTTCCTCACCCACCTCAGGGGCAGTGCCCACCTGGGACCAAGATCATAGAGTTCCAGTCTCAGGGCAAGCCTCATGGGGTTCCAGCCACCCTCTGGGGTTAGCGGCTTTACAGAACAGCCCCGGACAAAGTGCCAGATAAAGTATAGGCTGCCCCACTAAATTTGAATTTCAGATAAACAACAAATGCCTTTTAAGTACAAGTATGTTCCATGCAATATTTAGGACATAAGAAAAAAAAAAAAAACCTAAACCCGCTGCTGTTGAGTCAATTCCAGCTCAAAGCGACCCTTTGGACAGAGTAAAGCTGCCTGATAGGGTTTCCAAGGAGCAGTTGGTGGATTCCAACTGCTGACATTTTGGTTAGCAGCCGAGCTCTTAACCACTGTGCCACCAGGGCTCCATTTGGGACATGCTTACACTAAAAAAAAAAATTTGCATGGGACATACTTATACCACACTCAAATGTTTACTGGAACATAAGCTAGAATGTAGGCTCATGAGAGCCGGGATTTGTATTTATTTCATTCACTGCTGGGTCCCCAGTGCCTAAAAGAGTGCCTGGCACAGAGCTGGTACCTAATAAATATCTATTGAATAAATGGGCTATTGTGCAACTTTGTTTAAAATGGTTCTACACGTAACCTGTTTACATATATTCAAAGACTATTGACTCTTAACTGGAGAGCAGGGGAGAGGAAATCACTGCTTGTTAGGAGAGAGATTCTTTAGGGAGTGGAGTTCATGCTGTATGTTGTATTAACGAATACTTGGTTCTTTTTCATAGATGAAACCTGAGGAGGCTGTCCTAGGTACTAGTCACGCTTTCGCTCAGATGTCCTCACCTGTCCGTCTGCTGGGTACAGACAGTCACCAATAAAGCTGTATAACAGTAATGAAGAGAATTGCAGTCTAGGGACTAGAAGGAATTTACCAAACTCTTTAGCATTGTTTCTCCAACTTCAGTGTGCATTTAGAATCCAGGAGTATGAAGCTCCCTGGACCCCTCTCAGAAATTCTAATTCATGAATCTGAAAAGGCACCCAAGAATCTGCATTTTAATCAAGGACTTCAGATTCTTAGGTAGGTAGCTCCGGGGACCCTACCTTGAGAAATGTTTTCCAAAGGTTGATCTTGAGAAATCAGCACAGTTGTTAAGGAAGCCAGAGGCTGGAAGAGAGCTTAGGGCTACGCATGCTTGTGAGTGAATACATGTCTTTTTGTGTGTGTGTGCGTGTGTGTACAAAAAAATCGTATATCAAGCACCTACTATATTCCAAGCACTGTATTATATGTTTTACAGAAAAGCATGTTTGTATCCTCACAAGTGCCCTATGAAATAGAAGTATTATACTTTTCCTTCAAAAAGGAAACTGAGGCTCTAAGAGATAAATGACTTGCCTGATGTTTCACAGCTCAGTGCCGCAGCATAGATGTGAATTTAGGTATGTTGGCATAGTGTCTCATCTTCAGCCAGAGTTTCCTAAACTGAATTTCATGGATGGCTTGGGGTAGGGTTGGTCTCTGAGCTGTCTGAAATTGTATGCAAAACAGCGTGATTTGTGTTCCTCTCTGATAGAGGCCCATAGCTTTTATCAGTCTCACAAAGGGCTTACCAAAATAATTTTTTTTTAAATCACTGAGTTAACACAGAATTCATTAAAACACATTGCTGGTGGGTGTGTAAAACAGAACAAGCTCTATAGAGGACAATTTGGCACTATTAAGATTATAAAGTTCGTATCCTTTGACCCAATTCCACTTCTAGGAATTACTCTACAAACACACTCCCACACTTGGAAAATGACAAATGAATAAGATTATTCATTGCAGCATTGTTTATAAAGGCAAAAGGATTGGGAACAACATAAATGTCCATCAGTTGGGGGCCACAAAAATGGATGGGTGCAGCCGTAACAAAGGATGAGAAAGCTCTTTGGGCACTGATATGAAAAGCCTCCAAGAAATATTGTTAAATGAAAAAAATTACAGAACAGAATCTATCAAATGCTACCATTTGAGTGAAAAAAGAAATATATATATATGTAAGGAGCCCTGGTGGCGCAGTGGTTAAAACACTCGGCTGCGAACTGAAAGGTCAGAGGTTCGAACCCACCAGTGGCTCTGTGGGAGAAAGATGTGGTAGTCTGCTTCCATAAAGATTAAGCCTTTGAAATCATATCGGGCAGTTCTAATCTGTCCTATAGGGTCACTATGAGTCAGAATTGACAACGGCAATGGATACATATAGAAACATACTTATATTCATGCATACACACAGATACATATGTGTGTAGGCACAATCTCACTAAAATTAGCACAAGATTGAATAACATTAACATTAAATGCCCATGGGAGAGGAATTAAGTGGCTGGGACAAACACTATCTACTGAAAACCTTTTTATATATTTAAAATTTTGAACCATCTGAATGAGTTATGTGTTTACATTTATAAATGATAGTAAAACAAAAGCATTGCCATGAACAGGTATTTAATCAATTCACCTTCCAGCACTGCTTCCTCCAAGAGTTGAAGTGTATTGGCTTGAGCCTGACTAAAAGTAATTTTTTTTTAACTTTTAATTTTGAGAGTAATTACTGATTCACAAGAAGTTGCAAGAATAGTACAATGAATTCCAGGTATCCTTCACCCAGCTTCCCGCAATGGTGGCATGTTAAATTGCTGTAATACAACACCAAAACCAGGAAGCTGACATTGGTATATCACTGTTAACTAGACTACAAATCTCATTCTAAAGGTTAGTTTTTTAAATATAACCTTCTCATAGCTTATTCAGTCAAAAAGTGTTTATTGAGCACCTTTAGTGTGCTAGACATAGTGCTGGACAATGGAGATGTGGAAGGGACATCTAAGACCCATCCTCAGACCTGTCCCTGCCTCCATGGTACATAGACTAGTGAAGGCGACCTGTTACTCCAGCGGGAATAGCGTCATAGAGGCCCGGGACCCAGTAATGCACAACGAGTACTGACCACAGCTCTAAAAAAGGAACTGTGTCCCTTGCTGTCCTGGTCATGGAGCTTCACAGCTTGCCTGAAAGCTGACTTTTAATCCTTAAAAGAGCATGAGCAATTACTCGGGCTATATTTATCCTTGTTCCTGGAGCCACACAGGGATTTGGCCTCGCTGTACCAAAATCTTCAGCTCATCACTCATTCCCATTGGAGACAATCCTGTGTCCTTAGCATAAAAGCCATGGGCCTGTGGAGGTTCACTGGCATACAGCTCGGGAAGGCTCTCCTGACAGACCATCTGACCCAAGGCCAAGGAAGAAGTTTAAAAGTCCCAGGCAAAACACATATCCTAGGACAAAGGGAAGCCAAGTAAAGAGAAGTAGCTTCCTGCCAAAAACACTGCCAGCTCTGGGATTGATTGCTAGGATGAACTCACTGGGAGTTTTGACTTTCCTGTCCCTTTTAGACTCAGGGACTCTGTATATGTCCAGCACCAAGTAGGCCCTGGATGAGTAAGTGCAAAAATAAATGGCCAAATCAGCAGGAGCTACATCCAGGCAACAATGACAGCTGTCATTTCCTGAGCACGGTGCTCGGCACTGTGCCAGCCACTTTACATATATGGTCTCATTCTGTCCTCACCAAACCCATGTGATGTTAGGCTTTCACCTCCATGGCACAGATGAAGAAACTAAGACGGACAGGTCAAGGATCTTGTCATTGTCTTGCAGTTTTTAAACAGGTCTTTCTGACTCTGAAGTACTGTGGTGTCTGGTTGAAGATAGCAGACTTCTCTTCCTCCCATGATCTCATTAAAGTGATAGCAAAGGACTGTTTTAAAACGAATAAGTCCTTAGCCATAAACAGAATAGGAGGAAACCACGAGTGAACACATTTCTAAAGCTGGCAAGAGGATGGAGGAGTAATATTCATGAAGCAGGGAAAAGGAGGCCTCAGCCTAGCCCTAGATGACTCACAAAGAAAACCAAGAAGGAAATTCATCCACTCTGATGCCCTGAGAGGCTCTGGGCTTGAGAAGCCAAGCATATAGGGATGTATTAAAAGTTTATGGACAGAAGAAGAGGAGAAAAAAGAGCTAACTCAAGTAATTTTTGTACCCAGCATTTAGACTAGATGCCCTCAGGCTAAAGTCACAAAGCGCCGTAAACAAATATTGAATAGGTTTCTTTTTCATAGACAAGGCTAGCAATTCTGAAAATACTTTCTGTGTATTCTAGGATTGAGCAAATTAGTAAATAAATTATGGATAATGAAAGTCAAGTTTCTCACTGTCAGAGGGAGTTACAAACATCGAAAAGGGTAGAAATAGAATGAGTCATGCAGTCTTGCATTTAAATTGTAGATACTGGGGTGAACTAGATGCACAGATACATAAATACACCAATATAGATGTATGTGGGTGTGTATATGTAAACATAAACATGTACACGTATTTATATTTAGATACCTACATACATGTACGTTTGTGTACACAGACATACATCTATTTCCTAACTCTGTCCGCTGGGAGAGCCTGGAAGTAATGAAGCCCCAGTAGCAATGAGGGCATTTAGCCCCCAGATCTTGGTTTATAAATACCATTCTCCAATAAAAGGAACCAGGGCTTCTCGGAGAAATGAATGATTCTAGGCTGGGACAGGGAAAGTACAAGACGACCCTGGAACACCTTATTGTGTAAGAAAGTAAGGAAGTGCTTCAAGGATGATGGAGACATGTCAAAAGGGCACAGGAGCCACTTGAAAAAGTTCCCATTGGCCAAATCTGAGACAACATAAGCATCAAAATTACAAATGATGTTAAAGAATTATAACCCACTCTTTTTTTTTTTTAGATAAAATAAGAATCTATGAGTCCATACTGACATAAACAAATAAAAGAAGAGAAGGAAAAGCTCTTCCTTGTAATAAATGTAGAAGAATGATGGAATTAGAAAAATTACCGTTTTGCAACCATTGTACTTAATAATTGATTTAGGCAAAAATAACCAATAGATGCTAAAACTTACGGCTTCAAGTTTAAGGAATAACAGGATATTCACATAGTCTCAGAATATCTCCCCACAAAATATCTCCCTGTCTTAGTTATCTGTTGCTGCTCTAACAGAAACACCACAAGTGGACAGCTTTGACAAAGAGAAATTTATTTTTTCACAGTTTAGGAGACTAGAAGTCCGAATTCAGGGTGCCAGCTTCAGAGGAAGCTCTCTCTGTTGGCTCTGGGGCAAGGTCCTTGTCATAAATCTTCCCCTGTTCGAGGAGCTTCTCAGCACAGAGACCCCAGGTGCAAAGAACGTGCTATGCTCTCGGTACTTCTTTCTTGATGGTATGAGGTCCCCCTGTCTCTCTGCTCAATTCTCTCTTTTATAACTCAAAAGAAATTGGCTTAAAACACAATCTAATCTTATAGACTGAGTCCTGTTTCATTAACATAACTGTTGCTAATCCCATCTCATTAATATCATGGATATAGGATTTACAACACAGGAAAATCATATCAAATGACAAAACGGTAGACAATCACCCTATACTGGGAATCATGGCCTAGCCAAGCTGACAGATATTTTGGGGGGGACACAATTCAATCCATGACACTCCCCTTTAATCATAAAGAGGGAAAATAGTAACTTTACAGTGAAGAAACCTGACAGATACCACCATAGCCAAGTGAACAAAATTAACATAACAGTAAGGGGACAAATTGTACCTCCTGAAGGGATGCAATAAGAATACAGCTTCACTTCTGTGACATTCTTGCTAAAGATGCACAATCTGAATCAAATCATAAGGAAACATCAGACAAACCCAAATCTAACAAAATAACTGGCCTGTACTCTTCAACAATGTCAATGTTGTGAAAGACAAAGATCAAGGAGCTGTTCGAAATGTAAGAAGAAAAAAGAGATTGTAACAACTAATTGCAACAAATGACCCAGGTCTTCTTTTGCTTTAAAAGTCATGACTGGGACAATTGGCAAAATCTGAAGAACACCTGAAAGAGGCCGGAATCAACTCGACAGCAATGGGTAGACTGTGAGAGAATAAACTTATCTTAGTTAAAGTCACCCACTGGTGGTATTTCTGTGACAGCAGCACTAGATAACTAACACAGCTCACCTGTAACCTGGGCTTACCCACATCCATTAGAGTTTTCCATGGCTCACATATAAAATGATATTTGTTCTGCACACAGGGGTAAATTGAAAAGGCTGTTCATGACTACCAGTGGTCAGTTAGGGATTCTGGTGGCCCCAGACCCCACCAACATACCACTTCAGCTTAACTGTACCCCATTCATAGACACCCCCCTGCCCCAGAATGCTGGAGCACACCAAAGAGAAACTCTGCATTAGACACTTGCCACTTGGTGTTAGGATTTGTCTGCTTCCCCTACTTGGTTGTGAGGTCCTCAAAGACAAGGACCCGGGTGGTGCACCTCTGCAATAGTAACAACAGCCAATGACAACAATGATACATTGAGCATCTACTTTGTACTAGGCACAGTACTGAGCCCCTCATGTGGATAATGTCATTCAATCCTTAATAAACACCATGAAGTAGACATATTATCAGTATCAACTGCATCCCACCCTAAATATGGTGAAACGGAGGCTTAGGATGCTAAGTTACTTGGCCAAGGTTACCAGCTGTCAGAAGGCAAGCCTGGATTTTAATTCAGTCAGTTGACTCCAGAGCCAGCACCCAAAACCACTACCCCTACTGTCTCCTTGTACTATGGCCCAGGACCTAGGTTGGGGGCTATTCCAAAAACATTGGCTGAATTGAGCAGGGAAAAATGAAAGAACCAGTGGTGGAAGGCTGGGGAGACCGGGTCTAGGTCTTTAAGGAGAGATTTTGAAATAGGCTGTTCAGCCATATTGAAAACCACAATCAACACCCCTTCCCCCTCTCTTTGTCTTGCTAACCACAAGCTTGTTTTGAGCAGGAAGTCGCAGCAGGTAGTGGCTCTGTCCACTGACTAGCCCTAGCTACACCTTGAACCATGCACAGGTTGAAATCACATCCTTCAACTTACCCCCCCCCCCACCCGGCCCCCAAATATAGGCATGGGAGGGCTAAAGGCAGAAAGTTCCCGGTACCAAACCCAATTCCCTGACACCGTTGGAAACAAAAAGCTCCCCAGTCCCCTTAGTCAGCGAGCACATGACCTTATGGT
Organism: Loxodonta africana; assembly: GCF_030014295.1. NCBI lineage: Eukaryota > Metazoa > Chordata > Mammalia > Proboscidea > Elephantidae > Loxodonta > Loxodonta africana. The sequence goes on along the minus strand of NC_087348.1, from coordinate 72,658,433 downwards.
CACTAGACCCCACGTGCTCCTTGTATGTGCAGACAATAAACTTGCCACTTTCTGTTTCCATTGCAATCAGTGTCCGTCTTATTTCAATCGGCTAATAAGACAGGACAAGAACCCGAGTGGCGTTCGGTTGCAATTTGAGCTCACTTATGGATGAGAAAAATGAGTCAATAGTGAGGAGGAGGCTGAAAATGAAGGGAGCATCGAGAACACCAGAAACAGGAAGGGTATGGTCCAGGAATCCAGGATGCTAGGTGCCTCATCCTTGCTAAGAAAGAGGAGAGCCTCCAGCCACAGCCAAATTGGGGACCTCAGTGAATAAAGCCAATGGAATGTGCCTGCTGGGCTGTGCAAGATTCCTAGAGGAGACCACTACCAGGCCTGCTCATGGAACGATACAGCAAAGCTGGGGAAGACTAGAAGATCTAAAAAAGCTCAAGGGAAGAGAGGTCTCTGCAGCCTGGAGTAGTCAAGAAGGGCTTCATGGAAAGTGTGGGAACTCAGCTGGACCTCAGTGATGGACAGAATAGGGAAAGTCAAAGGAGGAAGAAGGAATTCAAGGGTGAGCTCCAGGGGTAATGGGCTGTGCTGGGCCAACATGGCCAGAATGTGTGGAGAAAACATTAGGACTCTCCAAATCGCAAAGAATAGAAACCAACTCCAGCTGGCTCAAATGTAAAGGGGGCTTGTGCCAATGACAACTTAAGCCTCATAGAACTCCAGGACAGGAGAAGTACATCCAGACCTCAAAGAAGCAGAAATCTGTTAGGAACTTAGGCCCTTTTCTGGCTATCTGTTTAAGTGTATGTATCTCTCTCTCTTCCACAGTCCATGTGGTCTCTCTCTGCTTCTTTCTGTGTCGCTCTTCCTTTTCCTCTTTACTCTTGCTTTCTCTACACATTCACTTTACTATGTCCCAACATGGCCTCTCAACTCCAGCCCCCCACTCATCCACCCATACAATTACTTGACAACTGTTTTTATGTCTCCTGTTTCAGATGCTCAAAAGAGAGAATCTGCTATTACAAATCTGACCAAGGTCTAATCTCTAAAATCTACAGGAAAACCCAACACTTCTACAACAACAAATAATCAATTAAAAAATGGGCAAAGGAAATGAACAGACACTTTACCAAAGAAGACATTCAAGCAGCTAACAGACATAGGAGGAAATGATCACTATCACTAGCCATTAGAGAAATACAAATCAAAACCACAATGAGATACCATCTCACCCCAGCATTACTGGCAGGAATAAAAAAAACAGGAAATAACAAATGTTGGAGAGGCTATTGGGAGATTGGAATTCTTATGCACTGCAAGTGGGAATACAAAATGATACAACCATTTTGGAAAATGATATGGTGCTTCCTTAGAAAGCTAGAAACAGAAATACCATATGATCCAGCAATCCCACTCCCAAGATTTTATCCTAGCAAAATAAGAGTCATCACATGAATAGACATATGCATGCCCATGTTCGTTGCAGCATTGTTCACAATAGCAAAAAGATGGAAACAACCTAGATGTTCATCAACAGATGAATGGATAAATAAAACTACAGTACATACGCACGATGGAGTACTATGCAAAGATAAACAACAATGATGCATCTGTGAAGCATCTCACAACTTGGATGAATCTGGACGGCATCATGCTGAGTGAAAGAAGTCAATCACAAAAGGACGAACATTGTATGAGACCAAAAATAACCAAAACCCTTTGCTGTCAAGTCGATTACAACTCATAGCAACCCTATAGGATAGAGCAGAATTGTCCATAGAGTTTTCAAGGAGTGCCTGATGGATTTGAACTGCCAATCTTTTGGTTAGTAGCCGTAGCTCTTAACCACTGTACCACCAGGGTTCCCTGTATGAGACCACCATTATACTATAAAAATTCATGAAAAGGTTTACACACAAAAAGAAACAATCTTTGATGGTTACGAGGGAGGGGAGGGGTGGGGATGGAAAAATACTAAACAGACAATAGATAAGTGGTAACTTTGGTGAAGGGAAAGACAGTATACGATACTGGGGAAGCCAGCACAACTTGTACAAGGCAAAGTCATGGAAGCTCCACAGATACATCCAAACTCCCTGAGGGACTGAACTTCTAGGCTGAGGGCTTTGTGGACCATGGTCTCAGGAGACATCTAGCTCAATTGCTATAACATAGTTTATAAAGAAAATGTTCTACATTCTAGCTTGGTGAGTAGAGTCTGGGGTCTTGAAAGCCTGTGAGCAGCCAACTAGGATACTCCACTGGTCTTACCCCTTTGGGAGCAAGGGAGAATGAAGAAAACTAAAGATACAAGGGAAAAATTAGTCCAAAGGACTAAAGGACCGTAACTACCACAGCTTCCACCAGACTGAGTCCAGCACAACTAGGTGGTACCCGGCTACCACCACTGACTGCTCTGACAGGGATCACAATAGAGGGTCCCAGTCAGAGCTGGAGAAATATGTAGAACAAAATTCTAACTCACAAAAAAAAGACCAGACTTAACTGGCCTGACAGAGACTGGAGAAACCAGTCCCCCAGACACCCTTTCAGCTCAGTAACAAAACCACTCCTGAGGTTCACCCTTCAGCCAAAGATTAGACAGGCCCATAAAATAAAACAAGACTAAAGGGGTAGTTGTTCGGACAGGACAAGGGGATACTGATTGGTTTAAAGTCAGGAAAGGTGTGCATCAGGGCTGTATTCTTTCACCATACCTATTTAATCTGTATGCTGAACAAATAGTACGAGAAGCTGGACTATATGAAGAAGGATGGGGCATCAGGATTGGAGAAGACTCATTAACAACCTGTGTTATGCAGATGACACAACCTTGCTTGCTGAAAGTGAAGAGGACTTGAACCACTTACTAATGAAGATCAAAGACCACAGCCTTCAGTATGGACTGCACCTCAACCTAAAGAAAACAAAAACCCTCACAACTGGACCAATGAGCAACATCATGATAAATGGAGAAAAGACTGACGTTGTCAAGGATTTCATTTTACTTGGATCCACAATCAACAGCCATGGAAGCAGCAGTCAAGAAATCAAAAGACGCACTGCATTGGGTAAATCTGCGGCAAAGGACCTCTTCAAAGTGTTGAAGAGCAAAGATGTCACCCTGAAGACTAAGGTGCGCCTGACCCAAGCCATGGTATTTTCAATTGCATCATATGCATGTGAAAGCTGGACAGTGAATTAGGAAGACTGAAGAAGAATTGATGCCTTTGAATTGTGGTGTTGGCGAAGAACACTGAATATACCATAGACTGCCAAAAGAACGAACAAATCTGTCTTGGAAGAAGTGCAGCCAGAATGCCTCTTAGAGGCAAGGATGGCAAGGTTGTGTCTTACATACTTTGGACATGTTGTCAGGAGGGATCAGTCCCTGGAGGACATCAGGCTCGGCAGAGTACAGGGTCAGCGGAAAAGAGGAAGACCCTCAACGGGGTGGATTGACACAGTGGCTGAAACAATGAGCTCAAGCATAACAATGATTGTAAGGATGGTGCAGGACCAGGCAGTGTCTCGTTCTGTTGTACATAGGGTCGCTATGAGTCAGATCCGATTCGACGGCAGCTAGCAACAACTACAACAAAGGGGCACACCAGCCCAGGGCCAAGGACTAGAAGGCAGGTGGGGACAAGAAATCTGGTAATAGGAAACCCAAGGTTGAGAAGGGAAAGTGTTGACATGTCGTGAGGTTGTTAACCAGTGTCATGAAACAATATGTGTACTGAGGGTTTAATGAGAAGCTCGTTTGTTCTGTAAACTTTCATCTAAAGTACAATTAAAAAAAAAAAAAAGTTTAAAAATAAAATGTAGAAAAAAAAAGAGAGAGAGACTCTGACCAGCCTAGACTCTGTTCCAGCCAGGCATGTTCAAGCCAAGTCACGGGCTGCCTTTGGGGCAGATGTCTCTCTCTGATCAAATAGTCACACCTGGGGCCATCTGATAGAATGGCCCTCTCCAGAGACTGTGGGTAAAACACGCAATACAAGATGTCACAGACTAGGAGTAAGGAAAGGACTTCACATTTGCCAAGCACCAGCTATGAGCCAAGAACTGTGCTAGGTGACCTGTGTCACACCATTTAATGGCTCAGTGAGATGGATTTTATTATCCCCATCTTACAAATGAAGAAACTGAGGCTAATAGAAGTTAAGCAACTTGCCCAAGGTCACAAAGGTAAAAAATGGCTGAGCTTGAATTTAAATCAAGGTCTGTCCAACTCCGAAATTAATTCTTTTTCCTTGGGACCACTCTGCCAGGAAATTGTGAGTATTATAGTTGAAGACAACTTCACAGCAACTAACAACAACAAAGGAGCTTAGTCTAAGAAGACCACAGAGGTCCACCAGTCTTACATCCCATCCCACCTAGAGGTATCTGCTATAATAGACTTTTGTAATGTTTTTAAGGCCCCTTATCTCTGAGGATCTAGTAAAAAGCTATGGACCTTCCCTCCAGAAAACATACACATTCACCCACACAATTTGACATGCACATACATGGGATTTACAGACCTCCTAAAGCCTATCTACTGGCTCCCACTTAAGAATCTTTGCTCTGCAGCACCCCTGACTATTGATCATTCACCCCCTACTTGAATGCCTTCAGGGAGAGAGAATTAATCACTTTATATGGCAGACCATTCCAACAATAAAAAGCTCTATGTAACTTCCTCTCCATAGGTTCCCCCTTTTTCCCTGTGGAGAAGTGCTGAACCAGTCTTCCTCTTTACCTGGCAGCCCTTCAAATATTTGAAGACAGTGATCACGCTATACCCAAGTCTCCAGCCTAGGCCAAAAACCTGTTTGAACTCTCATCCCATACTTGTTTCTCCCCACTTAGCCAAAGTCCCTCTCACAATGAAATGCCCAGAACAGTATAGGGGACTTTCAGTGTCATGCAACCAGCAGCCTCTTTATTCAGAGGATTTTGATTTCTTATAGCCAAGAAACTAGACCTGTTTGAATTCAACTTACTACTGTGTTAGCATTTGTAACAGCCATGTCATTACTTGGCTCATAAAAAACTCATGGTCCACTGAGACTTCCAGATCTTTATCACAAGAGTTGAGCCATCCCCACCTTGCTCCCTTCTAAACCATTCTGAGTAATAGCATGGTCTCAGTCTGTTCTTCAAACACAGGGTTTTAACGCTGATGCCATAACACAACAGACTGTTTATCTCAGAGAAAGGGCCAAATCTTTCTTAGGGTGTCTCTTCTAGCTTCATATAGTTTTTCTTTTGGATGGAAAAGAGGAAGAGATGCAAAACAGAAAAGGATTTTTGAGGTTTGCAAGTTGACATTCCACCATTAGGTTAATGCTAACAAAAGCTCAATTTGACTAATCCTGAGAGGAACTTGATCTCCAGATACACTGGACTTCCTGGTTCAATGCCTGTACCACAAAGCCTTATTCCACAGCCTAGTTTGGTGGTTTTTTTTTTTTTTTTAAGACTTTAAAGTTTCAAAGATCACATATTACTTTATAAAGAGCAAGCCCAAAAGTGGTTTACAGGCAGCTTTGTTCAAGTGAAAGCTAACTGAATTAAACAGAACAGTCCCCTTTCAAAGAGACTTTTTTTTAAAGGAAGAAATGCATTTGTTCCTCCTCATCTCCCTGAAGTCTAAACACTGCAGTGCCCCAGAACTGAGTCCTCAGACCTAGATTCTTTTCTATCTATGCTCACTCCCAAGATGATCTTATCCAAGCTCATGGTCTTAAATACCATCTATATACTGAAGACTCTGAAATGTTTTTGCCCAGCCTGGACTCCTCCTCCAAACTCTGAAGTCATATCCCCAACTGCCTACTCAACACTTCTGCCTGGGTGTTCCATAGGCATCTTCAACTTATCACAACCCCCACCCCTATACCAGCCCATTGGTGCTGGATCTTCCTTCCATCTTCTCCATTTCAGTAAATGGCAAGCCCAACCTCTAAATTGCTCAAGCACAAAATCTAAGAGTCATTCTTGATTGCCCTCTTTCTCCCCACCCACCCCACATACAATCTATCAGAAAATTCTGTTGACTCTGCCTTCAAAATCTATGTAGAATCCTACTACTTCTTACCACCTTCACCGTTACTACTGTGCTCTAAGCCACTATCATTTTTGACCATGTAATCATCTCAATAGCCTCCTAACTGCTCCCTTGCCCCGACAAGGCAGGTGGGAGAGGGATTCTTTTCATTTATGAATCAAATCACGTCATTCCTCTGTTCATAAACCTCCAATGAATTCCTGTCTCACTCAGTATAAAAGGCCAGTATCTTGTGCATGGCCTAAGAGACCCTACTTAATTTGACCCCGGTCTCTCTGACCTCATTCTGTCTCACTGACCTCCTCATCCTTCCTCCCAGGTCAGGTCTGCCTCTGGGCTTTTGCTCCCATAGTTCCTCTACCTGAAATACTCTTCCTCCAGTTATTATCTGTTGGGCACTCCCTCCATTCTTTTGAGTCAAACATCACTTTATTCAGGGACTCATTCCATGACCATAATCTAAACCATTATCCTCTACTCTGTGACTCTCTTTCCCCTCTTTTATTCCTTTATAGCAATTATCACTATCTGTTATATACTTGGAAACCCTGGTGGTGTAGTGGTTAAGTACTACGACTGCTAACCAAAGGGTCGGCAGTTTGAATCCAGCGGGCACTTCTTGGTTCTACTCTGTCTTATAGGGTCTCTATGAGTCGGAATCGACTCCACAGCAAAAGGTTTGGTTTTTGCTTTTGTTTTGTTATATATTTGTTTGTTTAATATCTATCCTCTGCCTGTAGTATGTGAAAGCAAGCACTTTGTTTCATCTATTGTTGTATCCTTGGTGCCTGTGATAGTGCCCAACACATAGGTGAGCACTCAAAATATTTCCTGACTGAATGAATCAATGAATTTATTGAGTACCTACTAACCTACTAAGTGCCATTATAAATCACATTCTACAAATGAATCAACTGAGATTCAAAGATCTTACAGCTGGTGAAAGCCAAGATTTGAACTGAAATCTAAGGAAGAGATCAGTGTTAGATCTGGATGGGGTGTCAGGACTGGACCTCATATTAGAATCTCAAGTGGTATAGTATATCTGTTCTTGGGCTTGAGTATGCCTAGTACACTAACCTATTTGTGTAGCCTTGTATATAGCCTTCTGAAAGCCAGCCCACAGGGGCAGTTGGCCTCCTCCTTCTACTTGATAGACTAAGCTCTTGAGGTCCTACATGGCTTGTGGTTTTGGGGGAGTCATGATTGCCTCAGGGCCCAAGCCTATGAGAACATTTCCAGGCTGTTACTTGGCCTTCAAGTCAGACTCCTTTGGCTCCAAGATGTTTCAGGTCCTGGGAAAAATAGCACGAAGACTGCCTTTCCAGGATGATTCCCACTTGACACAGGTTAATCCCTATGTGACCACATGCAGGGACCTATTTCACGCAGGGGTGCCCCTGTCCCACCATGGTGTTCTACCCCGGGCACTTAGTCACTGTCATTTAATCTGAATGTAAATGGTATCCCTTTTTAAGCTATTTGAGTTTAATTCCTCTAAAATTGCACCATGAAACTGTAGTATTTAAAGAATTCTCTCCATAAAGGAAACTATACACATATGAAGCACCCACAGCACCTGGCTTATGGACACATTGATTCTCCAATATTTTCATATCATTCATTCATACAGGCATCCACCAATTCCACAAACATTTTCTGAGGGTCCCCTCCATGGATCAAGCCCCTGTGCTGGGTGCTAACGATCAGGAGTGAATTAGGCATAATCCTGGCCTCATGAGTTTACAGTCTAGCACTGTTGCAGGCACCACAGATACTCAACAGTAAACAAAACAAAGTCCTGCTTTCACATTCTAGGGGAAACATCATCAGTCAATCATCATTATCATAGCTGACATTTATATAGTACTTTCTAGGTGTTAGGTACTATTCTAAGCATTTTTATATATGAACTGGTTTCATCCTCATGATAACTCTAAGGTAAATACTATTCTTATCCCCGTTTTACAGGTGAGGAAACCGAGGTCCAGCAATGTTATATAATTTGCCCATACTCACATAAGTGGCAAAGTTAGGATTTGAATTCAGGCAACCTAGCTCTGGAATCCACACTCTCTTCCACTTTATGGTACATCCAAAAATTAAATATAATTAATAACCTATACTGACAACAGCTATGGGAAGAAAGATTTTCAGAACAACACAGGCCCTAGAATGATTGGTGGTTGCAATCCAATGAAAGAGTCACAAACATTTAGGAAAACCACTCAGCCTTTCAGCTTCTGAGTAGCACCTTTTGAAAACATCTGCCCCAAAGTGCTAAAGATGAACATCTTGGGTATTGTATCAGTCAGAGTTCTCCAGAGAAACATAACCAATAGGATCTCTATGCATCTATGTCTATCTGTATCTATGGAGCCCTGGTGGCACAGTGGTTAGGAGCTACAGCTGCTAAACAAAAGGTCAGCAGTTTGAATCTACCAATCACTCCTTGGAAACCCTATGGGGGCAGTTCTACCATGTCCTATAGCATCTCGACTCGACAGTAACAGGTTTGGTTTTTGTTTTTGTTTTGGTATCTATATCTATATAGGAAACTCTGGTGGAGTAGTGGTTAAGAACTACCTCTCCTAACCAAAATGTCAGCAGTTCGAATCCACCAGGTGCTCCTCAGAAACTCTATGGAGCAGTTCTACTCTCAATTCGATAGCAACGGCTTTTTTTTGTTGTTGTTTTTCAAGTTCTTTTTTTTTTTTTTTTTTTATCTATAGGGTCGCTATGAGTCGGAATCGACTTGATGGCACTGGGTTTGGTTTTTGGTATCTACATATATCTTATAATAAATCTTAAGGAATTGAGTCTTGCCATAGCGGGAACTGGCAAGTCTGAAATTTGTAGGGCAGGCCAGCAGGCTGGAAACTCAGGCAGGATGTCCATTAAATCTTGAGGATGAATTTCTTCTCTGGAAAACCTGTTTTTGCTCTTAAGGCCTTCAACTGATTGGATGAGGCCTACCCATATTATTGAGGGTAATCTGCTTTACTTAAAGTGAACTAATCATAAATACTAATAACATCTATGGAATACCTCTACAGTAACATTTAGACTAGTGTTTGACCAAACAACTGGGCGCCATAGGCTAGCCAAGTTGACCCATAAAATTAACTATCACAAGCATGTAGAAAAGTTTAAGAGGAAGAAAGGCAGATGAGGAAAGAAGTAGAGGGGAAAAGGAAAACAAATAAACAGGTATCAAGGATTTACTTTGTACCAGTACCATATAGGGCAGTTTATATACATCACTTATACTCAAAACCACTGTATGAGATAGGTGTTTAGCCAGTTTATAAAATGATTCTTTAAAAAAAACCTAAACCAGTTGCTATTGAGTCAGCTTCAGTTCATGGCAACTCCATGTGTGCCAAGAGTAGAACTGTGCTCCACTGGGTTTTCATGGCTGACTCTTTTGAAGTAGATTGCCAGACCTTTCTTCTGAGGCACCTCTAGGTAGACTCAAACCTCCAACCTTTCAGTTAGCAGCAAGCATTTTAACCATTTGTACCACCCAGGTTTAACTGAGGTTCAGACAGGTGAAAGAGCTTATCCAAGATTGCACTGATGCTGTGTGGCAGAGCTGGGCCTGAACACCCCTAGGCCCATGCTCTTTCCTTTAATCTACAGTTGCTTAAGCAGAATCTAATTTTCCCCCCAGAAAATCAAAAGCAGCCTGACCAAGTCTAAAGCCAAGTTCATAAAAAGAGATTATACTGGGCAATGGGATGGAGAGGGATGCTAGTGAGGAGTGAGTTTCTTGGTTGAGGTGAACACCTGAGACTGTGTTGGCATCTCCTGTCTGGAGGGGAGATGAGAGGGTAGAGGGGCTTAGAAGCTGGATGAAATGGACATGAAAAGAGAGAGTGGAGGGAGGGAGCAGGCTGTCCCATTAGGGGGAGAGCAATTGAGAGTATGTAGCAAGGTGTATATAAGTTTTTGTGTGAGAGACTGACTTGATTTGTAAACTTTCACTTAAAGCACAATAAAAATTAAAAAAAAAAAGAAATTATAACAAAATTGATCAGGCAAAGATGGACGAAAAGCAGGAATATCACTTCGGCAGGTCAGTCTTGACAGCAGTTTACCTGGCCAATTTCTCACATTCAATCAGTAAATCCATCCAACTTGTGGCTGAGTGTAAGGGAAAGAGGTTTTTCAACCAGGTCTCCTGGGGCAATGTGAAGGGCTAATATCAGCCACAGCCTTATTTTTCCTCCCCCACCTCCCTGGGATGCTGGGCCCTGTATGATCTGTATTTACTTTTTACGTAATTCTGGGCGCAATATTCCACATGAAGGACTAATACCAAACAGGGCCATATTTCCCCTCCTTCCTCTCCTTGAATTCTAGGCCCTGAATGATCATTTATTTACTTTTCACAACATTCTGGGTGCAATTGTTCCATAGCCTCGGCACCTTTTTTATTTCAACAATGACAAAAACTGCACAAACAAATATCTGAGCATATCCTCCAAACATGGAGAAATGTCTGTGCTTCAGAATTCACAAATGCCCCATCCAAATCATCTGTTTTTGCAATCTTGAACTTTCACATTTAAAATAAACCATGTACTAGACAAAGAATTCACTTTGGATGTGAGCCTTCCTTTGTGATCCTCCTTCCTTCTAGATTAAGAACAAAAGACATCTTCTTAAAGCATCTGAGTCTGTTTTAGATTCTTCAAAAGCTAGTTTTGAGGAGTGCTAGGGACCTCCCTTGTCTTTTCTTGTTGGGAAACATGCCCGTTATTTTTTTTCTATGTGTTGAAAGCACCCTGGTATAGGAAAACTGCATGGCAGGACCCTGGGGTTGAGGAACCTGGGTAATGGGCTCTCCAAGAGCAGCAAAGGCCTGAGGAAAGTAAGTGGCCTCCTTGAAGGTACGGAGCCTTTGACCGCCATCTTGGCTCCATGTGTGAGCTCTCATCCCATGGCCCAAAGGGAGGCTGCTTGTGCTTTGAATTTGGACGTGAGAGATTGGGTTTGGGGTTCAGGTAAGCTAAGGATATGGTGTGAATCAGACAGGCTCTGAGAAACAACAGGCTCTGAGAAACGACAGTCTACTATTAAGCAAAACACAGCTGTGACTACAAGAGGTGAAGAAATCAGGTTCACCAAAGGGCAGAAACAGACTTAATACCAGCTAGCATCTGAGCTCCAAAAAAATCAAAGGACTCAGGGGTTACAGCCAAAGGGATTTCCTAGGAGGGAAAGAGCACGGGTCCGTAGGGTCTGTAGGGTCAGTGGAGGAAAACAAGAAGAGAAGGGTTTTACTCTTCTAGAAGTCTGAAGATCCACCACAGTCCTTAGGGAACTTGGTGCACACTGCACAGAATGGCCTTTAGTCAGTGCATGGATCCAAAGCCAGAGGGTAATATCCATGGCTTAATACTCATTCATTTATTTATTTACTCATTCATTCACTCAATAAACATGTATTTATCCTTGACTCTACTCTTGCTTCTGTCCAATTCAATCTCCTCAAAGCAGCCAGAGACACTTCTAAAATGCTAATCTGTTGCTTACACCCTCTAGCAGAAGGGGACCAGGTACCAGTGACTGAAAGGACTCTAGCCCCTTACATTAAGAGTTTCTCTAACTAAGCCCTCCTAAGTCAGCCCACTGCTGCCCTGTTTACTAGATCTAATGCTGATCTTGGATCCCTCACATACCTTCTATAGTTGTGTTAATATAAAATCCCATAGCAAAAGTTGAGGCAATGTCTCCTTTCATTTTGTATTAGAATTTTAAAAGTTAAAATTATTTTAACTCTCAAAGTCCAACATTATTTTTTGAGTTTTTAGAAGAGAAGAAAGGAGAGTAGAATGAAGTGAATGGTGCTACCTCATAGTGATCCCCGTTTACCACTTCACTATGCCTCGTAGACCCTCTCACTGAGGCCTCCATATAACATCTACTTGTAATAGAGGGACTGCTTATGGAGACTTCTACAACAATGACAAAATGCAATCTCCGCTATGGCTAAAGGTGGGAATAGAAAACCACTTTGAGGTCAAATTATTTACTGTGGGAAAAAAGCAACTGAGTGACCCCCTTAGCAAATATAAGGCAAATCGGCATTTGTGCACAAGACGGGGACATAAAAGAAACTCCTGTAGCCTGATAAAGGCTACCTCTCTCAAGCATCCTTGATACACTCAACCTGATTGAGCCCCTGATTCCTTCCTTTTGCAGGAACATTATTAGAATCTCATGTTTATTGGGAAGGCCTCAACTGAGTTCTGTGGGCAGAAGCGGACACCATGTACCTCAGGGGGAAGAGGAAAATACACTGTGAGGGTCTGGGCTGGTAATCCAGGCTCACGACAAGACTTAAGTGTTCATAGAAGAGGGCTGGTTTGGGGGGAGCATACAGCAAAGGCTGGAGGTCCCTCTTGACCAAGCTGCCCTGGCACAGCTGTGCGCTTTAGGTATAACGTCTGAGCTGAATGTATGAACTGAAAGAGCCGTAAGTCTGGAACCTAAATATAAAGCACCCCTGTGACCAAAGAGGGTATATCAGTCAGTTGCAGAAGGTTATGCTTCAGTAACTAACAGTCCCAAAATCTCAGTGGCTTATAACAATAAGGGTTTATTTCTTAGTCATGTTACACGCCAGCTATGGTTTGGCTGTGGCTCTACTCTATGAACTCTCCACTCCAGAACTCAAATTGAAGGAGCAACATTTACATGGGACATTGCCATTTTTGTGGCAGAGGAAAAAGACAGTCATAGCTCTTAAAGCTTCCAACTGGAAGTGGCACATGTTATTTCTACTTCTATTTCATTGTCTAAAGCAAGTCATAAGACCAGGCTGGACATCAGTGGAGTAAGAAATACAATCATTTCAAAGGAGGGCCAAGCAGGAACAAGCTACCACAGAAGATTCTAGGCCAGTGAGGACATTATCATGGCAATAATCCAAGTCTACATGGGACCAGTTTTCAACTATAGCATCATATGACAGCAACAGAAACAGCTGCAGCAACACTATCATTGTAACAATGAGATGCTAGAGGCCTCTCTATGCCTGGCATTTGACTGCCGGACTGTCCCTTTGTACTGAGCAAGACTTTGAGGCTATTAGCAAATTCAAAGGAAGAGATGTCTCAAGTGGGAGATTCTGGGTTTTTTGCTGAAATAAGGGTGCAGAGATGCTGAGACTTTGATACCAGAAGCAGATATCCTAGACACTCAAGTTCCCTACTCCATGCCACTCTCTCAGGGAGAAGCCTTCCTGGATACAGCTGCTTTGGAGGAAGGGGTAGGGAAAATTAGCCATGACATTAAGTTCTAATTAACAGCACCAATATGGATTCATATGTGCAGAAATTATAGTGGCCATGAAAGTTCTGTTCCACTCTGCTCACAGGCCTGCTCTCACCCACCTCTAACTTCCCTTTGACATTCTGCTTTCCCACTGCCTTTGGTGTGGCATAAAGAAGGCTCAGTTATAAGCTCTTGGCACTGCTTATACTCCACTCTCGATAGGACCCAGCTTTCCTACAGAACAGGGATGGTGGTGGAGGCCTCCCTGGGGTTGCCATTTTCTTCCCTTATGGAAAGAATCCCCAGTGATAATGGAATTTTTTGTGAGGCATGAAGTTTCTTTATAGTAACTTGTGTTGGAAGTAGGGTGAGAACTTGGCAAGCAGAGCTATTAGAGAAAAAGGAAAAAAGCTTTTGAGGATTGGCTCCTATATTGGCACTCGGAGGCTTTTGGGGCCACCCACAGGCCTGTCACTACGAGCATGTGACTGATGTACCAGATATCTCAAGTTCACTACAGAAGGTTGAATGGTTATCATTTAATTCCACTAAAATCCCATCAAGAATCAGCGCTGTATAAGAACTCCTGACAAATAATGATCGCTTACCATTTAAAAATTCTCTTTATGAATCATGCTCATTTATTTCAGTTAATCCTTGCAATTACTCGGTGAGTTAGGTACATTTATTTATGTTCATTTTCCAAATGAGAACTCAGAGGCTGTAAAGATTAAGAAACTTGTCCAGGATAGTAAGTTTTCAAGCCAATATTTCAACTCCATCTGCCTGATTCTTGAGTCTCTGCTCTTTTCTCTGTACCACCCATCACTGCCTCAGACAGAAGGAATGTCCTTATGAGTAATGCTTCTGTGTTCCCGGACTCAAATAAGTTATTCCTGGTAGTTGTACTCCAGTGTGGACATGCTCAGTTCACTGCTGTTGTCAACATAAATGGGCTTCCTGCTCACGTCACTCAGTACAGACAATACTTGGCAGATCCCAGATGGCCGCACAGGAACTGGGGTGGCTGACAGGTCAGCAAAGACTGACTGTTGAGGCCCAACTGGCAGAAGGAGGCAAGAGGGTGAATCCAGTATTCATGGGGCCTGGCAGGCTCAGTTATAGTTCTCCAGAGTGGGTGGCACTGGGCACCAAAGAAGCCCAGGAGAATCTAGTGTAAGCAGGCACCTGATGGGCAGTTATGTGGAATTTGGCCTGGAAGGATTAAGAGCAAGATAGGAGGTAGAAGTGCAGGGTCTGGGACTCAGAGACCAGAGAGGCTACAATTTAAGGTCAAAGGAACCCCAGAGCTGGGCAGATGGTAGGTAGAGAGAGGATACAGAAGTCCCAATGTCAGAAGGTTAATTTCCTTGGATCTGACTTTGGTGGAAACAAGGTAAAGAAGAGACTTCTTATCTAACTGCCGGAGAAATAACTACCCCTGTACAAATGAAGCAAGTAGGAAAAATTCTGAACAAGGCAGTTCACCCAACTGCAGGCATACAGCCACCCTCAGCTTTCATTTGGATTTTCTCTGCCCCCATTACTGCTGATTCAAGTCCAAGGGTCATGAAAACCCTTTAACAGCTGCTGGGCAGAATACACCCTCTTCATTTCTCTTCCGGCCTGATAGTGTACCAACAGGCCCAGCAGATGTTCCTCAGTCACTTCCTCAGTTACCCTGCCACTATCATCTGTCTACCATTGGTTCCCCAAGTGTCTGGGGTCTCAGATATGGGATTATTCGCTTACCAAATGGGACCAAGGCCAGCCTTCAGGAAGTTGGTGGCAGGGGCTTATTTGAGCCATGCTCACCCATCTTTCCACTACACCAAGAAATTTCTTAAGTGTGGCATACCTATCTTTGGTGGGACATGGGTAAGAGTTTTAGACATCATTAAAATAAAAAATAAAATTTCTGGAAAAAACAAAATTTCTGGAACAGAAAATATATTAGCGGTTGCCAGAGACTGGGTGAAAAACTATCCCCCCAAATTCTGTTCTTTGGCCCATTCCTTGGAGGGGGGGGCTTTCTCCATGGTTCCACAGAGGGAACAGAAGAGGCTTTGGAGTTCATTTAGACCTGGGTACAAATTCCAACTCCACCATTTCCTAGCTGTGAGACATTCGGCATGTTTTCAACTTCTTTAAGCCTGTTATTTTATCTAACATAAATGGTGATAGTCCTTACATCATAAAAAAAAAAAAGGGAATTACATATATTTTTAGTTTACTTTTACATACAATAAAATTCACTGTTTTTTAGTGTACCATTCTGAATTTTGATAAATACATGCACTAATATAGTAACACCACAATCAAGATGCAGAATAGTTTGGTCACTCCCCAAAAGTCCCTACACTGACCTTTTGTAGTCTATCTCCACCCCTCACCTCTAGCACCTGGAAATCACTGATATATTCTCTGTTCCTGAAAGTTTGTCTTTCCCACAAAATTTATTTTTCATAAGGCACATTAGAATACTTAACTAACAACATTAAAAATGCTTATCCATGCCCCACCAAAGTAGGTGTACCACGCTTGAGAAAATCTGGAACAACAGAAAAGAGTGAGAGACCTCATTTCAATCATAACTCAACCATTACCTAGACAAGTGACCTCAGACAAGTTACTTTACCCCTCTGGGTCTCAGTTGTCCTCAGGTATAATATCTAGTCTCTAAGTCCTGACTCCCTCTGAGGTAGTCACTGCTAGCATCCTTAGTTGGCGCCCTTAAGCTTATTTCTAAGGGTGGAACCCACAAATCTACCCCTTTCAATTTTGAACCCATGTTGAGAGAAATCTATATAGACCCATTCCCCGCTATCCCGCCCAGAGACTACTCCTCCTAGGCTAAAAGTTCCTCAGGATATCACCCCAGCAGAACAATAGGTGACCCCTTGTTCTAAGAGGGTAGGATGGTCTCTGAGGCTCCCCAGCATGGGTGACACCCATCCTCAGTAGGATTAGTCAGGGTTGGCCAAATCACAGGCAGGAAACCTGAATGAAAACAGGGAACTCTCAGCCTCACTTCTATCCTGTCCACCCTCAATTCCTTCTCCTTTTGTCCACCACACCTCAGTTCATAGGAAACAAAGAGCATGAGTCAACAGGCTATAGTTTTCAACCACTTTAATGGACCAGGGGAGGCAAGAGACTTGAATGTGCTCCTGGGTAGGATGGGAAGGATTTTCCCTCCCAAGGGGAAAAAAAAAAAATGCCTGGCAAGTTAGTTCTGGCTATTGGTAGGAGGTCTCAGTTCTTTGTCACATGGCCTCTCCATAAAATAAGGCTGTTTCAGTGTCCCCAAAACATGGTAGCTCCTGGCCTCCTCCAGAACCAGATTCAACAGTGATCAAGTCATGTCTTTTATGACCTAGTCTCAGAAGTCACACCATAACTTCCATCATGCTCTATTAGTTAGAAGCGAGTTACCAAGTCTAGCTCACACTGAAAGATAGGAGTATCAAAGAATTTGTGGACATATTTTAAAACTACTACAGTTATTACCTAAACCAAACCCATTGCCATCAAGTTGATTCTGACTCATAGCAACCCTATAGGGCAGAGTAGAACTGCCCCATAGGATTTCCAAGGCTGTAAATCTTTATGGAAGCAGACTGCCCTACCTTTCTCCCATGGAGTGACTGGTGGGTTTGAACCACTGACCTTTAGGTTAGCAGCTAAGTGCTTAACCACTGCGCCACCAGGACTCCTTAGTTTTTACCTACCAGGCCTTATATTAGATGCTAGAGACAGAAATGAGTCATATAAAATTCCTGCTCTCAGGAAACGCAGCATAAAAAAGGAGACTAACATGTTACGTGGCTGGATTACAATACCCCTACTCCTCACTTATTGACTATCTTGTTATCTGACATTTCACCTTTACAACAATAGTAAAAAATCTACTATCCAACTAGTTTACACATTAATGACATACAACTGGCAGTAACAAATGCTGGGGTGCAAAACGAGAGTAACGCTGGCTGTGATGGTTAAGATTATGTGTCAACTTGGCTGGGCCATGATTCTCAGTGGTTTGGCAGTTATGTAATAATATTATGTAATGACGTAGTCATCTTCCATTTTTGCATAATGCCAATTTTCACATAACAACCTGGTCTTTGGAACTTAACCATGTTGATAAGTGAGCAGTGGATATAAACTGTGGAAATTCTGGGGTCTGGGATATAGGGAAACAGCTGTGAGACTGAATGCTCAGAAAGGGGATAACATTTGATATGGTCCTTAGAGTGTGAGTAGGAGTGTGTTAGACAAGGTGGACTGATGCTCAACACCCATTCCAACCTCCTTCTAAAAGGCCTTCTTGTACTACAGAAGCTGATAAGTTAAAACTACATTTCCCAGATTCCCTTGCAGACATCACTCTGGGTGGGATTTAGGTCTTTCCAGTAAGATGCACTAAAGCAAGTTTTGGGAGGCCAGAAGTCAAAATGGGCTAAGGTCCCATCCATTCTGCTATTTCTGCAGGAAGCTCACCATGGAGGTGTTTGGTTTCTCTGTGGCATACATGGCAGTGGCCCCAGGATTCAGACACTGACTCACTGGTGTTCAGAGAAAAGGGTGGAACATACTTTTGCTAATGAGGCTGTGGCTGGAGTGACATGGTTCTAGGGTGGCAGCCGTGCAAATTGGCTGGTGGCTTCCTGAAAGTAGAAAGGCTCAGGCCTTCCAGAACCCCTTTTAGAGTTGGGGTTGGAAGAACGCACAGCATACTGACAGCTTTCTTCAAAATCTTCCAATTTCTACTCCTCCCGGCCACCTCAACTTCAACTCTTTTTTTATTCTTAAGTGGGTGAGGGGTCACCTCATTGTAATCAGTCCATAAGAAATCTTTCTTTGGAAAGTGCAAGGATCTTGGAGCCTCAGCTGCAACTGAGAGTAAAACAGTTCCATTTTAAGAACCAATTACAAGTTAAAAACCAGCAAGTTAAAATTGCAATTCATTTGGCCCTCTCCAGTCTTTAACTGTCAACCTCACGGAACCCATCCACACACTCACATGCAAAGCTGTCAGCCAAATGGAAGTGTTGCTGGATTAATTTAAGAGATAAATGTGGGAACGTTAGAAAGTTTACAACTCAGGGTTGTTGGGAACCCAGCTTTGCTTTACTTGTGTTTGCCCGTGGTTTCTAAGCTGAAATGTTCAGCTCACCTCCCACCAGCCCCAGGCAGTGGAGACACTGACTCGTGATAGTTTTTATTGCTCTTTTCAGCTTTAATGCATCAACACCACATGCCAGCATCCAAGGGGCACTTGCTTTCCCAATACCACCAACCCCCACACTCACCTCCCCAGACACTCTAGGAGACTGACATCCCCACACTCACTTGATAAATATTTACAGCTTAAGAGACAACAAGCTGGAAAGCAGTCTGTGGATCCCACCCACAGTGGAACTCGCCTGCTGTCAGCTTGGCTTGTAAACCTCTTGAAGTGCAGGGCAAGGCGTCCTGGAAGGAGGCAATAAACATGCCCTGCTTGAGTCCTAAACTGGCAGAATCTTCAAACTAGAACCCAACTCTAGGTTTCTTGCATAGCCCTTGAGTCTCAGACTTCCATTGAGACACCCTCAATGGAAGACAAGCACAAGGACAAGATGGACTGGACTTTTAAAAGATGACTCTTTTTTGCATATCAGTAAAGGAACAGTGTCCAGACGTCCCCAAAAAAGGCTTCTTTTCTTTTTCTTTCATGCAGCTTCTTAACTTTTTTCTAGGCCCTGGAGCCCTTTGAGAATACAATTAAAGCTCAGGTACTCTCCCCAGAAAAATAAACACAGACACGTGCACACAACACAGTGTATGTAGTAACTTCAGAGACTGAAAGATGAGTTAGACCTAAGCCTGGATGCAGGAGCTGATGGTCTTGCAGATGAAGTTTAAACACACACACACACACAAATATAGATGAAACAGTGATCACAGCTCTGAAGGATTGTAGAGCTTAAGTATTTTGAGAGTTGAGGGGAGGAGAGATCAAGTTGTAAGGTAAAGAGTCAAGGAGGACAAGGAGGAACCAGTCCTAAGTGCTATTCAGGTGTACTTGGGATGTCTGCTGAGGGCCTCTGCTCCTTGGCATCCAGATGAAATGGGCTTGGATTTCTGAATTCCATGGGCTGGGGAGCAGTATTAACAGTATTAATATTAATTGTATTAATAGTAGTATTAATGCTGATTCCCTGTGGGGGGACCTATGATCTCCCGGCCCCGCCTACCGCTTAAAACGCTGACGTGCTAACACATGACTTCTGTCCCACACTACCTCCTCCCCAACATGAAATCCAATCACTTCTCTGCTTTCCACAACAAAAAGATTCTATCACTCCAAGCATTTACACAGGCTTTACTAAAAATGTAGGGGAAGAGGTTCTAGAACAGGGCCATGTCATACAGCACTTGACCTTCTGCCACCCACTGAGTTCTCCCTTCTCTCCACTTTGGTCTCTTTTCTGTCTTTTTTCAGGAGCAACTAAAAAAATTCCTGAAGCCTTACTGTCAACTGACACCAGGTCCTGGGTGGGGATGAGGTGGGGGCTGGTGGGTGAGGGGGGCCTACCTTCTCTTCCTTCAAGTACTTACCAAAGCATCCTTCTAAGACACAGACAGTGCTTTCTCTAGGAGGAATTCGGCAATACAAATCTCTCTATCCCACATGTATTGGTTAGTTGAAGAGAACAAAATCCACTCCAGCTAGATTAAGCAAGAAAGGATTTATGACAGGGTATTAAATGTCTTACAGAGCTACTGGGAGGGATTTGAAAAAGACTTTAGGTTGAGCTTTCAGGAAGGCTTCCCCAAGGAAACCTGGGCCACCAAGGGAGCTGCTGGCTCCTCTGTGGTCAGGAAGCTGCTCCCTTTAAAACCAACGCTGCTCTTGTCACAAGGCCACTAGCAAAATGGATGCCCTCCACCTTTCAACGTCCATGAGGCTAGTGACAGGATAGCAGGATGTCTGCTCATGCTGCCACAGAGAACTCAATGAGTCCTGCAACTCCATTTGCCAGCAAAAACAGCAGAAGCGGCAAAAGTATGGTCTCTATCTGGCTCCTGTTCAAATTTCCCTGCCTGAATCTGACTGGCTGAGCCTTAATGCCTTTTTGTACCCTGACAAGGAGCCCTGGTGGAGCAGTGATTAGAATGCTCAGCTGCTAACCGAAACGTTGGCAGTTTGAATCTACCAGCCTCTCCTGGGAAGAAAGGTGTGGCATTCTGCTTTCATAAAAACTACAGCCTCTACCCTATGGAACATTTCTACTCTGTCCTATACGGTCACTATGAGTTGGAATTGACTCCACGGCAATGCGTTTGGTTTTCTGGATACATGTACTAGGAGACCCTGGTTGACGCAAAAAGTTAACACACTCAAACCAAAAGGTTGGAAGTTTGAGTTCACCCAGAAGGGCCTCAGAAGAAAGGCCTGGAAATCTACTTGCAAAAAATCAGCCATTGAAAACCCTATGGTGCACAGTTTTACTATGACACATACGGGGTCGCGGTGAATTGGAATTGACTCAATAGCAACTGGTTTATATAATAGGTAATTTACATTGTTACTTATTTAATTTCTACAACATGCTATGAGTAGTTATTCTCATCTCATTAAACGTATGGGGACTCAGGCTTACAGAGAATGACTACTTTGTTCCAGGTCTGGATAGATGTCTCCTAAGACAGTATGGGAAATTCTCACTCCCAGCCCCAGAGATCATATGAACTAAGGCTCAGCCAATCGGATGCAGTCATGGGAAATTTGAACAAGTTCATCCACTAGAAATTTCAAACGTTCTGCACGCTCTCTACTTTGTCCTCTGTGCACAAGCTCCTGTTTTTTTGACCATCACTTGCTTCCACTGATCATCTCAGGAACCACCTCATCTGCCAGCTTTTCCCTGAGCCTGTCATCCCAGAGTGATTTTGTAACAAAGAATTTGGCTGGCTTTTGTCCCTGGGTTCTGGCAGGTGATCTCTAAATCCTTGGAATTTCCCAAGTGATAGAAGTGTTTTTGTTATTCATGGCGAGTCCCTGGAACCATACCTGAAAGTTTATGCTAACTAGGTAATGCAAGATATGATTAGAGGGTTGGAGCTTTGATATCAGCTCAACCTCTGGGGTGGGGAGGGGGGCTGGAGACTGAGTTCAATTACATGGCCAATGATTCAATCGCTCATTCATACATAATGAAACCCCACTAAAAATTCTGGACAAAGCTCAACCCTGGTTGGCAATATTCTGCATATTGTCACACATTAATGTGCTGGGAGAATGACATAATCTGATCCATGAAGAGAGGACAAGGGAAGCTTTGCATCTGAGATCCTTCCAGAGCCTGTATGTCTCTCCCTTTGGTTGGTTCTTTTTCGTATCCTTTTGCTATAATAAAACTGTAATTGTAAGTACAGCACTGTTTCAGCAAGTTCTGTGATGGGCTGTTCTAGACAATTATCATTACCCGGAGTGGTATCGAGAACCCCAGAATTTGTAACTCAGTTGTCAAAAGTGAGAGTGGCCTAAGGGCCTCATACTTGTGGCTGGTATCTGAAATGAGGGCAGTTTGTGGAGGACTGTGCCCTTAACCTGTGAAGTTTGTCCTAACCCCAGGTAGTTGGTGTTAGAAGTCATTGCAGTGATATTCTGCTGGGCTAAGGTACCCACTGCCACCCTTCTGGAAGCCCACAGGCTGCCTGCTGCCTTCCTCTTGTACGAGTCTTTCACTATTTCCTCCAACATCATCAATAATCTTGGTACATAAGTTGTGCAACTGTTTCATAAATCTAATCCCAACCTCAGCCTCTGGGGAGTTGTTCTGGTGACCTCATCATTGCCCCCCACTCATTTGTCCTGAGAGTATTTTCCACCTTCCCTGTTCATATGGTGGCTTTGGATTCAGTAGTCTGCCTGTTTCTGTTGCCTGCCATGCTACAAACTTGACTGAGCTCTCAATTCTAACCTCAGGGGACCCTCTGGCAGTTTCTCACAGCACTCAGACTTGTTTTCCTGAGATTTATTCATATGTGGGTCTCTCAACTGTCCCTTAATTCCTCAAAGACTTTCCTCAATACTCTGCAGAAAATAACTTAGGTCAGTCTCCTCACAAGCCTGCTGTAAGGATTTAAAGGAATAATTATGAGATTCCCTGATATATAAATCCTAATTGCTTTTTTCCTACTCCCTTCCTGTGATAGGCAGCTTCTGAAATAGTTCCCTATGACCCCATGTCTGGTGTAATCCGTGTGTGTGTGTGTGAGTGTGTGTGTGTGTGCGCGTGTGCGTGTGTGTGTAGAATGGGCCTAGTGAGTTGTTCTAACAAGCAGAATACTACAAAAGTGATGGGATGCCACTTCCAAGGTGAGGCTATAAAGGACTATGGCTTCCATCTTGCTTGCATTCTCTCTCTTGCCTTCTCAGCTTGCTGGCTTTGATGAAGCAGACTGCCATGCTGGAGAGGCCCATGTGGTAAAGTATTAAGGGAAGCCTCCAGAAAACAACCAGAAGGAAACAGACATATAAGTGAGCTTAGAAGCAGATCTTCCCCTAGTGGAGTCTTGAAATGACTATAGCTCCAGCCAATACCTTGTTTGCAGCCTTTGAGAGAACCTGAAACAAAGGACCTAGATAAACCACACCCAGGTTCCTGACCTACAGATAATAAGTATTGTTTTAAGCCACTAAGCTTTGAGAGGAGCCCTGGTGGCACAGTGGTTAAGAGCTTGGCTGCTAACCAAAAAGTTGGCAGTTTGAATCCTCCAGCCGCTTCTCAGGAACCCTATAGGGCAGTTCTATTCTGTCCTATAGGGTTGCTATGAGTCAGAATTGACTCGATGGCAACAGTTTTTTTTTTTTTTTGTAAAGTTTTGAAGTAATTTGTTATGCCGCAATAAATAACTAACATGCTTCCCTTCTTAATATCATGAGTTCTATTTCTGGGCCAAAGCTCCCTCTGTGAGTGAAGAGGAGAAAGGAACATCCTTGTTTGCATCAGCACCTTAAAGTCTAATCTGCCCAAGGGAAAACATCTGGTAATTTAGCAAGTCAAGAGCAGCTGGGCCTGCCTATCAGGTGGGGGCATCCTGACCTATCAGGTGGGAACATTCATCCTTGTGATGTGCGACCACACACATTTGTATGCCCTCCACCTCATGAGAGAGTTGTCTCCCTCACTCTAAAACAGAAGCAGTGATGCCAGGCCTCCTTCTCCATGGCCCCAGGAAGGGCCAGACTAAGATGAGGCAAGGAAGGCACCCAGGACACAAAATTAAGGAAACACTCACTGTTTGGCCCATGCACCTGGGATCAGCCCCTGAGAGTGAGTGCCTCCTTACAATTTGTGCCTCTGCTTTTTCTGTGGCCTCATCTTAGTCCTGGCCAGGCCCCAGGGCAGACCTAACCTGCACTCCTACCTAAGCCTTGACAATTCCTGAAATAGGTCTGGTCAGGCATGGTGGTCAGATTTCCTGCCACCTCCAGCTTGCCTTCTGAAACAGATGTCAGAGAGGGTACCAGGCTCTCTGAGAGCCAACCCTTCTACGCCAGTCTTCCTTCATTTTGGAGTCCTCAGTAAACTTTAAACTTCAGTTTGAAATCCCTCTGACCTGATGTCTCCGTGAGGGATGCTGGTCATTTGTCCTGTGAATAAGGAGCTCCTTTTTTTTTGGGGGGGGGTCTCCTTTTTTACACTAAGAGGCAATGACAGTGATTGCACATGGCCAAGCTCACCCCACTCCCCACCAACTGCTCCTGAGGAAAAAAGAAAAACATTGTGCGTGAGCTGCCTCCCTCTGCCCCTCAGTAAGTGTTTGACCATTGCAATTTCAATCAGAAGGAGCCTTTAGGATGTCTCCCCTGAGCCTGCTGAGCACATGAACAGCTACCATTTTGGAAGTGCTAATTACTGTACTAAGGGTTTTATTTGTGGTTTCTTGTTTGATCTACACAAAAACCCTAGAAGGTAGGTTTCATTAAACCAAACCAAACCCATTGCTGTCAAGTCAATTCCAACTCATAGCGACCCCAGAGAACAGAGTAGAGCTGCCCCACAGAGTTTCCAAGGAGAACCTGGTGGATTTGAACTGCGGACCTTTCAGTCAGCAGCCACAGCACCTAACCACTATGCCACCAGGGTTTTTATCAGGAATAAAACTCAGGCATCTAAAGGTTCGGTAACTTGTCTGAGGTTATAGAGCTAATAAATTGTGCCCTGGGATTTGAACCCGGGTCTAGTTTTTTCTAGTTGGACTCTAGCCTGTGTGCCCAGCTACTGTGGTACTTTCCAGGGTCCAGTTGGTTTCTCCTTCCTACCATGTTCAGAACCCTGGAATAAGAGGTTCTCTGTCCTCCCCATTCCCACCTACACCCCTGTAAACGTACAAGAATAACTTTCCTCATATCTCTTTACCACCTCCCCAACCTAGTCCTAGAAACATCTCGGAAGCAGCCATGAGTGTGGTAGATGGAGTGCTACTCTGGAATGCACACCAGGAGTTTTAGAGCCAGAGAGCCTTGGGCTGGAAGCTCAGTTCCACCCCTTTGTAGCTGTAAGACACTGTGTAGGTGACACTCTCTCTGAGCCTCCGTACATCACCTGAAAAAAAGGAAGCAAATAATGCTCACCTCACAGGGTGGATCAGAGGATTAAATGAGCTCATATAGATATAAAACCCTCATGTCAGCCAAGGTTTCCTGCCCTTTCGAATTCAAAAACATTGGCTTGAATTTCACAGCAGCCTCTACAAGAGACAAGATCCATTTAGAGATATATTCTCCCACAAATAGGAATTGTGTCACTTTCCTTAGAAGGCAAAAGAGGCTATGATTGGTCTAGGTTTTAAATAACATTTTCTCCTCTTTTATGTATATGAAGCTCTGAGGACTGTGCAAGGTCCACTGTGGTCACTTTGAGGTCAGAGGAAAGGAACAAAGAAACAGCCCTCCTTACTACAGCAAAGCCGAAGCCCTCCCAGGCCTTCCCACAGGAGCGTTCTAGTAGGAGCTAATCCATTCCAAGGTTTTCAGGTGTAAGAAACAGAAAATCCAACTTGAATGCCTTAAAAAAACAAGACAATTTATTAGTTCACAAAATCTAAAGTTCAGAGGTAGTGCGGGCCTCAGACACAGGTTGTTCAGAGGCCCCCAGTGTTTTGGGGGCTATAACTCCATTTGTCTGTGAGTCACCTCTGCTTCCCCAGTTAGTTTTTCCTAAACTGACCTTTTCTTGGGGTGGCAAGATGGCTACTGGCAGCTTTCAGGGCTATACGCTTCTTCATTCACACCTGAAGGACTGATATGGCTGCATGCCCACTCTCCTAAAACAATCATAGTGGCCAAGGGAATGTCATCTCTGAGCTATTCACTTGGGCAAAGGGATTGGGAGTAGGACTGGGATTATGCTGATGGGTTTAGACCAATTAGAAACCACCCCTGAAGCTAAGAGTTGATTCTGTCCTAGATTTAAACCACATAGCTACTACACATATGGGATGGAGGGGAGGCAAGGGAAAGACTGGAATGGCTAATGGATATGCAACCACAATATCCACTACAAAGACCCTTTATCAGTGAGCGTGTGTAGGGGGGTGTTGTGTGTGACTGTATGTGTGGTATGTCCGTGTGTGTGTTTGTGTGTTTGTCTGATGTGTGTGTGTTGTATTTATGTGATGTGTATGTGGGAGCATATGTGTAATATATGTGTATATATGTTGTGTGTGGGTATGAACATGTGTGTGTACGTGAAGTGTTTATTTTGAGAAAACCATACCCTCCGAATAAGTGTCCATTCTGTTCGGGACTTTCATTCTGACCTCTGCTGCTACCACCCTGCTGGCCCCTAGGGGGCACTGTGCTCCCTCTCTGACTCTGGCCAATGTTTGTGCAAAATCCGTTTTCCCCTAAGCACAGATGAAAGGTTGGAATTAAAAAAACAAAATACAACTTTACTCACAAAAAAGAAAAAAAGAAAGGAAATCAATTCAGGGATCATAAGAAACAAAAGTTATTTCTGACAATCTATGTCCCTGAGCCAATAATTACTTTTTTTTACTTTCCCCGTGTGCTGTCTGCCTTTGAGCGTTCCCAACTCCCCGGCCTGGCACTAACTGACGGACATCATCTCATTTTCTGCTTTGCAGAACGGTCTCTAGAAGGCTTGTTTCCTGGCAGCCAAAGCCAAAAATCCCATTTGTACTTACCATTTCATCTTAGGGCCCTTCCTCCTCCACATACCTCCCACCCGTCTCAGTTCCAAGAGGCCCACAGTAAAACGACTTCATTATACTCTAATTATGTGGTAAGAATCAGCACATCTAAACACAAATAAGAAGGTTGCCTCAAGCTCTTCATCAGTGCGTTTTAGCCTCACGCAAAGGACTGACATAAGGCAGAAGGTCATCTCCTCTCCTCAAACCATAGTCTAGTGCCAGTTCCAGCTGTCTGGCCGGAGCTCAGCCCCTCCCGGCAGCAAAGGCTTCCCTCGGTCCGGGGCCCATTCAATCAAGCACAGCTCTCTGCTGCCCTCTGCTGGGGCCTTGCTTACTTAGCCCTGGAGCTCACCAGCAGCCGGGACCAGGGGCTTTCTACCAACTTAACCTTCATGGTTCCCTTTTGGTCTGGCCACTGGAACACAGCTCATTGATACCTAAACCCACACATCACTACTCACTTACGCTGGTTCCCATGAATGGTTACCTAGTCCTTCTGACGCTCAGGGGCTCAATTTAAAAAAAAGGGAGGGGGGTGTTAAAATTCCCAACTCACAGGGTCACGAACATTGAAAGGGCTTACTAATTCACTCATTCATCAAATGTTTATTGCATGCCTACTATTGGCTAGACAATGTGTTGGTACTAAGAACACAAAAAGGAATAAGAAAGAAGCTTTCCTTGCCCTAATGGAGCTTACTGCCCTGTATAAACAAATACGTAATTACAAATCATGAAAAAGGAAATAAATATGATGCTGAACCTACTTGGATGAGGAAAAGATGACAATTGAAGATGAAGGGGAGCCACACCTATGAATGGGATAAGGGGATTGGGGGTAGATCTTCCAAGCTTTAAGGCAAGAAGACCTTGTGAAGACCCTAAAGAGGGTGACAAAGGTTGAGAGTAGCTAAAGCTGAAACAGGGGTAGTAAACGTTGGCCATATTGCGAAGAGCCTCGTAGAGGGTGGACAGGAGTTTGGGCTTTATTCTGAGTGCACTGGAAGCCACTGAAGGGCTGGGAAGTGGTGTTTTGAGACAGCATCTTCCTGTTTTTCCTGCCCTGCCTCTGGCTGCTCTCTAGTCTCTCTTGCTGGCTCCTTTTCTTCTACCCATCTCTAAATGCTACTGTTCCTCAGGGCTTGGTCCTGAGTTCTCTTTTCTTCTCTTTCTACGCTCTCTTCCTCCTCTATCATCTCACTCATTCCTACAATTCTAAATAACCTTCAGATGTAGGTTGGTGTCTCCACCCTTAGACATCTCTTGCTCCAGATTCGCGTATCGAACTGCCTACATGCCACCTGCTCTTGGATTTCTCAGCATCTGAAACTCACCATCTCAACACTGCACTCTTAATGTCACCCCAGCACCATCTCCTTCACTCCCAAATCTGTTTCTCCTCTTAGTGTTCTGAATCTCAGCAAAAGGCACCATTATCCATGTGCTGACACTGTAATGTAAATAGGTCCGAATAGCATATTTTTAAAGTCCCTCAGTCCCCTATGTCATTTTTTCCATTTTAAAGTGTATACATTAATAAGGAAGGTAAATTTAAATGGTCCAGAAAGTTACAAAATGAAAAGGAGACTCTGGAATCAGCCGTGATTCCTTGCTCTCCCTCCACCTAAACTATCAATAAATTCTATTGATTCTATCTCGAGTGTTTCTCAAATTTGTCCATGTCTCCCCATCTCCACTGCCAACACCATATCCTGACCACCACAATTCCTGGTTTAGAGTGCTGCAACAGCCTCCTAACTGACCTCCTCACAGCTTTTGCTCTCCTCCAGCCCATTCTCCACACAACATCCAAAGTGAAGATTATATACTGTAAATGGGAGCATGTTACTTCTCGGTTTCAAATTTATTAACTGCTTCTCTTTGCTCTTTGGATAAAACCAAGCTGCATACTATCTGGGGTGCAAATAATTACTTTTGTGTTGGCCTTTCTAGCCATGCTCTTGTAACTCCTACCTAGGTGATTGTGTGATAGGGTAATTGTGGCCTACCAAGAGGATTGGGCAGTTTTGCTTTAAAAGAGAGCCAATTCCGGAGCAGAGAAGAGCCCACCCCCAAGAAAGGAGAGACCAGCAGGAGATGGTGCGGTGGGCTT
This sequence comes from Loxodonta africana, assembly GCF_030014295.1. Lineage (NCBI taxonomy): Eukaryota > Metazoa > Chordata > Mammalia > Proboscidea > Elephantidae > Loxodonta > Loxodonta africana. The sequence goes on along the minus strand of NC_087348.1, from coordinate 72,629,760 downwards.
CCCGGCCCACAGAGAAAACTGAGCGCCTTTGGCAGAGACTGTGAGCCAGGGAGAGGCATGCCTGACACCACAGCTGGGAGGAGGCTGTCCTGACAGAAGAACTGTATTTTCAGTGTTCCTGAGCCTGAATTCTAACTGTTACTTCCCCAATAAGCCCCATAATTGTGAGTATGGTCTGTGAGTTCTATGTGGCCATTGCAATGAATTATCGAACCCAGGAGAGAGTTCTATGGGAAGGATGATTTCTGTCAGAATTGGTAAAGATGGTGGAAAGAGGAGGCATGTTGACCCCTGCCTCATAGGAACCAGCCTTGGGCTGTTGATCTTGATTCTCCTTCCCCTTCATGAAGTTGGAGGAGGTCAGACACTGCTCCCAAGACGTTTTTACACCAGGGTCTACAAGGACCTACAAAATCTGGTCTATCTTTCCAACCTTCTCTCAACGTTCTTCTCGCCCATGTTCGCTCTGCTCACCACACTGACCTTTTCTTAGTTCCTTCAAATGCGTCAAGCTGTTTTCTGCTTTAAAAATCTTTGTATACGCAGCTTCCTCTACCTAGAGTTCTCCTCACTCCCATCTCCATAAAACTGCTTACTGCTTATTCTTCAAATGTCAGCCTAAATGTCACCTTTTCAGCAAGATCTTCTTTGTCCACTCCATCCTAAGTATGCCCATTTCTAAACTCACCAAATATTAAAACATATTTTAAACCTTTAATGAAGAAAGTAGTTTGATATGAGAGAAGAAACAGACCAAATTAATGGAGCAAAAGAAAAATCAGAAATAGATGCACGAGAAAATTTAATATGCCATAGGGGTAAGATTTTAAGTCATTGAGAAAATGAGAGATTAGTAAATGTATTAGTTTCCTAGAGCTGCTATAACAAACCACCACAAATGACTGGCTTACGGCATCAGAAAATTATTGTCTTACAGTTCTGGAGGCTACAAATCTGTACTCAGGGTGACTGTTACATTGATTCTTTCTGAGGCCTCTGAGGGAGAATGCTTCCCACCTAGCTTCTTGTGACCACCTGTGATCCTTGGCTTACAGATGCATCAGTCCAGTTATGCCTCCATCTTCACATGGTCATCTTCCCTGTATCTGTTCTCTTCTCTTTTTATAGGGACACCAGCCATATTGGAGTAGGACCCACCCTACTCCAGTATAAACTCATGTTAACTGATAAACATCTTCAAAGACCCTATTTCCAAACAAGAGCCTGTTCATAGGTACCAGGGGTTAGGATGTTAACATACTTTGGGGGCGAACACAATTCAATGCATAAGAGCAAATAAATGATGATGGCACAGCTGGTCAGTATTGAGATAACAAAGCTAGAGTTTTTTAATCTCATTCTTTATACCGCAGTAAATTCTGGATGAATCAAGTATTTAAATATAAAAAATAAAATCATTAAACATCTAAAAACATGGATAAATGTGTTACTAACCTTAGAGAGGTGAAAGCTTTTCTGAGAAGGCTATAAAAGCCCTAAGCCATAAAGGAAACAACAATAAGTTTAATTAAGTAGCAATGTAACTTTGATATGGAAAAAAAAAAAAAAAAAACCTAAAATGAAATCAAAAGACCAAGTTCAAAAACAGGTAAAATCTATTTGAAATCTTTTTATCAAAGAGCTCTTTTCCTTAACTTAAATAGAACTGGTCTAAATAAATATGAAAAATGAACAACCCAATAGAAAATTATGAAACAGAAATAAACAGTTTACAGAAAAACAAAGTCAAAAGACTATATCTAAAGGTGCTCAGCTTCATGTATAATTAAAGAAATGCAAATCAAAATAGTAAGAAAACTTTTTTTTTTCAAACTGATAAAGGATTCTCCAATGCTAGCAGGTATATAGTTTGGATGGGAGGGGAGTATAAACTGATGTAATCTTGCTGCAGGTTAAACTGCTAAAATCTATCAAAATTTAAAAGGCATACCTATTTGCACATTAAATGATTTAGATATGGTTATACCCACAAAGGAATCACTCAGCTGCTAACTGAAAGGTTGGAGGTTCAAGTCCACCCAACAGTGCCTTGGAAGAAAGGTCTGGCAATCTACTTCTGAAAAATCAGTCATTGAAAACCTTACTGAGTACAGTTCCACTCTGACACATATGGGGTCACCATGAATCAGAACTGACTAGATAGCAACTGGGATACCCACAAAAATTCACTCATATATATATGTATATACATACATGAATTTTCTTGGCAAAATTTTTATAAAAACAAAACCCAAAGTGCCCATCAATAGGGAACTGGGTAAATGCATTACTAATCACCCACAAGACACAATACTGTACAGCAATTAAGGAGAATAAGGTAGATCTGGATGTGAGGATATAGGATGATTTTTTAAGACATATTAAATGAAAAAAGCATGACATAGAGGAAAATGGGCCATTTTGCATAAATTATAACATTGACACATACATGGGTAAATGCAGTTTTTTTTTTTTTTTTCCTAGAAAGAATCACAGGAAACTACCGGTGGGTAGAGAAAATGGAGTGGGATGGGAGGGAACAAGATTCTCCCTTTTCCTTTTGTATCTTTCTGGAGTAAAATTGAAGGACTTTAAATTTTTCTAATTTGGATTTATGTTTTTTAACTTACGTTTTTTTAAAAAACTTGGTACCAAGTCATGTCAGTTATCAATTTATTGCCTCTCAACTCCAAATACACTCTTCAACCTATGCTCTTTGATAAACAACAGAATTCCTTTAAGCCTTTCTCCTTTAAACTAAGTATGAAGTTAAGGGCACTGGAGGAACACTGCAGGAAGATGAGGCTCCCCACCATTTCCGGGGCAAACCAAGGGTTGGTGGGGTGGGTGCGAGGGCAGACAGGCCGTAGAGCTAGTCCCAGCTACAGGCCCAGAGCACTGTCCTTCCGCAACCCTGCAGCCTTGACCTAGCAATAACCTTTCTGCAGCCCTCTTGACACAGAAACCAGAGCCCCTCTACCCGCCCACTCTGAAGTTCTCTTATCCCTTGTGCTGGCGCTCTGACTAAAAGGGACAGAGAAAGAATGAAAGAAAAGAAAGTTGTCTACCTCTTGGAATTCTACAGGCAGAAAACAGGCCAAAGCAGCTACATCTGTATTCCTCCAAAAAAAGAAAAGGACCATCCTGGAGCAGCTTGACGATCAGCAAACTGTTGGAAGGAGCACAAGAAGCGGGGCCTTCTCGGTTACAAAAGGGTGGGGCCACTGTTTTCAGGTTTCGAAGAGTTGGATCTTCACCAACTCAGTTCTAGAGTGTGGAGTTGCCATTAAGGTGTGCCAGGGGGATGGGGCCACTGCCCAAAGATGAAGGGGCAGGGCTGCCATGCCCAAGGTATGGAAGAATGGGGCTTGTCAGGGCCAAGTGGGGTTGCCACTCAGGTGGGCTAAGAAATTGGGCCACCCAAAGCCAATGGAGCAGAGCTGCCATCCCAGTGGGCCTGGAAGGCAGAGTTGAAGCCCAGGGCCAAGGGGCCTCCACCCAGAATTCAGAAAGCATGGCTAACACCCAGAGTCTGGAGGGCAGGACCATTGCCTAAATGGTCTCAGAGAACAGAGGATTATTTTCAAGCCTTGAGAGCTAATGTAAATTGTTCTGCTGGGTTTTAGACTTGCTTGGCACCTGTTATCCCTTCTTTCCTTCCAATTTCTCCCATTGGTAATGAAAATGTCTACCTTGTGCCTGTTTCACCATTTTACTTTGGAAACAGGTAACTTATATTCTGCATTTCACAAGTTCACAGATGAAGATGAGTTTCGCTCCAGGATAGACTATGCCTAAAGTCTAACCCATGTTTGATTTAAATGATTCAGAAGTTGAGATTGGAGTTGATTTAAGACTTTGGGATGATATGACGGGATGAATGTGTTTTACATGTGGCCAGGACATAAATTTTGAGGGACCAAAGAGTGGAATATCATGGATTGAACTGTGTCCTTAAAAAATATGTGTCAACTTGGCTATGCCATGATTCCCAGTATTGTGTGGTTGTCTTCTATTTTGTGATCTGATGTAATTATCCTCTATTTTGTTATATATTATAAATCCTAACCTCTTATGTTAATGAGGCAAGATCACTGTGAGGTATATCATCAGTCACAGCCTTACAAGAGGGTGTGACTCAAGCCACACCCTTACTCAAGTCACACCCTTGCTTGAGTCACACCTTTTATCTTACAAAAGATAAAAGGAGAGAGAAGTGAGCAGAGAAAGGAGGGACCTCACTACTACCAATAAAGAAGAGTTGGGAGTGGTGTTGAAGCCTCTACTGAGACTTCCCCCTGCTCTGCCTGCAGTTCCCCGCACCGCCCCCCCCCCCCACCCACCAAGCCACAGCTTCTAACTGTGGCTTGACCCAACCACACTGCGGCCATAACCACTGTTTGACTTTGGTGCAGAGTCCTGCGCATGCACGAACCAAGATTTTGGCACATGCACAGGACCTGAAGAGCTGTGTCCTCGGTCTGTACTTGGACTTGAATGTCACCAACATGATTCAACATCCAGACCTCCGAATGTGGACACAGAGGGCTAAGGGCAGAGAGTTCCAGGCACCAAACCCAGCCCCCAGACACCATTGGAAATAAAAAGCTCCCCAACCCTCTTAGGCAGGAAGCACGTGGCCTTATGGTCACTAGACCCCATGTTGCTCCTTGTCTGCGCAATCAATTTCCACTTTGTGTTTCCCTTGCAACTGGTGGTATGGTGTCCGTCTTATTTCGATCAGCTAATAGGACAGGGAAACCCTGGTGGCGCAGTGGTTAAGTGCTACGGCTGCTAACCAAAGGGTCGGCAGTTGGAATCCGCCAGGCACTCCTTGGAAACTCTACGGGGCAGTTCTACTCTGTCCTATAGGGTTGCTAAGGAATCAACTTGACGGCATTCGGTTTGGTTTTTTTGTTTGTTTTTAACAGGACAGGACAAGAACCCTCATTTGGTTACAGATTTTGGCGACTCGGGCCAGAACTTGCAGACTCCCAAACCTGGGCAGTGAGCATCTGGATCCCCATAACCTCTTAAGGCATGGCCTGACCCCGTTTGGTCAGTAAGGAGTTTTGGGTGGCCACCATGATCCCCTTCCCAGGGAGAGGTCCACCGAGTCCCCACCTCAGCTTGGAAACAGAAACTGGAAACTGGATGGGAAAGGCCTCTGAATTAAGGTAAACTCACACGTGGGAACAGATTGTTCCACTGGTCATATGAGGGGGGCTAAAATCCCCCCTCAGGGGGGTTACAGTCCTCCCGGGGAACTAGGCAACAGCCCAGTCCTAAGACCTGACCCCAAGGGTTGTAAAATGAGAGAAATAGGGGTCATGGCCCCTGGAACCCATCCTCAGCCTAGCTGGGATCCCTCACCCCATCTGAAACCAAGGGTATCAGGTCACTCTGCCATCGGCAACGATCTTTGTCCATCTGTGATCACCCAAGGTTAATTGGTAGTTGATAGAGGGTATTTAAGTCCCTCAGAGGTCGCCCTGCCATTGCAACAATCTTTCTTTTGGAACACTCTTCCTCTTTCCCTTTCTTTCTGTCTCTGTTGACAGCAGAAAATACGTAATTTAATTTATGGTCATCGATTTTGGTTAAGTCCTGGTTTTGGTTTTTGGTTTAGGGGATGAACTTTTTTTTTTTTAATTAATTTTTATTGTGCTTTAAGTGAAAGTTTACAAATCAGGTCAGTCTCTCATACAAAAATTTACGTACACCTTGCTCTATGCTCCTAATTGCTCTCCCTCTGAGACAGCACACTCCTTCCCTCCACTCTCTCTCCTTATGTCCATTCGGGCAGCTTCTGGCCCCCTCTGCCCTCTCATCTCCCCTCCAGACAGGAGATGCCAACATAGTCGCATGTGTCTACTTGATCCAAGAAGCTAGTTCTTCACCAGTATCATTTTCCATCCCATATTCGTCCAATCCCTGTCTGAAGAGTTGGCTTTGGGAATGGTTCCTGTCTTGGGCTAACAGAAGGTCTGGGGACCATGGCCTCCGGGGTCGTTGTAGTCACAGTCTGACCATTAAGTCTGGTCTTATTACAAGAATTTGGGGTCTGCATTCCACTGCTCTCCTGCTCCTTCAGGAGTTCTCTGTTGTATTTCCTGTCAGGGCAGTCATCGGTTGTGGCCGGGCACCACCTAGTTCTTCTGGTCTCAGGCTGATGTAGTCTCTGGTTTATGTGGTCCTTTCTGTTTTTTAGGCTCATAATTACCTTGTGTCTTTGGTGTTCTTCATTATTCCTTGCTCCAGGTGGGTTGAGACCAAGTGATGCATCTTAGATGGCCGCTTGCTAGCATTTAAGACCCCAGACGCCACTTTCCAAAGTGGGATGCAGAATGTTTTCTTAATAGATTTTATTATGCCAATCGACTTAAATGTTCCCTGAAACCATGGTCCCCAAACTCCCACCCCTGCTACGCTGGCCTTTGAAGCGTTCAGTTTATTCAGGAAACTTCATTGCTTTTGGTTTAGTCCAGTTGTGTTGACCTCTCTTGTATTGTGTGTTGTCTTTCCCTTTGCCAAAAATAAAACTTATCTACTATCTAATTAGTGAAGACCCCTCTTCCTCCCTCTCTCCCTCCCTCCCCACTCTTGTAATGGTCAAAGAATATTCTCTTCTCTGTTTAAACTATTTCTCCAGTTCTTATAATAGAGGTCTTACACAATATTTGTCCTTTTGCAACTGACTAATTTCACTCAGCATAATGTCTCCCAGATTTCTCCATGTTATGAAATGTTTCATAGATTCATCATTGCTCTTTATCGATGTGTAGTATTCCATTGTGTGAATATACCATAATTTATTTATCCATTCATCTGTTGATGGGCACCTTGGTTGCTTCCAACTTTTTGCTATTGTAAACAGTGCTGCAATGAACATGGGTGTGCATATATCTGTTTGTGTAAAGGCTCTTATTTCTCCAGGATATATTCCAAGGAGTGAGATTTCTAGATAGTATGGTAGTTCTATTTCTAGTTTTTTAAGGAAGTGCCAAATTGATTTCCAAAGTGGTTGTACCATTTTACATTCCCACCAGCAGCGTATAAGTGTTCCAGTCTCGGGGACATCCTGTTTGCATCAGTATTCTTCGTCTGTCTGTCTGGTGGGCACTCCTCTAGGTCATTGGTTTTAGATATATATGAGACTTTGTAGAAGAAAAGAGAGCTTTTAAATTGGGTCAGTAAAGAAATCAAACATGGCCAATAGATTTTACAATTCCTTGAGGTGGTGTCACTCCCCACCGCTCTGGCTGTGGTACACTGCAAAGGACATCAACAAGAAGATACAGTAGTGACCCAAGGCCACCAAAGGGCTGATTTGTAGGTGAAGCAAGCAGCAAGAACAGGGACCCCAATAGTAGTGACTAATTCCAGCTTGGCATAAGCTACAGAAGGGCTTTATAGTTGCAAAAATAGGGGTCGGACAAGGAAGAAACAACTGATGAGGCTTGGAGGAGTAAAAGGGTGGAGAGAAAGAAAAATGAAGAGAAAACAAAAATGTGAGAAGGAAGTAGAAAGATAGAGAAGAAAGGGAAGGATGGCTCCAGACTGGACTGTCCTGGGTTTCCAGGAAAAACCTAAATATAAATGTATTGATTTATTCTGCTACTGGATCAGGTTTTACAGTCTTGTGAACCGCTGGCTCTGCACCACCTGTCACTATGTATGGTCCCTCTCAATATTAAAGACCACTACTTTAAAAAAAAAAAAAAGAGAAGAGACAACAAGATCTTGGAAGTGTAAGAGGAGACTAAGCACCAAGAATATGTTCAAGAACAAGATTGCAAGAAAAAGGTAAACTGGACTATTGAAGCCCACTAGGCCAAACCTTGCAAGAAGACCTAATTAGCATGGGCTACAACCCTTCCCTTGGCTCTGTTCAGGACTAGGGTTGCACCTCAAACCAAACTTAAGGTAAACCTTTTTGAGCTTATGAATTGGTGTTCCCTCTTCCATAACTTGTGGGAGGGCTTCATTACTCTGGGTCCTGAGGACACCTTGGAGGCTAGAGACATGCACAAAGCAAGCTCACTATTAAACAACATTTGTATTCTGTGGCAGTGGTGCTTGACTCTCTTTACAGGTACACAATGTGACAGACTCTTCCACAACCTGAAGTCTCTCTCTCTGTGTCAAGACCTGGAGCACTACAGACCCAGCAAGAGAACCCCCAGCACTGCAATCAAGATTGCCAAAAAGGGAGAGTGGATCCACAACTCTCGCACGGAGCCAGCTGCTACTCACAATACCGACCGACAAGCCCAGCAGAATAGTAAGAACTGGCAACAGTAATAACAGAAAAATTTAGGCTTCAAAAGATTTAAAGCGATAGGCAATTGTGTCAGTTGATTGCCATCCCCTGGCAATTGTGCAGGTTATTATTCATGACTCTGTTTAAGTTTGCCACCTATATGCAGCCTTATATCCTGCTTGTTTATTTCCTGTCTCTCTAGAAGAAAAACAGGGCCCCCAGAATGGCAGGATAATTATCTCATAAACACCTCAAAGCTCTCCACTTAAAAGATCACTGGCTCTGCTTCACTCCCTCTACCAGAACTAAAGACAATGTAGAGGCAGTCCCAGTCCAGGTGTCCCCACCTACTAAAAATACCACTAGATTCTCCATGCAATGGGTCTCCCCCGGGCCCATCTTTCATTAATTACAATAGGGACTTTGTCCAACAGACTATCCAGGGTCTCACTGACTCCACTGCTAACACCCCAGACAATTAGAACGAGACAGCTTATCTCCAGACTAATCTGACCAACCAAGTCTGTTACATGGAGATACCTACTGAGAGAAGATATCCAAGAATTTCCCAAGAACTTTTTATTTGCTCCTTAACTTTTGCTTGCCCAATAACTGGGGCCTACACCCCTCGGGCACACTCATTTCCTCCAAAACACATTTACAATGCCACAAGAAAAAAATACCAAAGCCCTGAGTGCCGAGTGTGCCAACCTGGGCTTTGCAGTCCCCAGGCCCCAAACTTGTGGAGTAGCACTAGGCTCAAATGAGCTGGTGGCACCCTCGGTGGCTGTGCCATCTCTGAATCTTTCTGTGCCCCCAGTGGATGTGTCTGAGTGTGTGGGTCCGGCTCGTGCCTGGGTGACCGCAGCCCGGCTTCTCATTTGTCCTGACTGTAGATGGATAGCTTCTTACATTGGCCCTGTCACAACTACCAGTCAGTGTTCCCTAGGATTTTTGTTTCTCTGATGCACCAGTGTCTGCCTGTATTGGGCCTCCAGGCGAGCCTCAGGTCATAGACTAAAGAGGGCACTGGGTTTAATCCTAACTGGGGCAGGTACGGTAAAGGGCTCCTGGCCCCTTGCTGAGGACTTGAGTCCCTCCATAATAAATGGCTACACAAGTTCATCCAAGGCCCAGCTTCACAAGATATCTGGGATATAGTCAAGGCAACAATCTGAATTTAACACGGTGTCTTCCCCTTCTAAGATCCTTGGCCATGTTCGTCCTGCTGCTTGTATTCAGGCCTTGTTTGTTTAACCTTTTAGTAAAATTTGTGTCTTCCAGGCTTCAGAAGTTACACCTGCAAATGATGCTGCAATGGGGATATCACCCCATCTCCCCCGAGCAGGTTCCAGCTAGAGCCCAGTTCTATGCCAGCACCTCTGGCCAGCAAGAAGAAGCTATAGAAGATGAGACCTTCAGCTCTAAACCCCTTCTAAGATTAAAAAGAACCTGTTAGAGGGGGGATCGAAGCCTCCACCAAGACTTCCCCACGCTCTGCCGTGGTTCCCTGCCCTACCCACCCCCCCCCTTGCAGCCCACCAAGCAACAGCTTCTGACTGCAGTTTGGCCCAACCATGCTGCGGCCATAACAGTTTGACTTTGGTGCCAGAATCCTGAGCATGTGCAAACCAAGATTTTGGCACATGCGCAAGACCTGAAGAGCTGCATCCTCAGTCTGTCCTTAAACCTGAACATCAACGACATGATTCAACATCTGGACCTCCAAATATGGACATGGGAGGGTAAGGTTGGAGAGTTGTGGGCACCAAACCCAACCCCTAGACGTCATTGGAAATAAAAAGCTCCCCAACCTTCTCAGACAGCGAGCACGTAGCCTTATGAGCACATTGCTCACTGTCTGCACAGACAATAAATTTCCACTTTGTGTCTCCCTTGCAGCTGGTGGTATGGCGCCCGTCTTATTTAGATCAGCTAATAGAATGGGACAAGAACCCTCGTTTGGTTACAGTGTGTGTCCTTTGGACCTGGGGTACTGGCACTGAGAAACTCCTAGACCAGGAAGATTGATGCCAAGACACGTGGCGATCTCCAAGGAATACCAGGCCCAAAGATGCTGAAAGGAGACAAGGACCTTCCCCAAATGCCAACAGAAAGAAAGCCTTCTCCTAGAACTGGTGCCCTGAATTCGAACTTCTAGCCCCCTAAACTGTGAGAGAATAAATTTCCATTTGTCAAAGCCACCCACTTGTGGTATTTCTGTTACAGCAGCACTAGATAACTAAAACAGTGCTCAATGAATGTTTATTGACTGAGTGGAAAGCAATAAAGTGTAGTGATTAAGAGTGTGGATTCTGGACCCATACTCTCTGGATTAATCCTAGCTCAGCCTCTTAACAGCTGTGTGGCCTTGGGCTGGTTACATAAAGGTACCTCAGTTTCCTCATCTGTAAATGGGGATAATAATAGTGGCTACCTCATTATGAGGACTGAATTAGTTAATATGCGTAAATACATAAAAGAGTTCCTGACACATACAAACTACTGGAGACGATTATCTGAAAGTTGAAATAACCATCTTTAAATATCTGAAGGACTGTCACTTAAAATACCCCATTAGGGAAAACTACATCAGAAGGAAAAACTAAAGGAAGGAAATTTTGGGCTCATCACATAAAAATACGAAATGGTTTAAGTTGTCTGCAGGTTACTACCAACAATCCCAGTTTGCCTGAGACTGTACCAGTTTTAAAACTGAAAGTCCTGTGTCCTGGGAAACCCCTTAATCCCAGGTAAAATGGGGTGACTGATCACCCTCGTTTCCCCCCAACAAGGCCTTCTTTAAGAAGCTGTCAGTCTCTGACAGGTTTGAACAAAAACTGAAGAACTTTCATGTAGAAGTTATTCCCGCATGAAGGAAGAACTTAGACTAGATGAATTTTAACCCAGGTAAAGAAGTATATTTTAATGGAAAAAGCATGGATCTTCAGATAGAAAAACACAGGCTCAAATTCTGGCTCTGCCACTTACTAGCTGGGTGATCTTGGGTAACTTATTCAACTTTCTGAGCTTCAGTTCCTTGATCTATTAAATAGGAATTCTCATTCCCAGCATGTAAGGTTGGTGTGAGGATTAGACCTAATGTATGTGAAGTGACTTGCACTGCGCCTGGCACGATGTAAGTATTCAAGAAATTATCATTTTTCTTTTTTAAGGTCCAATTTAAAGATTAAGCAGAGTCCTGGGTTCTCAAAGCTGTGGCTCTCAAAGTGTAGTCCCCAGACCAATCGCATCAGTATCACCAGAGAACCTGTTAGAAATGTAAATTCTCCATCCCACCCCAGATCTACTGAATCAGAAAGTGGGGGTGTGGCCCAGAAATCGGAGTTTTAACTAATTGTCTGTCAGGGTGATTCTGACTACGCTAAAAAATTTGAGAAGCACTGCTCTACTAAGGCACAGTCCTGTCTTTGCAACACAGAGATGGAAATCTCTCTAAACTTAAAGCGCTCTCCCTTTATTCCACCATAAAAATAAAGTCATTTGAAAATGTTATTACTATTGGAAGAGAATTTTTTATAAACAAAACAAAAAGAATTAAAAATTTAAAAAAGTAGTGCTAGAACTTTGATACCAGTTTTTTGTTTTTTTTGTTTTAAATAATTGCCTCTGTAAACAGTCCTCACCTGCATGAGCAGACTGCAGTCTCGGTGGGTATGTCAGCGTGACCTGGCTTTGGTACCTCCTCCCTCAAAAAGCACTGGTAAACTGGCTAAGTTTGGTTACAGTGTGCATGCCACAAACTTCACCAATCATAAATCACATAGTCAGGTTGATCTTCCACACTAATAAAGTGGAGTTAAGTGGATAGGACACTCCGTAAAGAATTTCTTAAATTGTGATAGCGTATTTCTTTCTGTATAAAATCACCCCAGAGGTAAGTAAAAAGAATTCTCACTAGAGTGCACATTTTATCTCTGCCCTAACAAGTTCCAGAACACAGTGGTGTACTTACAACATACACAAAGATAGACAAAGAATTAATCAGGTAAAAGAATTTTTAAACATCTCTAAACTGATTTTATAAACAAAGACCTTTTCGTATACGAAACCTAATTCAGTCAAAATAATCCATCTCTCCTTAAATTTGAAATACTTAGAATTTTTAGAATGAATGTATCATCTAGTTTAAACAATCTCTACTTTTTCAAGTTCTGAAAATATCTCCAAAGTATTTATTTAAATACTTAAGCAGAAAGCCTCATCTACACAAAGCAATAACATGCAAATTCTATGTTTATATTTGCTTTTGGAAGCAATATCCTTTGCTGTGCTTCTAATTGTGGTTTTTATAAAGCAATTCAAAATCTCTTTATTTGCTGAGCACTTATTAGGTTCCTTAACTTTGGGAGAGGGGAATATTCATAAACTGTATAAACATACCTCTTTAAGGAGTCTACAATCTTAGAGGAAGGAAAGTCTACATACAAAAAATATATACTGAAGAGAAAAGGGTAAAAGATTAGATAAGAGCTTTAAGAGGTGGTGTGTTTATGTTAACGAGGGAGGAACAACCCAGAAAAGGAGGGTGAAAATGGTTGCACAACTCAAAGAATGTAATCAGTGTTACTGAATTGTACATGTAGAAATAGTTGAATTGGTGTATATTTTGCTGTGTATATTCTCAAAAACAAATCAATAAATGAATTTTAAGAGAGAAAAGAGTAAATATACTGAGATACATAATGTGCTTCCAAAGTGTGTATAATTCAATGACAAGCAATGTTTTGTGTGTGTGTGTGTGTGTGTGCTTTACATGAAAGTTTACAGAGAAAGTTAGCTTCTCATTAATCAGTTAATACACAAATTGTTTTGTGACATCAGCTGCCAATCCAGTGATATGTCAACACTCACCTGTTCTCGACCCTGGGAGCCCTGTTTCCATTCCTCCAGTTTTCCTGTACCTTTCTGCTTTCTCATCTTTGTTTATGGGCTGGTATGCCCATTAGTCTTGTACACATGGATAAACTATGAAGCACATCCCTCACATGAGTTATTGTTGGCCCTAGAGACCTGTCTAATCTTTCGCTAAAGGTTGAACCTCAGGAGTGACTTCAGTATTGAGTTAAAAGGGTGTCTGGGGGCCATACTCTTGGGGTTTCTCCAGTCTCTGCCAGGCCAGTTAGACTAGTCTTCTTTTATGTGTGTGAATTTGAATTCTGTTCTACATTTTTCTCCCACTCTGTCCAGAATCCTCTACTGTGATCCCTGCTAGAGCAGGCAGTGGTGGCAACCAGGCACCATCTAGCTGTTCTAGGCTCAGTCTGGTGGAGGTTATGGTAGTTGTGGTCCATTAGTCCTTTGGACTAATCCTTCCCTTGTGTCTTTGGTCTTCTTCATTTTCCTTTGTTCCAGCCAGGATGTGACCAGTAGATGTATCTTTCATGGCTGCTTGCAGGCTTTTAAGACCCCAGACACTGCTCACCACAGTTGGGTGTAGAACAGTTTCTTTATAGACTATGTTATGGCAATTGAGCTAGATGTCCCCTGAGACCATGGTCCCCAGCCCTTAGCCCAGAAGCTCGGTCTCTCAGGGAGCTTAGGTTTGTCTTTGAAGCTTCTATAACTTTGCCCTGGTCAAGCTGTGCTGACTTCAGCAGTATTGTGTACTGTCTTACCCTCACCAGAGTTACCACTTATCTACTATCTAGTTAGTGTTTTTCCCTTCCTGCCCCTCCCCTCCCTCATAACCATCAAAGGTTGTTTCTATCTGTGTGGAAACATTTTCGTATGTTTTTATAATAGTGGTCTCATACAGTATTTGCGCTTTTGGGATTTCAACACCTAGCAATTTTCAGAGACAATAAGAAAAACAGGAAGGAGAGAAATCCTTGTAGAAGGATATTAACAAAGAAGGCTTCCTAGAGGAGATAGGACAGAAGATGGACATCAAAGCATTGATAAAAATTTTAATGCTGTGATGTGTTCACTTGTCACTGGCTTTAGTGTTATTCTTACTCCAATATTTTGCTCATGATACCTTCTCTGCTTGAAACATCATCCCCACAACTCTGCCTATTCAAATCCTACCCATCTTACCAGGCTGCCTCAAGTTCTATTTTTTTTTTCTTTCCTTCCTTTAACAAGATTCGATAAAAAATTCTTAAGAAAAGACTTTTTGCTTGTCTTTAAAAACAGTAAGAAAGAAAGGAAGAGAATAGTTTGAGAGTCTGTGTTCCACTTGAAGAGAGAAAATCCCAAGGGACAGATTAAATGGTAGCAGGTTCCAAAGTAGAGCTATAGAGACACATAAACACTGATGGAATGACTTCTCATCTTAATTGCATACCAATTCTACCAGATAGATGTGCCTCACCTGGCCCCACTAACAGATCACTGTACCCACATCTGAAGATTAAGTGATCTTCAACAGATAAAATGCTCAAAATAGTCCTAACACACAGTAACCATTCAATACCTGTGAGTTACTAATATTTGTGTAATTACTAATAGGGGAAGTATGGATCAATTAAGACAGAGAACAGACGGCCCCCCAAATCTACAAACAAAATAACAAGAAATAGGCCAGGGAGCCAAAACAAAGCCATTCCCCAGAACAATGGGGCAGGGTCTTTCAGAAGCAGGTGGAGAAAACCAGCCAGGGACATGCACAGAACACCCACCTGTGACCACTGTGTGACCTTCCACCAGGGTCAGTGAGGGGCTGGAGCAGCAGCCAGGGAATCAAACCCAGGAAGCGAGAGACTGCGCAGGCATGACACCCCATAACAAGTCCTGCTATGAATCCCAGAGGCCCTCCAGACAGGAGTCATCTTGGAAAGCTGCTGCACATGCACCGTGGTTAACATAACCCCTCCCGTGCCTACGAATAAATATGAATCTTTTTCCTCCCAAGAACTTTTAAAAACCCAGGCCTGTCTTTTGTAAAACGGGGATATGCATTGCTTAGCCCTCCTTGTCTCCGCTTGCAAGCCTCTTCAATAAAGCTTTGCTCATGTGGAAAACTCTACGTGCCCTACCTGCTTTCTTGACCAGTGAGAGGCAAGAATCTTATTCTAGTAACACAGTCAGAAAGGTTAACTAACTTGCCCAGGCATCCCAAGGATACCACAAGCCTAGGGATAATTTTTATGCTAATTTCTTGCCTTAGGGGTTCCCATATCAAGTAACCAGTTGCTGAGGAGTGAACTCCAATTCATGGTGACGCCATGTGTGTCAAAATAGAACTGTGCTTCATAGAATTTTCGGTAGCTGCTTTTTCAGATGTAGATCTGCAGGTCTTTCTTCCCAGGTGCCTTTGGGGTTCAAACCTCCAAAAGCATTAACCATTTGTATTACCCAGGGACTCCTCCTATACCAAGTAGGTAATATCAAGCCTACCTGAGATACAAACCTCTGGTTCCAAGTTCTCAGGGGAGATTCTCTCCACCACCATCCACAACTATATACCCATAGACCAGACTGTCGTCTCCCTTTGTTGACAGGTAGTTTTTTTTTTTAAGTCCATCCTATTACTTAAAAACTCAAAACCCACTGCCAACAAGTCGACTCCAACTCATAGCAACCCTATAGGACAGAGTAGAACTGCCCCTTAGGGAAGTCTCTAAAGTTGTAATCTTAATGGAAGCTGACTGTCACATCTTTCTCCTTCAGAGCAGCTGGTGGGTTCAAACCGCTGACCTTTGGGTTAGCAGCTGAGTGCTTTACCACTGCGCCAGCAGGGCTCCTTTCCATAAACACAGTACAATTAACACATTTACCACGTACTGAAGCTGGTTATTACTCTACGTGAAAACAGAAACCACTATTTTCCCAGTCAACAAATATATTTGTTACATGAATACTGACCGCCAAAGCAATCCATATGTGCAGTTGTATGTTCCTGTTTCAGAATGTGGATAACTTCATCCCCCTCCAAGAACTGATCAAAGTCAAGTTCAATAACCTAAACACAAAATATAGGTTTTAACTCCTTTGTTTTTTAATTCACATTTCTTCTTTGACTGCTGCTTTTCTTGAATGTACCTCAGTATGCAATCAGCTAGGGTTTGTGTTCAAACTGAGTACTGTTGAACTATTACGCGTTCACAACTGTTTAGTGGAGCACGTGACAAGTAGGTGCTACTGTAATATTAAAGTAAAAACACAGAGAAGCAAACAGGCCTTGCTAAACCCAAAAACCAAGCCCACAGCCGTCATTGGGGCAATTCCGACTCGCAGCAACCCTAGGCCTTGCTAGTTGTCCCCACATCACCAGAATCCGAAAGTGGAATGACTCACATAATAGGTGAACAATGAACTAATGACTGGGTTGGATTGAGGAATGAATTTTTGTATTATTGGCAGCAAGCCTAGGGAGGAAGCAAGACTGGCCAGCCCCATCCAACAGAGGCTAAGCCTGGGGCTCAGAGGATTGACCAAAGCTTCCAAATCAGTCAACGGCCAGGCCCCGAACCCGCGCCTTATTCGTTCTCCGCCCACTCTGGGATGGCCGCATTCGTTACTCCGCCCACTTCAGGGCGGAGCCGCTTCGCCTACGGTGTTTTTATTCCGGCTCGCGCAAGTGCCGAGCTTATACTCAAAAGTCTCAGGGCTACAGAGGCTTTGTAAATTCTCGGTCAACCTACAGTCGATCCGCGAACGAAAGCCTCGGGAAACACGAGAGCCACAGGTAGAGCCACCACAGGACTCACCGGCCCGCGAGGAATCCTTCCGGGGCAGGGGGCGGGGCCTCCGGAAGTGGCCGGGCGCCGTCTGCTGCTCCTTGTTTGAGCCGCTGACGGGAAGGAGAAGCCCGAGCTCCGGCTGCGCCGCAGGGCGGCAGTCACAACTAGAGCCCGACCAACAGCTAGCCCCTGGAAGAGCCAGAAGCCAGGACTACGGGCTGCTGAGCGGCGGGGCTGGACGCCCGCTTGCCTTTTGATCTCATCATGTCGCGGGGCTCCATCGAGATTCCCCTCCGGGACACTGACGAGGTAAGTGTCGAATATGGGGGAGGTGGGAGCCGTGAACTTGGACGATCTCCCTCCCCCCTTCCCTTTCTCGACTTGGTTCCCGAAGCAAGAGGAATCCCCTCCCCCAGGAGCCCCTGCCGAAATGCCCGGCCAAAGCTCCGGTCACCTCTTTTCCCAGCCCCTGCACCGTCTGAGGCTGGGTACACCTGCGTCCTCGCAGCCTCAGGGCCACTTCGAGAAGTTCTTCTTCTTGAAAGTTCTCCTTCTGCCTGTTACCTGTTTGTGTTCGACAGAACTCCACTCTTCTCCCAAATAATTCGGAGGCGCAGGGGTGTGAGCGTGCCCGATAAACACTAAATCCCGCCACAGATTACAGAAGTGGGCGCTGATGTCACTGTGGTCTATCTAGTGTTTCTTGGGAATACATAGGATTTCGCTCCTTCTCCTCTTCAAACTCGAGTCTGTCATTGTGCACTATTTCCACTACCCAGGACACGTAGCAAAACAGTCAAATGATCTGTGGAGTTGCCACAGCGACATAGGGACCTTAAGATATAGCTTATTAGAGTGTCTAAGGAGAACCTGCTACTGTGTACTGATGGAAGTAATCCTCTCTCTCTTCCTCACCCTTTAACCAGAGGTGGTCTATGACTTGCTCTCAGCTTTGGTATTAGGTCTTATTGGACATTTCCTATTACCATTTTTGTTTTATTTAGATTAATTTTGAGATATAATTCATATACCATAAAATTCAGTGGTTTTTAATATATTCACTAAGTTGTATAATCATCATCATATCTAATGCCAGAACATTTTCTTATTATTATTTTTGTGCCCCATTCAGGAGTGTCTGTAACACACAGATGCTCCTGCCATGATTAATGTGTACAGTGGCATTCAACTTTGCATTTGCGTATAAGGTTGTACTTCGCAAGTTGTCGGACCTACCTCATCAGTGTCCCTAGGTTGCTCGTTTGCACTTTATTTGAATTATGTGTTAAGCAGGGTTTTTGTGTTATTTTTGAGTAAGCAAAGTTTTTGTGGCATTTTGTCATTCTAGTGATTTGGGGACAACTAGCAAGATCTGTTTGCTTTTCTGTGCTTTTTACTTTAGTATTACAGTAGAAGCTGCTTGTCATGTGCTCCATTAAACAGTTCTTAACACATAGTGAATAGTTCACCATACTTAAATTGAACACAAACCCTAATTGTGTGCATTTTGAGGTACGTTCAAGAAAAGCAGCAAAGAAGAAATGTGAATTTTAAAAAAGAAGTGTTAAAACCTACACTTTATGTTTTAGGTTATTGAACTTGACTTCGATCAGTTACCGGAGGGGGATGAAGTTATCAGCATTCTGAAACAGGAGCACACACAACTGCACATATGGATTGCTTTGGCGGTTAGTGTTCCTTTAACAAATATTCTTATTTGTTGGTTGGGAAAATAGTGGTTTCTGTTTTCAGATATAGTAATATCCAGCTTGGGCACATGATAAATAAATTGTACTAAGTCTATGGAAGCAGTTTGTCTTACCATTTGTGGAACAGTCAGCCCGTTTTCCTAAATGATGTGTAGTCTGCTGATAAATTTGCTTGTGTGTTGATATAGGTAAAATTCACTTACGTTAGTGAGTACGTGATACTGAATATTAAATATTTGATTATGTCATGATTATTCAGTGAAACTGGGTTATGGTTTAGAGATAAGCTGAGAAAATATAATTTGCCATTGCTACTTAACATTGTTCTTGTTCCCCATAACAGTAAAACAATTCCCATAAAATACTCTAGAAAGTGATTAGGTTCCAAGGCTAACCCACAAAAGCTTTTTGGGTGAAATTTATCTCCGGCTTAAGTTCGTTGTCTGTGTTTGTTCCCCTCCTTCCATAATATGACCGTTACTGGAGATTATCAGGAAAATCACCTCAGAAAGGCTAAAATATGCTCTGCCTCCTCCCCCCATCCGTCAGCACTAGCTGCATAAAGTTTTTTGGGATTTTTTGTTTGTTTTTCTGTTATGGAAATAGGTAGTAATACTATAATCATTATTTCTAAGCAGGTGTGCCACAGGTCACGTTCATGTAAAGATACATAGGAGGGCACCTGATGTCTTGAAGAGTCAAAGAAGTAGTTCTAGAATTGGGCTTATATCCAGTGCTCAGGCTTATTAAAATTTACTTTTCCTTGGATGTGGATTTATAGAGATACACTTTCAGTGACAAGCAGTGCCTTCCTGAATTGAAGTTCCAGGTTTTCTTATTACTTCTTATTCCATGGAGAATAAGCCATTAATCCTTGTACATATTTTAAAATCAGAAGAGAACTTATAATGTTTTAGTACATGCGCTTCATTTAACAGCACTTTTGTGAAGATTGGAATAATGGAGAATTAGCATGGCACCTGCTATGTTAATATAGGTGGTTACAGAGGAAATATAGGAATATAAGTTGTTACAGAGGAAAGAGTGTAGGCTTTGGAATTAGAGAGGCCTTTGTTCAAATCCCAACTCAGCTGCTAACTAGCTGTGTGATCTTTGACAGAGATGTACCTTCTGAGCCTGTTTCTTTATCTTCAGTATGAGGATGTTAGTACCTACTTCATAGGGTGGCTCTATACATTAGAGATGATGTGTGTGACGCTTCTAGCATAGTATGTGGCCCATGCTAGGTGATCAATAAGTGATAGATATTCCTTTTACTATTTATAAATACAATGGAAGTTACTTAATATGCCCAGATAACTTTTGGTAAATCAAGAACCAAAACCCAAGTTTTCTATCTAGAATTCTTTATACCTCCCGTTTTGCTTTCTCAGGCTTTGCTTGTTTGAAAATTTAGTTCGAAATCAACTATTGCTCGGTAAGAAGTAAATGGGAAGCATTTGTAGGGATCCTAATTTTTTTAACAGCTTAGTGAAGGCATACTTGAGCTGTGATCAGTGGCACATACTTGTGCCATTTGATAAGTTTTATGTATACATTACCTGTGAAACCATCACCACAATCATGATAATGAATATTTCCAGTCACCCCCAAAAACCTTCCCCCCACCACTGCATCCCCAGGCAACCACTGATCTGCTGTTTATCACTAAAGATTAGTTTGCATTTTCCAGAATTTTATATAAGTGGAATCATATGGCGTGTACTCTTTTTTGATCTGGTTTCTTTCACTCAGCATAATTATTTTGCGGTTTATCCGTGTTGTAGCGTGTTCATTCCTTTTTACTGCTGAGTAGTGTCCATTGCACAGCGACACCAGAGCTGGTTTATCTGTCCCCTGCTGATGTACGTTTAGGGTGTTCCCAGTTTGCCTGCTACAAATAAAGCTGCTGGAAACGTTCACGTAAAAGGTTTTTGTATGACCATATGCTTCAGTGATTCTAATTTAATTGCTTACTGCGTAGCTGGAATACTACAAGCAAGGAAAAACAGAAGAGTTTGTCAAGTTGTTGGAAGCAGCTCGTATAGATGGCAATTTGGACTACAGAGACCATGAAAAAGACCAGATGACTTGCTTGGATACACTGGCGGCCTACTATGTCCAACAGGCTCGGAAGGAAAAGAATAAGGACAATAAGAAGGATCTGATTACACAGGCAACCCTGTTGTATACGATGGCTGATAAAATTATTATGTATGATCAGGTAAAATAAGTTACGTTTCTTTGAATTTATGAAAGGGAGAAAAACGTACCACAAGAAAGCAAAATGTGTGTGATAGGCAACGAGATTTTTTTCTCAAAGAATTTTTCTTAAAATAATATGATCGTTCAAGAAAAAGCATTCCTCATTAAGATGGGAATTTCTTTGGTGCTTGTACTGTTGGTGTACTATGGGCAAATTTAGCGTATAAAACGTGTTGAATTAGTAATCCCAACATCTCCAGGTGTATTTCAAGCAGATTTTAAGTAATTTGAACTTTTCTTGTTGTCATTGTTACTGGCACAGAGGACTTGCATTTCAGGATAGTTTCTCAATTTGCAATTAAGAATTGCTTGTTGGTAATTTAAACACATTACAGTTGCTGGAGGAATTTGTATGACACTCCACCCCTTTCCTATATGATTTTCATTTTATGTTACACGTTCATGATAAATTGTGATTAGTCCTTGGTAAACGAAAGCCTAAGGTGATTATATGACTTTTTCAGAACCATTTGTTGGGAAGAGCCTGTTTCTGCCTACTTGAAGGTGACAAAATGGATCAAGCTGATGCACAGTTTCATTTTGTACTCAACCAGTCTCCAAATAATATTCCAGCCCTTCTTGGTAAGTGATCTTCAGCAACCTTTTTCGAATCTATTTTTTTCACGTGTTGCCTAAAATATATCTCTTTGTAAGCTCCTTAGGAACTGGGCCTGACAGCAAAGTGGAACAGCTTTGTCTTTTCAAAAGTGAAACTATCTACAACAAATTATGGTTTCTATCGAAATTGCAGAAATAAAATACGTACCATTAAGAATAATTTTTTATTTCCTTCTAAAGACTAAATAAAACACTGTTTAGATAACTCCAGATTATTTAAATTATTATTTTATAGATACATAAAGACAGGAATGTTCTATTTATAGGCATAAATTAATATACCCTGATGGTAAACAAGTTTTGCTATGAAATCATGTCACTATTTTTAAGCATTTAGGTCAATTAATGTA
The DNA here is from genome assembly GCF_030014295.1 of Loxodonta africana. Taxonomy (NCBI): domain Eukaryota; kingdom Metazoa; phylum Chordata; class Mammalia; order Proboscidea; family Elephantidae; genus Loxodonta; species Loxodonta africana. Next base: position 72,607,907 of record NC_087348.1, on the reverse strand, counting down.
AAGCGTATTAGGTTTGTGTTCTTTAACTAGACAGTATGTGCTCATTTTTTTTAAAAAATCATTACAGGTAAAGCTTGCATTTCATTCAACAAGAAGGATTACAGAGGAGCTCTTGCTTATTATAAGAAAGCATTGCGTACTAACCCAGGATGTCCAGGTAAGGGGAAAACTATTTTAGGTCTAATCTATGTGTGACTCAACTTAAAATATTGATGATTTCGCAGTAGTTTGTGAAGTTTGTTGGCTGGGTAGTAGATCATAGTATAATCTTTCTGCACTATACTATTTTTCTTTTCCAAAATCTTGTTTACTGAGCAAATTTTTCTTGAGCGCTCTGTATGTGCCAGGCACTACCCTAGAAATTCAGCAATGAAGAAAAGAAAACAAAAGTCCCTGCCCTTGTGGAATTTATTCTCTAGTGGGAAAGATAGGCAATAATTAAGATAAATAATTACAATATATGCTATGTTAGATATTGATAAGGGCTAAGGAGAAAGAAAAAGCAGGAAAGGGATATGAGAAGTGTTAGGGTGAGGGATGCTTAGAAGAGATGACCAGAGACACATCACTGAAAAGGTAACATTTGCATAAAGACCTAAGACCCATCCAGATATATGGGGAAGATCATTCCCAGAAAGAGAGAATAGGAAGTGCAAAGGTCCTCAGAATAGAGTGTGTCTATCAGGTTTGAGGAAGAGTGAGGAAGCTAGTGTATCTGGTACAGGGAGAAATAGGGTAAAAGACAGAGGGGATAGATCTACTGACTAGTGGAGGGGTTGGCCTTTTGGTATAACCTTGAAACTGGGTTATAGCTATAAGCAGAGCTCTGAAGGAATGGCAGTGTGTGCATATAATCAGCCACGATATTTAAAGTCTTAATGGAATTTTTTGTTTTCTGTTTAAAATTTGGTCTTCAGGAACGAGATATTGAAGGTATAGTTTTAACAGGGATGTTAGAAGAGAAGAAAAATACCAGTATTATAGGTGTTCTGTTCTCTGGTGAGGCAGGTATCCGTGATTGGGGGAGGGGAGTGGAGGATGGGGAGTGGTATAATTCAACCTCTAGTGAAACAAGATTTGTGGCATAGCAAGAGATTTTATAGTATAGTTGCACTACACTATAGAATTATAAAATTAAAAGCCTTAATTTAGGACTTTTGTGACTCATAAATAGAGATGGGTTAAATTTTTTTTTTTTTATTGAACTTGAACCTTTGAAATGCTTGTTTGAGAGATTGAATATCTGATTCTATGTTTTTAGCGGAAGTTCGTTTAGGAATGGGTCATTGCTTTGTGAAGCTTAACAAACTGGAGAAAGCTCGTCTGGCATTCAGCAGAGCCCTGGAACTCAATTCCAAATGTGTGGGAGCATTGGTTGGACTGGCTGTTCTAGAACTCAATAATAAAGAGGTATGTAAATCAAAAAATTACATAGTTCATGACTGATTTGTAGGTCCACAGTCCCTTATCTAAAACCGCAGGGGCCAGATGTGTTTCAGAAGTCAAGATTTCAGATTATAGAAAGGTAATATACTACCAACAACAACCAAAAACTGTGTGTCATTACGCATGTACATATATAGGCATATATGTATGTGGGTATGAATATATGGGTACAGATACGTGCACAGATAGATGTATCTGTAGGCATATGTACACACGGGTGTGTATTTGTCTGCATGTATATTCATATAATAAACCATACAGAGGACACAGATACAGATACTTCTTAGACATAACCAAACACCTTGCGAGATTGGTTTTCTGGGATTGAAGACTTAGGACCATAGTCTCGTGAGATAGCTCAGGTAATTTGCATAATATAGTTCATAAAGTATATGTTCTACATCCCAATGTAGTGAGTAGTGTCTGGGATCTTAAAAGCTTGCAAGCAGCCATCTGACATAAAACTAACCTGTTGAAAACCCATTGCCGTCAAGTTGATTCCGACTCATAGGAACCCTATAGGATAGAGTAGAACTGCCCCATAGGCTTTCCAAGGACCAGCTGGTGAATTTGAACGGCCAACCTTTTGGTTAGCAGCCGAGCTCTTAACCACTGCGCCACCAGGCCTCCAACATACAACTATTGGTCTCAATTCACCTGGAACAAAAGAGAAAGAAGGAAACCAAAGACTCAGAAGAAAGTAGTCTACAGAGCTGTTAGTATACACGAACCGCAGACTCATCTACCTGAGACCAGAAGAACTAGATGATGCCCAGCTACCACTACAGACCATTCTGATCAGGGCCACAATAGATGGATCTTGATAGAACAGAAGAAAAACGTGGAACAGAACTGAAATTCTTGAAAAGTTCATACTTACTGGACCAGTTGAAATTAGAGGACTCTCCGACTGTCACCCTTAGATACTCTTTAAACCTTAAATTGAAATTATCCTTTGAGGTCACCTTTTAGCTAAATAACGGATTGGCTTTTAAAGTAAAGAATATCATCCATGAGTAATGAGTTTCTTTAAAAAAAAATTATCCATATGAGACCAAATGGTCAAAAATTATCTAAAGCAAAGATGACAAGGTAAGAGAGAGGGTACTGCAAGTGGTATATCCAGAAGGGAATGAACGAGGGTAATACATTGTTGAAAAATGTAACCAATATCACTGAATAATTTGTGTAGAAGTTATTAGATGAGAACCTCATTTGCCATGTAAACTTTTACCTTAATCACAATAAAATATTGAAAAACAAAAAAGATAATATAGTGCATGTTTGTATAATATATAACACCTCAGTGAGATTAGCACTCCAAAGTCAGACTAATATTTTTGTGACAAAATGAGTGAATTTTCACACGAATTGTAATAACCTCACAATCCAGGTACAGTTTTGTCACCAGATGAGTTTGCTCCAAGATTATAGAATAAGCTTTGGAGTTTTTGGATTTCAGAATTCCAGATAAGGTATTATAGACCTGTATATCAGGTTGGAAGGAGACCTGGTAATGCAGTGGTTAAATGCTCAGCTGCTAACTGAAAGGTTGGCGGCTCGAACCTACCAACCACTCTGCGGGAGAAAGATGTGGCAGTCTGTTTATTGTATCAGCCTTATAAGATGAAAGAAAGGGGAAAGGAAAAAAAGCTTTCTCTTAAAGAAGTCTATCTGATTGAAAAGGAAGCTCACAGTATGCAACTCCTTATGTGTAAATGTCCACAACAGGGCTACCAAGATTTTTAGGCCACAGCACTGTTGACATTTTGGGCCAGGTATAACACTCTGTTATAGGAAGCTATCCTGTGCATTGTAGGATGTTTGGCAGCATCCCTGACCTTTACCACTAGGTGCCAGTAAGTATCCCCCAGGTCGTAATAACCAAAAATGACATTGCCAAATGTTGCCTGGAGAGTCAATAACACTTCTAGTTGAGAACCACTGCCTTAGAGCAGTTTTCAAAAAGGGGGACTAGATTATCTTGAGTGGTTTGGATCAATCATGATTCACCCCTAGAGTTAAGGAAGAGGGAGGGAAGGATCTTTCCTTTCTAAAGTCAAAAGATCACCACAGGCTACAAAATCTGTATTCTCTTAGCAGGGTAAGAGTGATGGAATGGCTGTTGGGCAGTCCACAAACCTTGAGGGATAACGGAAAGGTTCCAAAATTTGATTGTGGTAAAGGTTGCACAACTCTATGAATATACTAAAAAACACTGAATTGTATACTTTAAATGAGTGAATGGTATGTGAATTATATCTCAATAAAGCTGATAAAAATGCAGACTGTTTGGAGTATTTTCTATTATTTGCCTTGTGGATCCTTATAGATTAGCAGTAAATTATTTAAGAACATGATATCAAATGTATTTGTTACATACACCCAATTTCAGAGGACGTGTTGTACCTTACCATGGGGTACTTTTACAGTTAAGTTTTTAAATGAAACTAAATTCTGTTTGTTATCTGTTTTGCATCCTAGTGGAAGTTAACTAACACAAGAGCCACATTTTGGCATCTGAATTTAGGTTTATATAATCTTATTTCCTGAGACTGTAAAGAAAACTTTGAAAAAGTGGTGATTAACTAATCGAACTTCAAGTGCCATTTAAGTAATAACCCCATTGTTTTTGTTTTCTTTCAGGCTGATTCCATCAAAAATGGTGTCCAGCTTCTTTCTAGAGCCTATACTATTGATCCTAGCAACCCTATGGTGTTAAACCACTTGGCAAACCACTTTTTCTTCAAAAAGGTAAAATGACTTTTAAAACGTTGTTTGCTTTTCCCAGAGAGTATGGCCCCTGGACACACTTTTAGCTCAGCAATGAGGTCATTCCTGTGGTTCACCCTTCAGCCAAAGATTGGACAGGCCCATAAAACAAAACGAGACTAAAGGGGTACAACAGTCCAGGGGCAAGGACTGGAAGGCAAGAGGGGACAGGAAAGCTGGTAATAGGGAACCCAAGGTCAAGAAGGGAGAGTGTTGACATGTTGGTTGTTAACCAATGTCATAAAACAATATGTGTACTAATTGTTTAACTGTTTAATGAGAAGCTAGTTTGTTCTGTAAACCTTCATCTAAAGTACAATTAAAAAAAGAAGTTTACTTTTAAATGCTGATTTTTGTTTTTCTGTACTGCAGTTGATGCTTGTTATAGATTGAATCTTGTCACCCAAAAACGTGTGTCAACTTGGGTAAGCCATGATTCCCAGTATCATGTAGGAATCATTCCCACCATCTTGTCATCTGAAGTGATTTTCTTATGTGTTGTAAATCCTACCTCTATGATGTTAATGAGGCAGGATTAGAGGCAGTTATGTTAATGAGGAAGGACTCAGTCTACAAGATTAGGTTAAATCTTGAGTCAATCTCTTGAGATATAAAAGAGAGAAGCAAGCAGAGGGAGGGGGACCTCAGGAGCATGTCCTTTGAACCTGGGGTCCCTGTACTGAGAAGCTTCTAGACCATGGGAAAATTGATGACAAGGACTTTCCCCTGGAGCTGACAGACAGAGAGCCTTCCTCTGGAGCTGGCACCCTGACGTCAGACTTTTAGCCTCCTAGACTGTGAGACTTCTTCATTGCAAATACCTTCTTTCACCAATATAAATGGCGACTCTACACATGGACCTTGCCAGATGGAGCACAAAGAAATCAAATTGACTACATCTGTGGAAAGAGACAGTGGAAAAGCTCAATATCATCAGTCAGAACAAAGCCAGGGGCTGACTGTGGAACAGACCATCAATTCCTCATAGGCAAGTTCAAGCTGAAACTGAAGAAAATCAGAGCAAGTCCGCGAGAGCCAAAATATGGCCTTGAGTATATCCCACCTGAATCTAGAGACCATCTGAAGAATAGATTTGATGCACTGAACACTGGTGACCGAAAACCAGACGAGTTGTGGAATGACATCAAGCACATCATACGTGAAGAAAGCAAGAGGTCATTGGAAAGACAGGAAAGAAAGAAAAGACCAAGGTGGATGTCAGAGGAGACTCTGAAACTTGCTGTCAAACATCGAGCAGCTAAAGCAAAAGGAAGAATTGATGAAGTAAAAGAACTGAACAGAAGATTTCAGAGGGCAGCTCGAGAAGACAAAGTATAATAATGACATGCGCAAAGAGCTGGAAATGGAAAACCAAAAGGGAAGAAGATGCTCGGTGTTTCTCAAGCTGCAAGAGCTGAAGAAAAAATTCAAGCCTCAAGTTTCAATAGTGAAGGATTCTATGGGGAAAATATTAAATGACGCAGGAAGCATCAAAAGAAGGTGGAAGGAATACACAGAGTCAATATACCAAAAAGAGTTAGTCAATGCTCAACCATTTCAAGAGGTGGCATATAATCAGGAACCGATGGTACTGAAGGAAGAAGTCCAAGCTGCTCTGAAGGCATTGGCGAAAAACAAGGCTCCAAGAATTGATGGAATATCAGTTGAGATGTTTCAACAAACGGATGCAGCGCTGGAGGTGCTCACTCGTCTATGCCAGGAAATATGGAAGACAGCTTCCTGGCCAACTGACTGGAAGAGGAACAATATCAATGTCACACGCAAGCAAAATTTTGCTGAAGATCATTCAAAAACGGCTGCAGCAGTATATCAACAGGGAACTGCCAGAAATTCAGGCTGCTTTCAGAAGAGGACGTGGAACCAGGGATATCATTGCTGATGTCAAATGGATGCTTGCTGAAAGCAGAGAATACCAGAAGGGTGTTTACCTGTGTTTTATTGACTACGCAAAGGCATTCGACTGTCTGGATCATAACAAATTATGGATAATGTGAAGAATGAGAATTCCAGAACACTTAATTGTGCACACGAGGAACCTTTACATACATCAAGAGGCAGTTGTTCGGACAGAACAAGGGGATACTGATTGGTTTAAAGTCAGGAAAGGTGTGCATCAGGGTTGTGTTCTTTCACCATACGTATTCAATCTGTATGCTGAGCAAATAATCTGAGAAGCTGGACTATACGAAGAAGAATGGGGCATCAGGATTGGTGGAAGGCTCGTTAACCTGTGTTATGGAGATGACACAACCTTGCTTGCTGAAAGTGAAGAGGACTTGAAGCACTTACTAATGAAGATCAAAGACCACAGCCTTCAGTATGGATTGCACCTCAACATAAAGAAAACAAAAATCCTCACAACTGGACCATGAGCAACATCATGGTAAATGGAGAAAAGATTGAAGTTGTCAAGGATTTTATTTTCCTTGGATCCACAATCAACAGCCATGGAAGCAGCAGTCAAGAAATCAAAAGACGCACTGCATTGGGTAAATCTGCTACAAAGGACCTCTTCAAAGTGTTGAAGAGCAAAGATGTCACCTTGAAGACTAAGGTGCCCCTGACCCAAGCCATGGTATTTTCAATTGCATCATATGCATGTGAACACTGGACAATGAATAAGGAAGACCAAAGAAGAATTGACGCCTTTGAATGGTGGTGTTGGCGAAGAATATTGAATATACCATGGACTGCCAGAAGAACGAATAAATCTGTCTTAGAAGTACCACCAGAATGCTCCTTAGAAGCAAGGATGGCAAGACTGTGTCTTACTTACTTTGGACATGTTGTCAGGAGGGATGAGTCTCTGGAGAAGGACATCATGCTTGGCAGAGTACAGGGTCAGCGGAGAAGAGGAAGACCCTCAACGAGGTGGATTGACACAGTGGCTGCAACAATGGGCTCAAGCATAACAACGATTGTAAGGATGACGCAGAACCGGGCAGTGTTTTGTTCTGTTGTGCATAGGGTGGCTAAGAGTCAGAGCTGACTCGACAGCACCTAACAGCAACAACAACAGACTGTGAGAGAATGTCTGTTAAAGCCATCCGCTTGTGGTATTTCTGTTATAGCAGAACTAGATGACTAAGACAGAATTTGGTACTGGAAGAGAGGGGTGCTGCTCTAACAGATACCTAAAATGTAGAAGCAGTTTTGAAATTATGAGTGGATAGGGGCTGGAAGAGTTTCAAAGTGCCTAATAGTAAAGGCCTAGCTTGCCTTGAAGAGGCCGTTGCTGGAATTATGGCTGTCAGAGACAATTTTGGTGAGGACTCAGAAGGAACTAAGGAAAGCTGTTACACTGGAGGTGGTGCATATGGCAAGAAGCACCAGCAGAACCAGACCAGCTCATGACAGTGCTAGAGCCGCCCCGTGGAGCAAGAGAGCTGAGTGCCTTTGCGTAGGCTTCCTGGCAGAGTGGGGTGCCTCCAGGCACTTAATGGTGAGCTAGGCTTGCTGACTCACGGAGCAAGAGAGCTGATTGCCTACTAGCAGAGTAGAGTGCCTCCAGTCACTTATCAGTGGAGCTAAAGAGCTTTGGAACACTTGCCTCAGCAGGGCAGACTCAGATGGCGAAGCCCAAGGGGCTGAGAAGCCATGGAACGGGGAAGCAGAAGCTAAGGAGACAAGGAACAGAGGAAGCTGAGCTGCCTCAGTCCCAAAGGGTAGAGCCATGATCTCTGGGATCTCAAAGGGTAGAGTCGCTATTCAGATGGACTCGGAGAATGGGGCCGCCCAAATTTGAGGGAGCAGAGTTGCTATTCCAGTGGGCCTGGAAGGTGGAGCTGAAGCCCAGGGCTGAGGGGCCTCGACTCAGAATCCAGAGGGTGTGGCCAATACCTAAAGTCTGGAGGGCAAGGTCATTGTCTAAGTGGTCTCAGAGAACAGAGGATTATTTTCATGTCTTCGGAGCTAATGTAATGTGTTCTGCTGACTTGCTTGGTGCCTGTTATCCCTTCTTTCCCTCCCGTTTCTCCCGTTTGTAATGAAAATGTCTAGCTTGCGCCTGTTCCACCATTGTACTTTGGAAGCGTATAACTTGTATTCTCGATTTCACAGATGAAGAGGAATTTTTGGAATTTGCACTTGGAGTTGATTTAAGACTTTTGCTCCAAATGATGGAGTGGATGTGTTTTACATGTGGCAAGGACGTGAATTTTGGGAGGCCAAATGGAAACCCTGGTGGCATAGTGGTTAAGAGCTATGACTGCTAACCAGAAGGTCGACAGTTCGAATCCACCAGGCGCTCCTTGGAAACCCCATGGGGCAGTTCTACTCTGTCATATAGGGTAGTTATGAGTCAGAATTGACTCAAAGGCAACAGGTTTGATTTGGTTTTGGTTTTAAAGGGTGGCATGTCATGGATTGCATGTGTCCCCCAAAAATATGTGTCAACTGGGCTAGGCCATGATTCCCAGTATTGTGTGATTGTCCACCATCTTGTTATCTGATGTGATTTTCCTATGTGTTGTAAATCCTACCTCTATCATGTTAATGAGGCAGGATTAGAGGCAGTTATGTTAATGAGGCAGGACTCATCTACAAGATTTGGTTGTGTCCTGAGTCTCTTTTGAGATACAAAAGAGAAGCAAGCAGAGAGACATGAGGTCCTCATGCCACCAAGAATGAAGAACCAGGAGGGGAGCACGTCCTTTGGACCTGGGGTCCCTGCGCTGAGAAGCTTAGACCAGGGGAAGATTGATGACAAAGACCTTCCCCTAGAGCCAACAGAGAGCCTTCCCCTGGAGCTAGCACCCTGAATTTGGACTTCTAACCTACTAGACTGAGACAGTATGAATTTCTGTTTGTTAAACCCATCCACTTATGGTATTTCTGTTATAGCAGCACTAGATAACTAAGATAATGCTGTATTTTTTTTTTTTTTTTAAACTGGAAAGAAATCTAAAAATGTCAGAGTTTTTTTCAAATCAGTGTCTTTGTTCATTATGTTGGGGTGGGTTTATTCATTAATATATTCACTTAAAATTTACTGACCCTTTATATTCTACACAGCACTGGGATAGGGATGTGGAGGTCAGTGAGACATGGTTTCTGCACTTAGGAACTCAGTTCATAGAAAACACAGACTTGTAAACACATGTAAATGTGAAAATAAAGATCTCTGCCCAGATGCGGTAGAGAAATGAAGTGGTAGAGTGGCTAAGGAAGGTTTTCATGGAGATGGAAAAACTTTTGAACTAGATTTTCAGGAATGAAGAGGAAGTGACTAGGTAGTTGAATGGGTAAGGGCACAGATCTGTGAAATAGTTCACTTTAATAAGAGCATAGTGTATGGTTGACTTATGTAGTAAGTGATGGATTGGATCCAGATATGGGCACTTGTGAAATATAAGGAGTTTCGATGTAATTATGGTGAAACAAGAAGCCATTGAAGTTTTTGTTTGTTATTTTTGCATGTTGGTCATGGTGTATTTTTTAAATTGCCATTAATTCTTTAGAAGCAATGATATTTAAATTTCTTAAAATATTAAATTGTAAATTTTGTTGAGAAAGTTTTTATACAGAATCATGTAAGTTTAATCTTTCATATAGGGAAAGAAAAGTTGCTATCAAGTCGATTCCAACTCATAGTGACCTTATATGACAGAGTAGAACTGCCCCATAGTGTTTCCAAGGCTGTGATCTTTACAGAACCAGAGTGCCACATCTTTCTCCTGCAGAGTGGCTGGTAGGTTCAGACTGCTGGTCTTTCGGTTTGTAGTCGAGTGCTTAACCACTGAGTCACCAGGACTCCTTCTTTCTTGTCGAAACCGTGTACTGAATTGTGCCAAGAACTTTAAACTAATAAAATAGCAGTTTAGGTAAAAGTTCACAAAACAGTATCAATGCTTATTAATACTGGCTACTATATTATTGCTGTTGTATACATTGAGTGCTTTCTAAATGCCAAGCACTGTTAAAAATGCATTACATGTATTATATAATATTCACAACAATGAGATAGATAATATTATCCTCATTTAAATTAATGCAGCGTTAATAGTCTGAGGTCACTCAGCTATTAACCTTGATACTTTACTCCTACTGGCTATAGAAGCAAGCATACTCTCCTTTCATAATGAGTTCTTGATTAACACTCTAACACTATGACTGTCATAGTACTAAACTTTTCAGGGTGGAGATAGAAATGTATCCTATAGGTAGGGACGTAGTGGGTAAGAGCTCGGCTGCTAACCAAAAGGTCAGCAGTTCAAATCCACCAGGTGCTCCTTGGAAACCCTATGGGGCAGTTCTGTTCTGTAGGGTTGCTGTGAGTTGGAATTGATTCAACGGCAATGGGTTTTTTAACAGGAGGTAAATTAGGCAGTACTGTTTAAGATGAAAGTTACACAAGCTAGTTTGTTTTTCACTGAAAAAACGAAGGACTGATTCTAAGTATTTGTGCGTATATCTAGTAATAAGCAGTGTTGTGAGCAATGTTCACAGCTGCTATGACAACTTTTGAAAACCAAATGAGAATTATTCAGTTTTCACCCTTCCACTAGTTACCCTTCCACTGCTGAAGATCAAGGTTTTTTGTACTTAAGAACATGATCAGTATATATATAGAACCTTATAGATAGCATAAATGAAATATATAAATCAAGCCAGTTAATTTGAGTGTTTCTGAACATTTGCTGTATGGTCCAGCACTGTGCCAGGTGATGTGACATTATCGTGCACCAAAGTTTACAAAACATCATTTTGCATAGGTTTTCTCAATTATTTATCATCACAGCAGCTCTGGAAGGTAGGTAGGATATTTGTATTTCTTTGTATAAACAAACGTAAGGCTCAGCAGTGTTAGACATAATTTGCCTAAATTCAGGCAGCTAACAGATAATGAAGTTAAGATGGAACCTTTAGTTCTCTGCCCACCACACCTCTTCTTCAAGAAGAATAATTTAACTGAGAAGAGAGAGTATGATTAATTAACATCCCAGACGCTTCAGTAATCTAGTGGTATGGTGGGTTTAAGGATGGAAGCTGTCAGCATTCCAGGAGCAATGAGCACAGGCTTACCTTCAGAAGCAGCTGAGAATTGAGCTAGACCAGGTTTGGATTTGCTTGGCCTCTTGATTAGGAAAGAGAAGAACCCAGAATGCAGAGTGGATTAAGGACAAAAACTGTGGGGGAGGAAACTACAAAAGTCTCAGCTGTGCTAAAGATGTAAATGAGGATTTTAAACTAGAACCAGTTTCTTTTCTAATCTTTAATAAATCATGTAAATGTTAAATTTCAAATAAAAATATTTAATTTCCTGGAAGATTTGTCATGAATTATGGAGTAATGAAATAGGAAAATCAAAGTAGATGCCATAGTAAAACAAACACAACATTTGACCTTTACCCTCATCCCAGTGAATAATATATAGATCTAGCTAAAGGGTTGTGTAATATAGTTTAAAATGTAGAATTTTAATCAACTGATTCATATTCAGGCATCACCACTAGATAGTTTTGTGGCTTTGGGCAAATAATTTTCCTAAAGTTTAATTTCCTCATTTGAAAAACAAAAATAACAGCAGCTTTGTAGAATTTGAGGGATAGTAGTTAACAAAGCTCTACTTCAGATCATGTTTCTAATCAAATGAGTAAAATGCACACCTGCTAAAATGAGAAAGTCGTTACCTATCCCTCATGTATTAACTCTGACTTTGAGACTCTGAGGCAATAAACTAGATAATCTACATTGAAGAAAGGTCTAATGGGAAGATCATGAGTCATAGATTTAAATAGATTTGAATTAAAACACAAATGCTGAATTTTTAGGTATACTTAAAACTGCTCTAAAAAATAAATTGTATTAAAAATAAATGAAAAGCAAAAACTCAAGCATTGGCGCTTGCTACCTGATGTAATAGAGCATTTCCTTTGGAGTCAGAAAAAAACAATTCAGGTTCTAGCTTTTCCACCTTAGACCACACGCTTCACTTCTTCAGCATCAGTTTCCTCATCAATGAAATGGTAATAATGATATTCTTTGAAGAGTTTTTGGTTAAGATAAGAGCCAATTTAAGTATCATAGCTAGAATAGCGTTTGGCACATAATGATGATGTTAGGTGCCATCAAGTCAGTTCTGACCCGTAGGGACCCTATGCACAACAGAACGAAACACTGCCCAGGCCTGTGCCATCCGTACAATCGTTACGCTGGAGCCCATTGTTGCAGCCAGTGTGTCAGTCCATCTGGTTGAGGGCCTTCCTCCTTTCTGCTGACCCTGTACTTTACCAAGCATGATGTCCTTCTCCACAGACTGATCCCTCTTGATAACATGTCCAAAGTATGTGAGACGTAATCTCGCCATCCTTGCTTCTAAGGAGCATTCTGGCTGTACTTTTTCCAAGACAAATTGGTTCGTTCTTTTAGCAGTCCATGGTATAGTCAGTATTCTTCACCAACATAGTAGTTCTCAATAAATTGTAACTGCTACTGTTACTCTTAATAAGAGATTTAAACTCTCTTAGTTTCACTCTTAGGAAAACAGGGCTGATCCCTCAAAGGATTGTTGTGATTAAAATAATATGTGTTCGCCTGAATTTTATCCGCAAGAATAATGAAGAAAAAATGATTTGTAATTCTAGAGACAATGCTGTTATTTTTAGTTCAATTAACAAATTCTCTCAGTGGAATTTGGGGAAGTCTCATATGATACCTTTTATGATGGAGATTGTTAGAATTCTGTTCTAACAATAGAGTTCACTCAATTGATTTTCCAATCTTCATTGCTTAGGATTATAGTAAAGTCCAGCACTTGGCTCTCCATGCATTCCATAATACAGAAGTAGAGGCTATGCAGGCAGAAAGTTGCTATCAGCTGGCTAGATCATTCCACGTTCAGGTAAGATAATTTAATGACTTCTCTAAATATCTAATTCTTTTTTTTTTTTTTTTTTAATGTGTAGATCTTCAGATCTTTTAAAAACTTTTGTGCATGTTATTGGTCTTGTTTTATCTTCATTTTTTAGGAAGATTATGACCAAGCTTTCCAGTACTACTATCAAGCCACACAGTTTGCCTCATCCTCTTTTGTACTGCCATTTTTTGGTTTGGGACAAATGTATATTTATCGAGGTGACAAAGAAAATGCATCTCAGTGCTTTGAGAAAGTTTTGAAAGCTTATCCTAATAATTATGAAACTATGAAAATTCTTGGTTCTCTCTATGCTGCCTCAGAAGATCAAGAAAAACGAGATATCGCCAAGGTGTGTTTTTTAAAAATCTTAGCTATTTTCTGTTAGCTATTCCTGACTATATCCTAGACGCTTATTCATTCCTCATTTCTTGTTATTGCTAGTAGAGACATGATAGAAGCAGCTTTCTTAGATGAGCTTGTTCTGTTTTTAAGTAACAAACGTTGACTTATTAAACAGGTTGTCAGTCACTTCTTGCTTTGACAGCTTATAGTTAGAATGCTTTAACTTAATGATTTCTTTTATCTCAGGGCCACTTGAAAAAGGTCACAGAACAGTATCCTGATGATGTTGAGGCTTGGATTGAACTGGCACAAATCTTAGAACAGACCGATATACAGGTATTTTATAATTTAGTATTGCCCTTCATCCCCTTCCTAACGTGGTATCTGTAAGCATGGTGTAGTGTTCCTCTTTCGTTTTCACTTATACCTTATTCTGTCCACCATGAAAATACAGGGTGCCCTTTCAGCCTATGGAACAGCAACACGAATCCTTCAGGAGAAAGTACAGGCCGACGTCCCCCCAGAAATTCTGAATAATGTGGGTGCCCTCCATTTTAGACTTGGAAACCTAGGGGAAGCAAAGGTAGGAAAATATAAATGTTCATTTTATACCTTGTCAAGCTGAGCACAACCTTTTTTAGACTTATCAGCTAAAGTTTTTAACAATGCAATTCTCTTTTCTTTCTCATAGAAATATTTTTTGGCATCATTGGATCGTGCCAAGGCAGAAGCTGAGCACGATGAACATTATTATAATGCTATTTCTGTGACAACATCATACAATTTAGCCAGGCTGTATGAGGCAATGTGTGAATTCCATGAAGCGGAAAAACTGTATAAAAACATCTTACGGGAGCATCCTAATTATGTTGACTGTAAGAATCTTAAACTGTTTTATGTAGTAACATTCCCACAACAGCAGCTAAAATTTAGCCTGAAAAAGAAAATCTTTCTTAGACCTAGCAGTGAAAAAATTTTGAGGGTTCTAATGTTCCCATTTCTTCAAGGCAGATTTGTGCCCTACGAATAAAAAATGTAGCTCTCCTTTAGTTTCCAGCTAGAAACTAGATGAAACAGCTAAAAGCCAGACTATAGTCAGGCCATATCTTACATACTAGTGACATTTTTCTGGAGAAAATAACAGCTTACATTTGTATGGCACTTCTTTGTTAAGCGGCAGAGCCAAGGTTAGAGTCCAGATTTTCTGACTAGTCCCTCCTAGTCCATGCTCTTACCAATTTGCCGTATGACAAACAACTTTTTAAGAAAAGTAACTGACAGTGATGGGCATTGGAGAGAAATTGGAAACAGACCAGCTTCAAGCTTTTTAAATAAGCATTGGGAATAGCATGGAAGAGAGAAATCTTAAAGGTTTGCAGTGAACCATAAAACTTAAATAGTGGCAGAGTTACTGTTTAACCTGTCAGATTGTTAAATAGTTATATTGATATTTGATATTTTTCACCTGTGGAACTCTCCTAATCATTGTATGGATGTGTTAACAAAAACTAATTGTTTCAAAAGTTTCACTTTAAAATTATGATCCTTCATAGCTAATATTTTAAACATAAAACCTTTTAAATGTATGTTTGCAGGCTATTTGCGCCTAGGAGCCATGGCCAGAGACAAAGGAAACTTTTATGAGGCTTCAGATTGGTTCAAAGAAGCTCTTCAGATTAATCAGGTTGGTAATAATAGCTCTTAGGTTGGAAAAATCATTTTTTTCACACCCCTCCCCCCGCCCCGTAAATCACTTTTTCTTTTTAATGACTGTCACTTTCCTAGTAATATTGACATCTCCCTGTTTTTTTTTTTGTTTTGGCTTTGTTTTTTCATCTGCTTGTTAAATATATTAAAGAGGTATAGTAGGCTTCATTATTTATCACGTAACAAATAAGGACCATATTTTTTGTATAAATCTCTCATAGTCCTCCTTCTTGTTTCTTCTTCCATTACCCGACACTGTTTCTTCACCTGAACTTCATCACTTGTGACTTCGCTCATATGTCTTTTACTTCCTCTAGTTTACCTGCCTTGGAATTTAGTGCCATATGACAAAAGTTTATAGATGCAGAATGTCTTAGCCTTTGGATTGGAACTGTAGAAGTCATCAAAACTTTTTGATTGTGTTGACAGAAGGTGAGACAGTGCACAATACTGGGGAAGCCAGCACAGCTTGTACAAGGCAAGGTCATGTAAGCTCCACAGATACATCCAAACTCCTGAGGGACCAAATACTAGGCTGAGGGCCATGGGGACCATGGTCTTAGGGAACATCTAGCTTAATTGGCATAACAGTTTGTAAAGAAAATTTTCCACGTTCTACTTTGGCAAGTAGTGTCTGGGGTCTTAAAAGCTTGTGAGCGGCCATCTAAGATATTCCACTGGTCTCACCCCATCAGGAGCAAGGGAGAATGAAGAAAAGACACAAGGGAAGGATTAGTCCAAAGGACTAAAGGACCACAACTACCACAGCCTCCACCAGAGTGAGTCTAAGTACAACTAGATGGTGCCTGGCTACCACCACGGACTGCTCTGACAGGGATCACAATAGAGGGTCCTGGATAGAGCTGGAGAAAAATGTAGAAAAACTTTCTAACTCACAAAAAAAGACTACACTTACTGGCCTGATGGAGACTGGAGAAATCCTGAGAATATGGCCGCTGGACATCGTTTTAGCTCAGTAATGAAGTTACTCCTGAGGTTCACTCTTCAGTCAAAGATTAGACAGGTCCATGAAACAAAAGGAGGCTAAAGGGCACAACAGCCCTGAGAGCAAGGACTGGAGGGCAGGAGGGAGCAGGAAACCTATGATTGGGAACCCAGGGTCGAGAAGGGAGAGTATTAACATGTCGTGAGGTTGGTAACCAGTGTCACAAAATAATATGTATACTGTTCACTGAGAAGCTAGGTCCGTAAACCTTCATCTAAAGTACAATAATAAAAAAACTTTTTGATTGTGGCCCACAGTAAGAAATAAATTTCACATCACAACCTGGTATAAATGGGCATGTGTATATAAAAAATTGAAAGGAAAGTTTCACAAATAATTATTTGCTCTTCCCTATCCAGTACACTAATAGTTTTACTGTATTCCATGCTATTGCCTTTTTTATGCTGATAACTACACACTAAATTGACTTTACAACTCACTAACGAGTCTTACCTGTCAGTTTGAAAAAACTGTTGCACCTTGGAGACCTCTTCAATTAATTGTAATTAGCTATCGTGAAAAGATAATTGACCTCTCACAATCCAAATCACAGATTTTGCTTTATGTCCCTAATGTGTTTCAGGATCATCCAGATGCCTGGTCTTTGATTGGTAATCTTCATTTGGCCAAACAAGAATGGGGTCCAGGTCAGAAGAAATTTGAGAGGATACTAAAACAACCATCCACGCAGAGTGACACTTACTCTATGCTGGCTCTTGGCAACGTGTGGCTCCAGACTTTGCATCAGCCCACCCGAGATCGAGAAAAAGTAATTTCCTTTTGTCTTTTTAAACAAAACTGATACACTCGGAATTCTTGTTTGAATTTTTTATCTATAGTGTGTGTTTTTTTTTATAGGAAAAGCGTCATCAAGATCGTGCTTTGGCCATCTACAAACAAGTACTTAGGAATGATGCAAAGAATCTGTATGCTGCTAATGGCATAGGTGACTGTAAGACTAGGATACCATAACAGTGTGAAATGAATCTTCTGGGGGGAATGTTTCTCTGCAAAGATGATAAATGCAGTCGTTTTAAAACAGGACTTTTTGTTGTTTCTCTGACTGGCTACAATTAGAAAATTCTTAAATGTGAACTTTTTTATAACTTTAGGAGCTGTGTTGGCCCACAAAGGATATTTCCGTGAAGCCCGTGATGTGTTCGCCCAAGTAAGAGAAGCAACAGCGGACATCAGTGATGTGTGGTTGAACTTAGCACACATCTATGTGGAGCAAAAACAATATATCAGTGCTGTTCAGATGGTAATGTCTTGTCTTTTAAGATATTTTTACATCGGGTTCGTTGTTGAGCAGGTGTTTTCTTAATCACGCTGACTCTGTCATGCAGTGTGGAGCTAACTAGCTATGTGCTATTTCATGTGATGCAGTATCTGTTCAGAGGTTTTTAGTCACGCAGTGTGAAGGCCAGACGAGGTTTGTTTCCTGGCTCCACCACTAATTGCATACCTTAGGAAAAGGACATTCTTTTTGAGCCTTAGTTTTCCTGTCTATAAAATGGAGATAATTGTAGCTTAACTACCTTAACCTTGTAGAATTTTGTGAGGATCCACTGTGTAAAGTATTTGGCACAGAACTTGGCATTAACATGCTTAGCATATTAGTAAGTACTCAATAAATGGTTATTGCTGATGTTAGGTGCCATCGAGTTGGTTCCAGCACGTAGCAGCCCTTTGTACCACAGAACGAAACATTACCCAGTCCTGTGCCATCCTCACAATCGTTATGCCTGAGCCCATTGTTGCAGCTAGTGTGTCAGTCCATCTCATTGAGGGTCTTCCTGTCTTCCGCTGACCCTGTACTTTACCAAGCATGATGGCCTTCTCCAGGGACTGATCCCTCCTGACAACATGTCCAAAGTATGTAAGACACAGTCTCACCATCCTTGCTTCTAAGGAGCATTCTGGTTGTACTTCCTCCAAGACAGATTTGTTCGTTCTTTTGGCAGTCCACGGTATAGTCCATGTTCTTTGCCAGCACCACAATTTAAAGGCATGAGTTCTTCTTCGGCCTTCCTTATTCACTGTCCAGCTTTCCCATGCATATGATGTAATTGAAAATACCATGGCTTGGGTCAGGCACATCTTAGTCTTCAAGGTGACATCTTTGCTTTTCAATACTTTAAAAGATGTCCTTTGCAGCAGATTTGCCCAATGCAGTTTGTCTTTTGGTTCCTTGACTGCTGCTTCCATGGGTATTGACTGTGGATCCAAGTAAAATGAAATCCTTGATAGCTTCAATCTTTTCTCCCGTTTATCATGATGTTGCTTATTGGCCCAGTTGTGAGGATTTTTGTTTTCTTTATGTTAAGGTGCAGTCCATACTGAAGGCTGTGTTCTTTGATCTTCATGAGTAAGTGCTTCAAGTCCCCTTCACTTTCAGCAAGCAAGGTTGTGTCATCTCCATAACGCAGGTTGTTAACAAGCCTTCCACCAATCTTGATACCCTGTTCTTCTTTATATAGTCCAGCTTCTCAGATTATTTGTTCAGCATACAGATTGAATAGGTATGGTGAAAGGATGCAACCCTGATGCATACCTTTCCTGACTTTAAACCAATCAGTATCCCATTGTTCTGTCCCTACAGCTGCTTCTTAATGTATGAATAGGTTCCTCATGAGTACAATTAAGTGTTCTGGAATTCCCTTTCTTCGCAGTGTTATCCGTAATTTGTTACGATCCACACAGTTGAATGCCTTCATACAGTCAATAAAATGCAGGTAAACATCCATCTGGTATTCTCTGCTTTAAGGTAGGATCCATCTGACATCGGCAATGATATCCCTGCTTCCACAACATCTTCCAAATCTGGCCTGAATTTCTGGCAGTTCCCTGTCAGTATACTGTTGCAGCCACTTTTGAATGATCTTCAGCAAAATTTTGCTTGTGTGTGATGTTGACGATATTATTTGATAATTTCCGCATTCAGTTGGATCACCTTTCTTGGAAATGGGCATAAATAAGAATCTCTTCCTGGTGGTTGGCCAGATAGCTGTCTTCCAAATTTCTTGGCATAGACGAATGTGCGCTTCCAGCACTGCACATGTTTGTTGAAATACCTTGATTGATATTCATTTAATTCCTGGAGCCTTATTTTTGGCCAATGCATTCAATGCAGCTTGAACTTCTTCCTTCGGTACCATTGGTTCCTGATCATATGCTACCTCTTGAAATGGTTGAACGTCGACTAACCCTTTTTGGTATAATGACTCAGTATTCCTTCTATCTTCTTCTGATGCTTCTTGCATCGTTTAATATTTTTCCCATAGAATCCTTCACTATTGCATCTCAAGGCTTGAATTTTTTCTTCAGTTCTCTCAGCTTGAAAAACACTTAGTGCGTTCTTCCGTTTCGGTTTTCCATCTCCAGCTCCTCGCACATGTCATTATAATACTTTGCTTTGTCTTCTCCAGCTGCCCTTTGAAACCTTTTGTTCAGTTCTTTTACTTCATCATTTCTTCCTTCTGCTTTAGCTGCTCGACATCCGAAAGCAAGTTTAAGAGTCTCCTCTGACATCCATCTTGGTGTTTCTTTCTTTCATGCATTTTCAGTGACCCCTTGCTTTCTTCTTGTGTGATGTCCTTGATGTCATTCCAAAACTCGTCTGGCCTTCTTTGGTCATTAGTGTTCAGCACGTCAAGTCTGCTCTTGAAATGGTCTCTAAATTCAGATGGGATGTATTCAAGGTCATATTTTGGCTCTCATGGACTTGCTCTGATTTTCTTCAGTTTCACCTTGAACTTGCATATGAGCAATTGATGGTCTGTTCCACAGTTGGCCCCTGGCCTTCTTCTGACTAACGATACGGAGCTTTTCCTTCGCCTCTTTCCACAGATGTAATCGATTTGATTCCTGTGTATTCCATCTGGTGAGGTCCCTCTGTGTAGTTGCCGTTTATGTTGGTGAAAAAAAGTATTTGCAGTGAAGAAGTTGTTGGTCTTGCAAAATTCTATCATTTGATCTCCAGCATTGTTTCTATCACCAAGGCCATATTTTCCAACTACTGATCCTTCTTGTTTCCAACTTTTGCCTTCCAATCACCAGTAATTATCAATGCATCCTGATTGCACATTTGATCAATTTCAGACTGCAGAAGCTGATAAAAATCTTCAGTTTCTTCATCTTTGGCCTTAGTGGTTGGTGCATAAATTTGAATAATAGTCGTAGTAACTGGTCTTCCTTGTAGATACATGGATATTGTCTTATCACTGACAGCATTGTACTTCAGTATAGAGGTTGAAAAGTTCTTTTTGATGATGAATACAACACCATTCCTCTTCGAGTTGTCGTTCCTGACATAGTAAACTATATGGCTTTCTGATTCAAAATGGCTAATACCAGTCCATTTCAACTCACTAATGCCTAGGAAATCAATGTTTATGTGTTCCATTTCATTTTTGACAATTTCCAATTTTCCTAGGTTCGTACTTCATACATTCCAGGTTCCGATTATTAATGGATGTTTGCAGCTGTTTCTTCTCATTTTGAGTCGTGCCACATCAGCAAATGAAGGTCCTGAAAGCTTTACTCCATCCACGTCATTAAGGTTGACTCTACTTTGAGGAGGCAGCTCTTCCCCAATCTTTTGAGTGCCTTCCAGCCTGGGGGGGTTCATCTTCCAGCACTATATCACACAGTGTCCTGCTGCTATTCCCAAGGCTTTCACTGGCTAATTCTTAGTAGATTGTCGGGTCCTTCTTCCTAGTCTGTCTTAGTCTGGAAGCTCAGCTGAAACCTGTCCTCCATGGGTGACCCTGCTGGTATCTGAATACTGGTGGCATAGCTTCCAGCATCACAGCAACACACAAGCCCCCACAGTACGACAAACTCACAGACACGTGGGGGCAGGAAGTGACAGGATTGAACATTTGTTTGTTTGACCCTCTTATTTCTCGCTTGGGAAAACTGAGTTTCAGAAAGATTGAGTGACTAATTAAAAAAAAGTAAAAAGCTCCATCAAGATAGGGTTTCATGACTGTAGAATTTTGATATGCTTGTCATATTTGTAGAATGCTTGAACTTGAAATAAAAGAATCATAGTCAACATCTATAGCATATTAAAAAGTGAAAAGACATTTAGGCTCTGTGGAGAACCCTGTGGTAATCAGAAAGAACAAGCTTCTTCCAAAAGGTAGAAAAAAGAAAGCAGAAAGAAATGGTTGATCTGTTTTCTAAGAAAGGTGAGTGATTATATCAGTGTGCAGAGTATTGGAAAGACACTAATCATAGGGACTCAGAGAACTCAGTTTGCCCATGGTGGTCTCAGAGGCTGTATTTTTGAGGTGTGCCTTTCTGATCTGAAAAACGATAATGTTGCCTTTCATAAATTGAAATTAAATTGCTAGGAGTATTCAGAGCAAAACTGTCTAATCCTCTTCCCTGAAAAAGACCTTGCCCATGACAGAATATATTCCGTGGTCAGAAAGTGGTATATTTATGTCACAGTTAACGGTGGCATTTCTGTATTGGCTTTACCATGAAATTAACAACCAAAACCATAAGACTGGTCATGCTCAATGGCAGGAGACTGCACTAAATACTAGAGAAGGGTGGTAGGGAGTATAGCCCAAAAGGAGCAGGTATAAGTGGTGGCCAATAAGCTGATTCTAGAGAGTATTGCTGAAGATGTGAAAAAGCCTTTCCAACCTGTTTACCTTTTCAGTGTTGTTAAGAAAATCAAAATGCTGAAGAAGCCTAAATTTCAGTTGGAAAAACTATTTTGAGTATTTAGTTTTTCAAACAATCAGATATTTATGTTATGAAAATGTATTCTGATGAATGTCAAAAATCATTTCCCCACTTATTCTCTGAAATTACTCATTCAAAGGGTAAAATACCTTTTCACAGAGCTTTAAAATTTCCTGAAAATTTGCTGCAAAATAAAAATACCATTTAATCTCAGTTGTACTTTAATTAACTTTTTTTTTTTTTTTTTTGTAGTATGAAAACTGTCTCAGAAAGTTCTATAAACATCAGAACACTGAAGTTGTTCTCTATTTGGCCCGGGCCCTCTTCAAGTGTGGCAAGTTACAAGAGTGCAAACAGACTTTGCTGAAGGTAAAAACTCACTGCATTACTCTAACCCAATTCTTTGCTACATTGTATTTTTTAATTCTTTTTTATGCATATTCACGTATCTGCTAAAATCCTTTTCATGTCATTAGGTAATATAAAATATTTGCTTTGTTTTGTATTTACAGGCTAGACATGTGGCACCCAGTGACACAGTTCTTATGTTTAATGTGGCCTTGGTGCTACAAAGATTAGCTACCTCTGTCCTGAAAGATGAAAAAAGTAATCTGAAGGAAGTACTTAATGCTGTGAAAGAACTGGAGCTTGCACATAGGTAAAGATTGTGCAGAAATAACCTTTGAAATGCTTTGCTTCTTTCAACCCATGTTTCAAAAGGTGCTGAAAATCACTTCCCTCAAAAGATAATTGTATTAGAATCATTCCAGCCATAATTAAGCCAAGTAGACAGCTGCCACCAGGTGGCACCAAACTGTAGCCAGGGACCTGCTTGATTTGGGTCACGTAGCCAGACTCCTTGAACTTTATAGCTTTGAAAGCTTGCCCTAGATTTCTCATCGGCAATAATATGACCCACTATCTTATGCATTTGCAATATTTAGCCTCCACTTACGTTATCTTGGTTTTACTTGTTACACTAACCCAGTGCCGTCGAGTCCGTCGATTCCGACTCATAGCGACTTATTACACTAGTGTGCTTTTAGAGGTTGTTAATTGTCATTGGGAGTCCCTGGGTGGCATAAACAGCTAAGTGTTAGACTACTAGGTAAAAGGTGGCTATTTGAACCCATTCCGACGCACCTCAGAAGACAAGCCTGGCAGTATCCTTCCAAAAGTTCACAGATTTGAAAACCCTATGGAGCAATTCTACTCTGCACGTATGGGGTCACCATGAGTCAGAATTGACTGGACGGTAGCTAACAGCAATTTTCATCGAGCTAGGATTAAGGCCTTGTGTCTTAAGGCCTTATGTCTTAATTACTAATTAATAGATTTACTCAGCTCAGCTAAAAATTTATTTAATGTTATGTTCATTTGGTAATTAAATGTGTGGTAAGGCTTTGTTTAACCTTATTTGAATTGTTGATTAAACATTTCTCATCTTGCCTGGTAGATTGTAAGTACTTTGATGGACTAAGCCTCCTAATTCCCATGCTAACATTTGGTAAATTTAGTGATTAGTAAATATTCGTTTCTTGAATTGACATTTTTTTTGTGTGTGGATTTACCAGTAACATTAAATATAACTTTGCTTGTTTTGATGAACTTGTCTTTATATTGATGAGAGACTTATGAGTGAATTGCATATATAATTTTTTTATTGAGATGATAGTCCTTTATGCATTAAATACATTCATGTGAGTCAGCCAATACCTTTGTAGAACAGATTAAAAAATCTAAAGGGCCTATTCCATTAGAAACTTTATGTATTGTATTTTCTCATTCTGTTTAGGTACTTCAGTTACTTGAGTAAAGTGGGAGATAAAATGAGATTTGATTTGGCCCTCGCTGCTACAGAAGCCAGGTACTATGTGTAGAACGTGACTGTGTGTGAGATGTAGTCACTGACATTGCTGTGGGCTGGGTGAGTGACTCCGTGGTGAACAGGGAACCCCTGCCCTCCAGGGTCCAGTCTTTCATATGCCTCTCCCCTAGGGAACTCTCCAGCCTACACCAAGGTTTTTCTTGGGGGTTCCTTTTAGGGAATATGGCAAAATTGATTTAGTAAAAGTACTTAAGTTGTGTGAGAAAGTGCTTTCCTGTCTGTTTCACCGCTGTCAGATAAGCCACCAAAATCAAGATAAGGATCCCTGATTCTTTGAATGTCTGAGGATAATGTTGGAAATTATCTTAGCTGTGCTTTGGAAGGACATTTATAGTGTGGAAACTTAACATAGTTGGAAGTATCAGTTTATGATAACTACATTAATTTTGCTAGTAGTATCTACTAACAATCCTGCTTCAAAATTTTTAATTTTTCTAAGGAAAACAGATGTTCTGAGTTTTCGAACAAAGTATACTAACTGCATTCATGTTTCTCTAAATCTGAAAATGTTCTAGGCAATGCTCTGACTTACTGAGTCAGGCCCAGTACCACGTGGCCCGGGCACGCAAACAAGATGAAGAAGAACGGGAATTACGGGCCAAACAAGAGCAAGAAAAAGAGCTACTGAGGCAGAAACTTCTTAAAGAACAGGTGTCTATTGTATTTTCCGGCTGTATTAGAAGTAAAGAATTGTGTGCGTACATATACTTTCTATGTTCAGAAAGAGGTCCTCTGCTTAGGGTTCTGTTGCTGTTGAGTGCATTCTGACTCATAGCAGCCCTGGAGGACAGAGTGGGGGAGAGCACAGAGTAGAACTGCCCCATTGCGGTGTCCTAAGCAGCTGGGGCATTAAGACTGCTGAGCTTTTGGTTGGCAGCCGCAGCTCTTAGCCACTGTACCACCGGGGCTCTGATTAGGATAGTAGCCATGAGTTTTTTCACCATAAAACATTTTACTGGAGTTTTTTCCTACCTTTTTTTTTCCTCACAGGAAGAGAAACGTCTCCGAGAAAAGGAAGAGCAGAAGAAACTTTTGGAACAGCGGGCCCAGTATGTGGAGAAGACAAAAAATATTCTTATGTTTACTGGTGAAACTGAAGCAACAAAAGAGAAGAAAAGAGGTGGCGGTGGTGGACGGGTAAGATATGATTCCCATTGACACTGATGACATCATTCCCTATCCTTTGGCTTTTAGGGATGAAGATAATTGGTTAAACTCAGTCAGTACTTAGCCCTTAGCTTTCACTTTCCCCTTTGTTAAAAGACAATTTTCCAATAGAGAAAATGATTTAAATAGTGTCTAGTATTCAGAAGTGCACTCCAATGTTAGCTAAGAACCTTTTACCTGTAGTGACCTCTTAAGTAATTGATGATTTTGCATAGTTTTAACCAGTTGAGACATTAATCCCAATTAGAAGTCTAAAATACGGGCCTAGCCACCTGACTTGAGTTTTATGCTCTTTTAAGAACTGTCCCTATGGGATCAAATTGACAACAGCAACTTGAAAGATTAGATAGGAACCTTAGGGGACAGTGATTTACATTAATAAAGGAGGAACACGTGAGAAAAGGATAGTGCGAATGGTTGCACAACTCAAAGAATGTAATCAGTGTCACTGAATGGTACATGTAGAGACTGTTGAAGTGAGGTATGTTTTGCTGTGTATATTCTCAAAAACTAAATTTTTTTTTTTAATATGTTAAAAGCAATTTAGGACTTTTGCTATGACTCTCAGTTAATTAAACAGCTATTTCCAATAATGTTCTTTGCTACAAATGCCACAAAAGTTAGGCAAGCACTGATTTTTGAAACAGCTAAAGGAATATTTCTTATAAAGCTGAAAGATATTGCATTAAAAAATCTCTGGGTATTAAATCAATAAAAAGGAAAACTGAAAGAAAAAAAAAAGAACATACAGGCCTAGCCAAGCTTCTCTTCCATGTGACTTAATAAAAGATCCTTCATTTGTAAAATGACTGACAGGATGTGGCCTCTTTCTGTACCTTAGCATTCAAGCCGTATTCATTCCACCAGCGGGGAAATAACTGTAGTCGTGTTTGGATTTTAGCGTTCTAAGAAGGGAGGAGAGTTTGACGAATTTGTCAATGATGACACCGATGATGACCTTCCTCTGTCCAAAAAGAAGAAGAGGAGGAAGGGCAGTGGCAGTGACCAAGAAGGCGAAGAAGAAGAGAGTGGTGAGAGAAAGAAGAAAAAGAGGAGAAGGTATTACAGTCACTAATGTGTTCTAAATAACCTCATAAGAGGGATAAAAGACCTTTTGCCTTCTGAATCGTTTCTATGTTTAGAAATTTAGGCACACCTGGTACTCACTTGATCTTCCCAGACGTTAAAGCCTTTTGTGCCCCCACTGTAATTTTAACATCAGCGTATTATAAAACCTCTGAGTACTTGGAATCTCCGCACATCTCCACTGCTTTCCATCTGAGAACTTCTAATTAGTCATAATTGCCTTTTTCATGTCTTTAAAGTGGTAATTAATACTTACTGGAAAATGTATGGAATTTAGGATGAGAGAATCTGTATTTGTGTCCACATTAACTATGTGGTCAATCTTAGAAAAGTCACTGAGCCTAAGTTTCCTTCTTTGTAAAATGGAAATAACCACGCCCAGCTTATGGTTTTGCTGGTTGTATAAAATGTGAATGTACGTATGCACCTTTTAGATCACCCAGTGCCATCTGCTGTTAAGGTCGAGGGTGCCCTGCCCATCTCATCTGGAGGTGTCCTCCAGGCTGTCCCAGTGCCTCTCTTATGCTGCTTCTCTGTCCAGGAGCCTTCATTCAGATACTGTACCAGAGTCTCAGACCACACTTCCTAGCCCTCAGCTGACTATACTTGGAAGGAACCTGGTGAACTCATTCAGACCTGTGGAATTGAAGCTGTGATGAGGACATCAGCAGTAGGCCTGGAATGAGTAGTTGGGAAGGAAAAGGAGAAAGATGTTGGGGCCTGGGACGTGGGTCTTTTCAGACCTCCTCTGTCACTCCATCTATGTGTAAGATGCAAGCTTAGATTAATAAGAGGGCTCAACAGTGACTAAATTAGTTGACAAGCATTGCATAAATAGGTGATTTTTGCAGACTCCTGAACCATGTGCAGCAAGAGTAAGCTGTGACCTTTGCTGTTAGGGAGTGTGACACACCAATTCTTGGGGTATTCAGAAGGAAAGAAAGAATATTTTGATGGTAAAGCAGTGTTAGACTTTATAGGCATGAGTGAGTCTTGACAAACTCTCTTGGTGTTCACTGTTTAAGACCTACAAAGGGAGAGGAAGGGTCTGATGATGATGAAACAGAGAATGGTCCAAAACCGAAAAAGCGCCGCCTACCAAAAGCAGAGAAGAAAAAGGCCGTAAGTTTATAGTACTGTGTTTTTCTCTTCCCCTGTAAGCATAAAAGATTGCACTAGAATACATTTTTTTTCAGCAGTTTCCTCAAGCACAAATGATTGTTTTCAAAGTTAATTGGTTGCTATTTGATTGTATCATTATAAGGCTACCCAAAAATCTAACAAGATGCTCTAATGTTCAGGTCTTTTTTTGTTTGATTGTGCTTGAAGTGAAAGATTACAATTCAAGTCAGTTTCTCATACAAAAACTTGTACACACATTGTTTTATGACCCTAGTTGCTCTCTCTGCATTGTGACAGCACACTTCTCTCGAACCTGTATTTCCTGTGTCCGTTCAACCAGCTCCTGTCCCCCTCTGCCTTCTCATCTCGCCTCCGGACAGGAGCTGCCCACATAGTCTCATGTGTCTACTTGAGTTGAGAAGCGCGCTCCTCGCCAGTATCATTTTATTAACGTACAAGTCTTGACTAATCTATTATGTTTGACATTCTTTAGCCCAAGCCAGAACGTCTGCCTCCTTCAATGAAGGGAAAAATAAAATCCAAAGCCATAATATCGTCAAGTGATGATTCTTCGGATGAGGATAAACTTAAAATTGCTGATGAAGGGTAGGAATTTTCCCTTGGTAAACTACTTTCTTCTGTTGATTGTGAGGATGGTGCAGGACTGGACAGTGCTTCATTTTGTTGTACATAGGGTTGCTGTGAGTTGGAACCAACTCCACAGCACCTGACAACAGCAGTGATGTAGGTAAATCAAAAGTGATTGTTAACCAGCCTATCGCTGTTATGCCAATTTTTTTTTTTTTTTTTGCATGTTGCTGTTTAAAAAAAGAATTAGCATAGTGCGCTTATAAAAATACCTCATGGGAGGGGAGGACAAGATTGGCAGACAAATGTAGAAGGTGCACATTATTTGCATGAAAACATGGTAGATAGATCTTAAAAGAGCATAATGCTCAAGGCAGATGTTCATTACTAATTCAACTATTGTGTAGTTTTAAGACTTCAGGGGATATTTTAGGTTAAGGTTTACCCTCGGGGCAATAGTTTTTCAGGGGTTTATCCAGCTTCCATGATCCAGAAAAAATCTGGAGTTCTTGAGAATTTGGTGTTCTATTCTGTATTTTCTCCCTTTTGTTGAGAATCCTTCTATAGAACGTTTGCCCCAAATGTTCAGTAATGGGAGCCAGGCACCATGCAGTTCTTCTGGTCTCATGGCAGAGGTGGCTGCAAGTAGCCACACACTTCATTTCCGCTTCCTACTCCTGACTCGTTTTCCTCTATTGCCCCAGGCGAATAGAAACCAATTGTTGTACTTTGTCTAATCATTTTTTTTTTTTTTTAATGAAATATATCACATTTACAGAAAAGTACACAAAACAAATACCACAGAATGAACACTGGTGTAAACACTATCGAAGTCAAAAAACAGAAGATTAAATGTCCTTATTTAAAAAAAAAAAAACACATACTCTGCTTGTCAGGGACCCAGTTGGCCAGAACCCTCAGTGTCTAACCAATGCTTGTCTTTGCCAGACATCCCAGAAACAGCAACAGCAACAGTGACTCAGACGAGGGTGAACGGCGGAAGAAACATGCCTCGTCAGAGAGTGATTCTGACGAGAACCAGAACAAGTCTGGCAGCGAGGCCGGCAGTCCCCGGAGGCCCCGCAGACAGCGGTCAGATGAGGATTCAGACAGTGACCAGCCATCCAGGAAGAGAAGACCTTCGGGTTCTGAACAGTCTGACAACGAGTCTGTGCAGTCAGAAAGAAGCCGCTCCGGAGTTTCTGAGAACGACTCTCGCCCAGCTTCTCCAAGCGCTGAATCAGATCGAGATTCCGAGAGAGGATATGATAATGAGGGTTCTGACCAAGGCTCCGGAAACGAGTCAGAACCAGAGGGATCCAACAATGAAGCCTCGGATCGGGGTTCAGAACATGGTTCAGATGATAGCGACTAGGTTTTATTTCATAAATAAGCTTCATCTCTGGAGGAAAGTTTTTTAATATATGAAAGCTGTGATAAAAATGTTTCAGGTGTTTAGGCAAACAGTTGTGGAGTTTTTCCTAAGGCTGTTTTTTTTCTATCCGTTCATATACTACTAAGCCCCAGGAAACTTTTCCTGTGCTAGAGCCCCATCTTTGACAACGTCTCGTGCAGATGAGACCATTCTTCATTGTGGTACAGCTCCACTTATCCTATGTGAAAACTGCAGTAAAACAAACCCAGATGCTGAATCATTCCTACACCGAGGTTTGACTGAAACTGTGGCCGATGTCTCGTTTTCTTTTTATATTAAGCAGCATACTGTTTCAATTTTTCTTGTAATCTTTCACCAAGTGGTACCAGAAATTTGGTAATGCCTTTGTTCCATTTTGAGTTTAGATTGAGACTCTTATTTTCTGGAGGAAGAGGTATCTACTGTATAATTGCACCAAAGTACAAATGAAAAGATAGTTTTCTTCAATAGTTAATTCTGCGGCCATGTAGATAAAATCAAAAATATATTATTTGTTAGGTTGAATAAGGTGTGAAAAAATGCTTTTCTGTTAGTAGAATACAAAGACCTACCTAAGCCACATAATAAAATTCCTTTGCCAACTTTTATGGGTAACTTTGTGTCCTTTTTTTTTTTGCTGAAGGTACATTTGTATATGAAAATTCAGTGTAAGTAAACTGTAAATCTTTGGAAGAACTGCATTAGGTCAAAGGTTATTTACTCAAGACTTTTGTAATTCTTTGCAGATTTGTGGGGTTTTTTTTAAAAGGTGCAAGCAAACTAAGGTACAATTATGTATTTTTACTTTCAGTAATTCAGTGATGAACGATTTAAGAGTAATGTGATTTTTATATTTTTATACAGTTTGCAAAGGGCTTGAATTAATAGTCAAGTATTAAATGCACTATATTAAAAAAAAAACAATGAGAATTCAGAGACAGATGCCTTTTCTGTCCTCGAAAAGCTTACAGTCTAGTGGAGAAGGTAAATGCATTGCCCCTACGGTGTGAAAAGAAGCCCTGGTGGCACAGTGGTTAAGCACTCAGTTGCTAACCAAAAGGTCAGCAGTTCTAACTCATCAGCCGCTCCAGGGGAGAAAGATACGCCCATCTGCTTCAGTAACAATTTACAGCCTTGGAATCCCTATGGGGCTGTTCTACTGTGTCCTAGAGGGTCGCTAAAAGTTGGAATCCACTTGGCAGCAATAGGATGGTGTGAAAAATGTGATTGTGGGAGCACAGAGGAGAAGGCCTAACAGTTCCCAGTTTGAGGAAGCAGGGGAGGCAAGGTTTCCTGAAGGATGGGTGACCTGAGATGACACAAAGTCCAGCCGAGTGGAGAATTAAGGGAAGGGTGTTCTATGCAGAGGGAGGCATATGTGCTGCTCTGTGAACTATAACAATACAAGGGAGGCCCAGCAGGCATGTGCCTTTGAAAGGTGAGGAACCTGAGATTCAGAAGTTAACAAAATTGAGGAGAGTCGTGTAGCTCTTAAAAGGTGATGTTCAGACTAGAATCCAGGTCTTCTGCCTCCTTTCCCTGGTTTTCCAAAATGTCACACTATTTCAGGTGAGTTAGTTAATTCTAAAGGTAACAAAAAATTAAGCACTTTAAGTAGTCAACAACAACAAAACGTGGACAGTCCTTTGGCGAGCTATTCATGGAAAGGTTTAAACCTAATGTATATAGTGGGTTTTCTAATGCCTTGCATTCCTCTCCACCTTTATGGCTGCAAAGATGCTTTTGAGTACACTTCCTCATTTACAATTTTGGAGTCTGTCTAAGGCTGGGTTCTCTAGAGAAGCAAAACCAATAAAGCATGTAAGTATATAGATTTGTATCAGGAAATGGTTCACAGGTTGTAGATGCTGGAATGTCCTAAGTCCGTGGGTCAGGCTGGAGGCTTTTGATTCACATAGCCAAAGAGGCTGGTGAACCCAAGATCGGCAGGCCAGACAGCAGGGCTCTTGCTCACAGACTGTGAAGATCCATGAATTCCAAGATCGGCAGTCAAGACAGCAGCTAAGCTGCTAGCTCAAGTCCCAAGAACCAAAGGTCAGACAAACAGGAGCCAGTCGCAGGATCCAAAAAAAAAAAGCCTGCAAGAGAGTCAACCTATATAGGATGAAGGCCACACACCCAAGGAAACTCCCTTTCAACTGATTGGCTACTCACAGCAAATCCCATCATGGAGGTGATCACATTATATCAAATCTCATCACGAAAGCGATCACATCATATGACTGCCAAACTACATCATAACTGCCAAACCACTGAGAATCAAGGCCCGGCCAAGTTGACGCACAACCGGAACTATCACAGAGTTCTTTTGCAGTTTTGGAGTTCCGCCTTTAGGTACAGAGATTGCTCTACAGTGTGCCTCTAGATGAGCAGAACGGCAGTATTCCCTGGCCATCCTGCCGATTTCAGAAGACACTGTAAGGTTTCTTTGAGCCCTCTGTAGCCACCATTTGGAGCCTGAGCGCTGCAGAAATGACCAAGGTGTGGGCAACACCCACTTAGGAAGGGGAAGGCCCTCTGACAAAGACATTTGACCAGTCTATGGCTTTCTGTGGCTGCTGCCTTGAAAATTCACTGAAGCTCTGAAAGACAGCTAGGCTTCTACCTGCTCCTCAGGCTCAGCCTTCTGTTGCCCAGTGGAGTTGGATGTCAGTGGGAGAAGGCAGTGTGAATAGTGGTTAATTAGAGGAGAGGTGCTAGAGTCCAGGAGTCCTGGACTGGAATCTCGCTTTGTGACACTGAAAAGCCGTGTGACCCTGGCCTACTTCTAGTTAGGCCACTTTCCTCATCCTGAAATGAGGCATTTCTCCTACACTGAATTTTGAGAGCCACAATTGGATCTGTTATAATTAGAGAATATGATTTGCATTGCCTTTGATTGCCAATTCAGAACCAGACCAAACATCAGGGCCATAACATTAAAGCTATTCAATTTAAAAATGAATTTTTGTTTAAATTTATGCAAAAAAAAAACCACTTGGTTTTTCTGAATCCTAAACTTTAGCCCACTCCCCCCCCCCCAAAATTACTATTTTTATAATATGAGGTTTGCTATGGGGGCAATTATTCCATTATAGTAAAAGACTATACCTAACTCATGGAGCCCTGGTGGCATAATGGTTAAGAGCTGGGCTGCTAACCAAAAGGTCGGCAGTTCAAATCCACCAGCCACTCCTTGGAAACCCTATGAAGCAGTTCTACTCTGTCCTACAGGGTCGCTGTGAGTCAGAACCGAATTGATGGCACCTAACTTAACAACAACATACCAACTCGTAGGATTGTGAAGATTAAGGTATGTTACATGATGAATACACGGTAAATTCAGAATTGGCTCTGAGTGTCAGACACTGAATCAGCAGGCTCCATGATCCTTGTTTCCATCAAATAGGGACTGGGTCAGCTACTCTTTCATAGGTCGTCTTTTTAAAAATTTTTGCTTTTTCCTAGTTCCCTTCCACTTTTAATCTCCAGGAAATATACTAATACTTTCCTGGAGCTTTTAAAGTATCCCTTGTTCTGATTCCAGTAATGAAGAATTTCTATCCCTGGGAGAATAAATAGCCAATAGAGGCAAGAAAAACCTTTAAAAGGAGAATAACTTCATCTCCTTAAACCAGAATTTGGAGCATCTGATCAGTGCAGCTTTTTCCTTAAGGTAGTTTCTGATGCCCTGCTTTTATTGGTGTGTTAGAGCAGTAAGAGTCAATGGTGATGCCTCCCATGATAACATTGGGAATACAGGAAAGGGTATGTGCTACAGGAAAATCAAGTTAGTCTAGATCTCAGTGCATTCTCTGATTTGGGGAAGGCAGATCAAATCAAGAGTGCAGCTATCAGTAGTACTCATTTTGCAAAAAAAAAAAAACTCATTGCCATCAAGTTAATTCTGACTCAGAGTGACTCTATAGGACATAGTTGAACTACCCCACAGGGGAGCCCCATAGGGCTGGTAGATTCGTACTGCTGACCTTTTGGTTAGCCTCTGAGCTCTTAACAACTGTGCCACCAAGACAATTACCAAAAACCAAAACCACAGTGCGGTCAAGTCGATTCCAACTCATAGCGACCCTATAGGACAAAGTGGAACTGCCCCGTAGAGTTTCCAAGGAGTGCCTGGTGGATTCAAACTGCCAGCCCTTCGGTTAGCAGCCGTAGCACTTAACCACTACACCACCACCAAGACAACAGGCCCTTCTAATTAGAAGGCTGGCCTGGCTTTTAGCAGAACTTTAACGTTCACTCGTATTAATGTGGTAAATACTTCACTTCTCAGCCTCAGTGCCCTTATCTATAAAATGGATCTTTTTTTTTTTTGCTCTCTGCTTGGTTTTTGTTTTGTTGTTGTTTTTTCATGCTTTTTTTTTAAATTGTACTTTAGATGAAGGTTTACAGAGCAAATTAGTTTCTTATTAAACAGTTAATATACATTATTGTTTTGTAACATTGCCAACCCCGTGACTTGTCAACACTCTCCTCTCTCAACCTTGGGTTCCCTGTTACCAGGTTTCCTGTCCACTTCTGCCTTCTAGTCCTTGTCCCTGGGCTGGTATGCCCATTTAGTCTCATTTTGTTTTTTGGGCCTATCTAATCTTTGGCTGAAGGGTGAACCTCAGGAGTGACATCAGTACTGAGCTGAAAGTGTGTCTGGGGGCCATACTCTTGGAGTTTCTCCAGTCTCTGTCAGACCAGTAAGCCTGGTCTTTTTTTGTGAGTTAGAATTTTGTTCTACACTTTTTCCAGCTCTGTCTGGGACCTTCTACTGTGATCCCTGTCAGAGTAGTTGGTGGTGATATCCAGGTACCATCTAGTTGTGCTGGACTCAGTCTGGTGGAGGCTGTGGTAGTTGTGGTTAAAATGGGTCATTTGATGTCACTTTTCATCTGAGTTCATGGTCCCCATATGTACAATGGAGAAGTGATATCTACCCCTTCGTTTATTCTTGTAAGCTGTAAGGTCAAAAGACCTGTAAGGTTGGTCTTTTGAGAGTAAATGAAGTGATTTATGTGGGGAAAAAAATGAGGTCGTTTGAGATCCTTTTGTTTTAGCATTCCAGGGCCATTGCAGAGAATTTTGAGTGTCTCAGCCTTAACTGCATTAGTAACTTCATGTCTTTCTGTGTCAAGTAATTGCAAAGCATGTCTGCTATTTCAAGCCTAATTTTTTCATAGATAAATAAATATAGCTGACATCGAGTCTCCTCCAATTCATGGCGACCTTATGTACAATAGGAGCCCTGGTGGCACACTGGTTAAAGAGATTGACTGCTAATTGAAAGGTTGGCTATTCAAAACCACCAGCTCCGCGGGAGAAAGATGTGGCAGTCTGCTTCCGTAGAGATTTACAGCCTCAGAAACCCTGTGGGGTCACTATGAGTCAGAATCGACTCAATGGCAGTGGGTTTGGTTTGGTTGGGTTATATACAATAGAACAAAATGTTGCCCAGTCCTGTGTCATCTCCACAATTGCTGGCATGTTCTAGTCCATTGTTGCAGCTATTGTGCCAATCCATCTCACTGTTTTCCTCACCCTCATCGGCCCCCTACTTCACCATCCTCCTCTAGTTATTGATCCCTCCTGGTGATGTGTCCAAGGCAAGCAAGTTGGATAATGTTCTGTTGTGATCTGTAGGTTTTCACTGGCTAATTTTCAGAAATAAATTGCCAAGCATTTCTTCCTACTCTGTTTTAATCTGGACACTTCACTGAAACCTGTCCACGATGGGTGACCCTGCTGGTGTTTGAGATGACAATGGCATAGTTTCCAGCATCATAACACAGAAGCCGCAACAGTACAACTGACAGGTGTTGGAAATTAAACCAATTGCCATCAAGTTGACTCCAACTCTTGACAATCCCACGTGTATCAGAGTAGAACTGTAATCCACAGGGTTTTCAATGGGTGATTTTTCAGAAGTAGATTATCAGGTCTTTCTTCCAAGGCATCTTACTCAAACCTCCAACCTTTCAGTTAGCAGCTGAGCAAGTCAATTGTTTGCACCATCCAGACTCCAATTTAAAAAATTTTTTAAAAAGCCAAATGCATACAGTTCTTAAGCAAAGTTTTGCTTACGAAACTTATGCATTTGGCTCTTTTTTGTTTCTTTTCTTTTTTCTGCTTACCAACTTGACAGCAACCAACAACAACAACAAACAACAGAAGTATTTTTGTTAACATTTTCAATTTTGAAAATAGAGTTTTGGAAACTATCTGACCTTTTTCATACATTTACTTTGGCATAGCTTGTCCATTCTAGATTGCCACTATTGCAATGCTTGAGGACAATCCTGCATTTGTTCATGCAGTCCACAGCCAAATAGTGAAGGGAGCGCTCATTAGGTGCAAGACATCCGGGGGTGGGTAGTTAGGTGTCTTATCCAGAAGTCACTAAATTGTGAATTCACCTTCTTGCCAATTCTATGTCCTAAAGAGAGGTCCCAGTGTTTGACAGAGTGTTTTCCATGAAACACTAGTCCCAGAAAATACTCCTTAAAATAGGATTCCGTAGTCAAATAAGTTTGAAAAATGCTGCTTTTGGTGACAAAGCTCAGAAAACCAATTCCAAATGATTTCACGAAGGGCAGGATTATTGTATCCTGTAACTGGAAGTCTGGGGAGTTGGGGAAAGGCAGGTAGAGTCCAACCAGTATCGTCAAAGACTCAGCTTCATTCATTCATACTTTTTATCACGTATATAAAAATACATGATAAAATATAAAAATAATACAACATCTATACTCCTTCCAAAGACTTCCTGTGTACCCTTTCTTAATTGCCCTCCATCCATTCTCACATGTGATAATCCTTCTGAGTGAGGTATTTAAACCTATTTAGAAACTGGAAAATATGGCCTTGGTGATAGAAACAATGCCAGAAATCAAATGATAGAATTTTGCAAGACCAATGACTTCTTCATTGCAAATACCTTCTTTAACCAACATAAACGGCGACTATACACATGGACCTCACCAGATGGAACACACAGAAATCAAATTGACTGCATCTGTGGAAAGAGACGATGGAAAAGCTCAATATCAGAACAAGGCCAGAGGCCAACTGTGGAACAGACCATCAGTTGCTCATATGCAAATTCAAGCTGAAATTGAAGAAAATCAGAGAAAGTCCACGAGAGCCAAAATATGACCTTGAGTATATCCCACCTGAATATAGAGACCATCTGAAGAATAGATTTGATGCATTGAACACTAGCGACCGAAGACCAGACAAGTTGTGGAATGACATCAAGGACATCATCCATGAAGAAAGCAAGATGTCACTGAAAAGTCAGGAAAGAAAGAAAAGACCAAGGTGGATGTCAGAGGAGACTCTGAAACTTGCTCTCCAACATCAAGCAGCTAAAGCAAAAGGAAGAATTGTGAAGTAAAAGAACTAAGCAGAAGATTTCCAAGGGCGTCTCGAGAAGACAAAATAAAGTATTATAATGACATGTGCAAAGAGCTGGAGATGGAAAACCAAAAGGGAAGAACACACTCGGCGTTTCTCAAGCTGAAAGAACTGAAGAAAAAATAAAGCCTCCAGTTGCAATAGTGAAGGATTCCATGGGGAAAATATTAAACGATGCAGGAAGCATCAAAAGAAGGAATACACAGAGTCATTATAGCAAAAAAAAATTAGTCGATGTTCAACCATTTCAAGAGGTGCCAGATGAACAGGAACCCTTGGTACTGAAGGAAGAAGTCCAAGCTGCTCTGAAGGCATTGGCGAAAAACAAGGCTCCAGGAATTGATGGAATATCAATTGAGATGTTTCAACAAACAGATGCAGCACTGGAGGTGCTCACTCGTCTATGCCAAGAAATATGGAAGACAGCTTCCTGGGCAACTGACTGGAAGAGATCCATATTTATGCCTATTCCCAAGAAAAGTGATCCAACTGAATGTGGAAATTATAGAACAATATCATTAATATCACACGCAAGCAAAATTCTGCTGAAGATCATTCAAAAACGGCTGTAGCAGTGTATTGACAGGGAACTGCCAGAAATTCAGGCTGCTTTCAGAAGAGGACGTGGAACCAGGGATATCATTGCTGATGTCAAATGGATGCTTGCTCAAAGCAGAGAATACCAGAGGATGTTTACCTGCATTTTATTGACTACGCAAAGGCATTCAACTGTGTGGATCATAACAAACTATGGATAACACTGCAAAGAATGGGAATTCCAGAACACTTAATTGTGCTCATGAGGAATCTTTACGTAGACCAAGAGGTGATTTTTCGGACAGAACAAGGGGATACTGATTGGTATAAAGTCAGGAAAGGTGTGCATCAGGGTTGTACTCTTTCACCATACCTATTCAATCTGTATGCTGAGCAAATAATCCGAGAAGCTGGATTATATGAAGAAGAACAGGGCATCAGGATTGGTGGAAGGCTCGTTAACAACCTGCGTTATGCAGATGACACGACCTTGTTTGCTCAAAGTGAAGAGGACTTGAAGCACTTATTAATGAAGATCAAAGACCACAGCCTTCAGTATGGATTGCACCTCAACATAAAGAAAGCAAAAATCCTCAGAATTGGACCAATGAGCAACGTCACGATAAACGGAGAAAAGATTGAAGTTGTCAAGGATTTCATTTTACTTGGATCCACAATCAACAGCCATGGAAGCAGCAGTCAGGAAATCAAAAGACGCATTGCATTGGGTAAATCTGCTGCAAAGGACCTCTTTAAAGTGTTGAAGAGCAAAGATGTCACCTTGAAGACTAAGGTGCCCCTGACCCAAGCCATGGTATTTTCAATCACATCATATGCATGTGAAAGCTGGACAATGAATAAGGAAGACGAAGAATTGACGCCTTTGAATTGTGGTGTTGACGAAGAATATTGAATATACCATGGACTGACAAAAGAATGAACAAATCTGTC
Source organism: Loxodonta africana (assembly GCF_030014295.1). NCBI lineage: Eukaryota > Metazoa > Chordata > Mammalia > Proboscidea > Elephantidae > Loxodonta > Loxodonta africana. The sequence continues at coordinate 72,569,878 of NC_087348.1, read as the reverse complement.
TTAGAAGAAGTACATCCAGAATGCTCCTTAGAGGCAGGGATGGCAAAACTGCGTCTTACATACTTTGGACATGTTGTCAGGAGGGATCAGTCCCTGGGGAAGGACATCATGCTTGGCAGAGTACAGGGTCAGCGGATAAGAGGAAGAACCTCAATGAGGTGGATTGATGCAGTGGCTGCAACAATGAGCTCAAGCATAACAATTGTAAGGATGGCAGAGGACTGGGCAGTGTTTCATTTTGCTGTGCATAGGGTGGTTAAGAGTCGGAACTGACTCAGCGGCACCTAACAACAACAACAACAACAGAGATTTAACCCCCTTTTGATGATTCAGGTTTACAATTGTGAACATCGGTTATTACTGTGTGCCATTATAGAGGTCAACGTGTGTCGGGTTCAATGCCAGTGGTTATATCTTTCTCATGTAATTTTCCAAGAGTCACACATACAGCAACTTGGCAATAAATAGGTGATAACCAAAAGGCTGGAGCCCTGGTGACACAGTGGTTAAGAGCTCAGCTGCCAATCAAAAGGTCGGCAATTCGAATGCACTAGCCACTCCTCGGAAACAGTCGCTGTGAGTTGGAATTGACTCGATAGCAATAGGTTTGGTTTTTGTTTTTGGTAACTGAAAAGTTGGAGCCCTGGCGGCACGGTGGTTAAGAGCTCAGCTGCTAACCCAAAGGTCAGCAGTTGAAATCCACCAACCACTCCTTGGAAAACCTATGGGGCAGTTCTACTCTGTCATATAATAGGGACTATGAGTCGAGAAATCAAAAGACACATTGCATCGGGTAAATCTGCCACGAAGGACCTCTTTAAAGTGTTGAAGAGCAAAGATGTCACCTTGAAGACTAAGGTGCGCCTGACCCAAGCCATGGTATTTTCAATTGCATCATATGCATGTGAAAGCTGGACAATGAATAAGGAAGACTGAAGAAGAACTGACACCTTTGAATTGTGGTGTTGGCGAAGAATATTGAATATACCATGGACTGCCGGAAGAACGGACAAATCAGTCTTGGAAGAAGTGCGGCCAGAATGCTCCTTAGAGGCAAGGATGGCGAGACTGCGTCTTACATACTTTGGACATGTTGTCAGGAGGGATCAGTCTCTGGAGAAGGACATCATGCTTGGCAAAGTACAGGGTCACTGAAAAAGAGGAAGACCCTTAACAAGGTGGACTGACACAGTGGCTGCAACAATGGGCTTGAGCATAACGATTGTGAGGATGGCTCAAGACCAGGCAGTGTTTTGTTCTGTTGTGCATAGGGTCACTATGAGTCGGAACCGACTCGACGGCACCTGACAACAACATGAGTCAGAATCAACTTGACAGCAACAGGTTTGGCTTTTTTTTTTTTTTAACTGAAAAATAGTTCAAACCCACCAGTTGCTCCGCGGAAGGGAAATGTAGCAGTCCGCTTCCATAAAGATTACAGCCTTGGAAACCCTATGGGGTAGTTCCACTCTATCCTATAGGGTCGCTAGGAGTCAGAATTGACTTAATGGCGATGGGTTTGGTGTATCCACTTATGATCTGTGCCTTTTTCTGTATGTTTGTTTATCTTCAATAAAAGCTACTGTTAAAGATTTAAAAGGAAAAAAAGGATTACAGCCTTGAAAACCCCATGGGGCAGTTCTACTCTGTCTCGTAGGGTCACTAAGAGTCAGTATTGACTCGATAGCAGTGAGTTTTTTTTTTTTTGAATCTATATTTTGTTTTTAAAACTGAATTTCTTACCTATAAGATGGAGGTTGTGAGAGAAGATTGGACTCTATGGTCTGAGGTTTCTGGTAAACCATTCTTCTTTCCTACCATGTGTTTTAGCAAATTCTTTTTGTTGGAGTCACGTTTACCCTTGGACTGTGAATGGCAGCCATTTGGTTTGAGTCCAGGTGCCCATTCCGAGACATGGTGGCCATCAGCAAATGTGCTGCCAGGCTCTCCATGTGGCTGCAAATTGTAAGGATGCTGTTTCTTAGAAACCACTCTGTTGTTCTATTTTAACAATTATGAAGGCATTAAGTGTTAGTCTAACTACTGGAACATCACTCCTCTGGCAACCTGTAAGTTTGATCTTTAGTCCCAAATAGGCTGGATTCATCTAAGTGGGGTGGAGTATGTATGATAGCATCTTCTCCAGATAGGGATCAATGCCAAAATCTTTGTTCTCTCCTAGACGGTTTGTTCTTTAAAACAATACTGCTGTGATTTCTCCAGTGGGAGCTGGTACTCTGATTTCCTTAACTGGAGAGAAGTGGAGACTTAATTTCCTGCCTCTGCCTGCAGCTGATTGTCCTGGCCTGCATGTGTGCCTAGGCGTAAACAGGCTCCTCGCGTATCACACCTCCTGCTGCCATCTGTGTGGAGTGGTGGCTAAAGCAATGCTAAGGAGTGCCCTTGGGCCAAAGGTCTCTACTTGATATTTGAGTTTTGGAAAATGTCTGCATGCATATTCCTTGGCAATGAGCAACTATGTGAGGGACAAATGCTGCGGTTGGTTTGATGGATGCTAAAACCTTGCTTCAGTAGCCTGCAGCAGCCCCCTCACTGGTTCTAGCCAGAACTCTCTACCATTGGAACCAGGTGCATCCATCCTCCTTTTTCATGGTTCACAGATATTGCAGAACTCAGTTTTCCACCCTTTGGATTCTCCAGGATGACTCACAGACTCTTCCTTACTGAATCTCACATTGCAAACATCTGATCTCATTTAAAATTCTAATTCAAGGCAGCTTTGAAGCACTCAGTTGGCACATGACGGGTAGCATGCTCTCAATGACAGCTGAGCTATGGCCAGCGAGCCCTGGTTCCCTGCAGTTGCACTTGCAAATGCCTTGTGGTTATTTGGCTCCAGAGAGTGGGGTCCGAGCATGAGAGGGCTTGGCCTTTGGTAAAATGCTAGGACCCTTCATCCATATTAAATGGAAGGGAATCACATGTGGGTGTTATAGTTGACAAGTTGGTGGTTTCGTTGGTAGGAAAATATGGAAGTATATACTTGCTTCTCAATTAAATAGAAGCTGAGAGCCCAGGGCCACTTTTAGTGGGAAGGAAGTACAAGCCTAGTGGTCAGCAAAGGCATCTGGGTCAATTATATTGTAGATGAGCACTTTGCAAACTTTAATGTGCTGAGAAATCATCTAGGGATTCTGATCCAGTAGGTCAGGAGTGGGACCAGATATTCTGCATTTCCAACAAGCTCCCCAGTGACGCTCATCCAAAGACTACACTTTGAGTATTTATGGTTGTATATCGTTACAAATCTGTACTTGCTGGGGGAACATCCACATATTTTTCTTATGAAAGCCCACCCAGGCCTGGTGATCTACTTCTGAAAAATCAGTCATAGAAGACCCTATGGAGCAGAGTTCTACTCTGACACACGAGGCTGTCATGGGAGCCAACTAGACGACAACTGGTTTTTATCCTATCTGCCAAAAGGGCCGTCTCCTGGAAGGCAGAAAGGGGGTGCTACAGAGACAGCACTCCTGATCTGCATTGCCCTCTGTGGCTTGAGGATTTCTCACCCACATCTTGTTATATTCCATCTTCCTGGAATGAACTCCAGATGGGTATGGAGGTCCTGGAGTGAAGGTGAGGGTAAGGGACAGGCAAGTCTGGGCAGCCTGTGTGACTTCAGCATCCTGTTTTGTTGCTCTCTGCTTTGTCAGGCATCTCCTTGGTAATTGGAGGTACAGGAGTGAGTGATAGTGATAGTGTTAAGGGAGGAAAAGAACAGCAACTCAGGCGTCAGGCTATGAAAGAGGGCCTTGAGGGAAAACTGAGGAGAAGCCTGAGAGGAAAATAAACAACACAGGAAAGAGGAAGTAATCAACTGTTGAATGCTTTTGATAGGTCAAATAAGACCAAGAAATACTCATTGGATTTTACCGGTGATCTCAGAAGCTCAGAGGATGGAGGCAGTTCTTATTGGGACCAAACCCAAATTAAACCCATTGCCATCGAATTGATTCCAACTCGTATGGACTCTATAGAACAGAGTAGAACTACTCCACGGGGCTCCAAAGGCTGTTATCTTAATGGAAGCAGACTGCCACATCTTTCTCCTACCGAGCGGCTGGAGGGTTTGAACTGCTGACCTTTCAGTTAGCAGCTGAGCACTTTACCACTGTGCCACTTGGAAAAGCTACTGAGAAGATTCACAAAACATTCACATCTACATGCTACTGACTTTCACATTTTACCTTACTTAGCCCTCGTGGCCATTTGTAAGTTAAGTATTAGCCCCATTTTCAAAATAAATCTCAGAGAAATGAAATATCTTGCCTAAGATTACACTGCTAATTGGCAGAGATTAACCCTAGATCTGTAAGAACTCCAGAGTTTGAGTTCTTTCCATTAGTTCTTCCTTTACTAGGTCCAGATCCTGCCATGTAGGATAATGTCATTAAATCATGATTTAACAAGTATTTGGATGCTTACCGTGTGCTGGGCACTCTTCCAGGCGCTGGGGATTCAGCAGTGAACAAAACACAGACATTTCATGCTCTCCACATTCTGGAGGGAGTCAGATATAAACACGTAGTATGTCGGATGACAGACATGGAGATACATAAAACGGGGAGGAGGGTTAAGAATATGTGTTGAGTTACATTTTAAAATAAGGTAGACAATGGTAACCTTCCTAATAAGTGACATTTTAGCCAGGACCTAACGTGAGACAGTCAGTCATTCACTCAGTTATGGGGTGGGGGTGAGGTATGAACAGAAAGCCTCCAATGCTCCCAGGCATGTCCAGCATGTCCCAGGAACTCCAAGAAGGCCAGTGTGGCTGCAGCAGAATGAGGGCCAGTGGTTAAGAAATTAGATCAGAAAAAATCTAATTAGGCAGAAAGCCATTTGGCAGGTTTTGAATTGGCAGTTTTCTTTTTTAAAATGATTTCTTTTCTGACTGCAGTGTTGAGACTGAATAAAGAGCAAGGGTTAAACAAGGAGTCTAGTTAAGGCTATTGTGGTATCTCGGCAACAAACGAGAGTGACAGTTGAAGAGGCTTTGGATGTCTTGAAGGCAAACAGGATATGATGGATTGGATGTAGGGTTTGACAGAGCCAAACAATGGGAAAGGCGTTTTTTAGAGATCAGGAATATGCTATTGGAGAGTAGGAAGGGCCAGTGACGTAGAAAGAAAACCAACAGCAGGGTGTTCTGGAAACAAGTGAGCAGTCACAAGAAAAATTAACTGTCAAATCCCACCTATAGGATGATCAAACCCACTGGATATTATTGATGACTGGAGTTATTGATCACCTTGAAAAACATTTGGTATAGGTGTGCAAGGAAGTGTAATCTTACTGAGGTTTGGGAATGGGAAAAAATGGGAGTTGGCAAAGTGGACATACACAACTCTAGTTTTGCTACATGGAAAGGAAAGCAGAAATTGGGGACAGAAAAGATGTGGAATCTTATAGTCATCGTTTATCTGCATGCTGAAGAACACTACAGGGCATTCAAGCAAAGTATGTGCAAGTACACCCAAACAGTGCCCCTCCATAGTACCAAAACTAAACCAAACACATTGCCATGAAGTCGATTCTGATTCTTAGCAACCCTACAGGACAGAGTAAAACTGCCCCATAGGGTTTCCAAGGAGCAGCTGATGGATTTGAACTGCTTCGTTTAGCATCTGCAGCTCTTAAGCACATACAATACTGTTCAGTGTCTCTGGAACAAGATGGGAGTGTTGCATCTTCTGTAAGAGGTCAATGAGTTTTTGAGTCCTTCTTGAGCCATGGTGGGGATGAAAGCATACTCTCCTGCAACCAAGGACAAATCACTGCACACCTGGACTACTTCAAAGACTCCTTTCAGACCAGTCCTCTAGCTGACTTGGGAGAATCATGGACACCAAGCTGAATTGAGTAGCCAAGACCCCTCTTCAATCACACTTGCTGTATTAAAAAAATTTCTGCCTTGGGGGGTTAGGCAGAACAGGCCAGTAATAAAACAATTTACAGCTCCCCTTTATTTTTATAGCCTTGCAAAGTCAGTTTCCTGAAATTTTACCATCAGTTTATACAGACCTTTGGTTAGCCTTAATTTTGCTGTATTTGCGATATCCATCAATAGCTACAAATGCTTATCTAAACTTTTTCCCTATTAAGATTCTGGTGAAGATGACTGCTTTAGTACATATCAAGAGCTACTACTTTCTCCAGCTCTAACAGGTCATAAGGATTCTGGCTTTACCCACCACTGTACAGAGCCCCTTCCAACACTGAAGGTTCTATCTGGTTCAGCAGTATGGATGATGAGCTGCTGAACTCCTTGAGGCTCTCCCCAAACCAATTATAGATTGCTCTTAGGTGCTAGGTCAGCAACCAGGACTCCAGAGGTACATGTTCTCAAAAACCCCCCCTCAAGCCAAGGAAGCCTAGACTTGCCAAAATGTTCCAGGGCTGGTCAGCCAGGGGATGGGTGTTCGGGTATGGGCAAATGTTTTTTAGTTTCTAAATACATCTTAACTTCCACGCAGAGGTTCAGTTCAATCAGTCAAGCAAGGTTACTGGAATACTGGGAATCTTCCTGGGAATTCAGGCATAGTTACTGGGAACGATGCCTCTAAGACAGTTATGCTTACTTTGGCCACCAGAGTGGTTGGCTATTAAGAGTTCACCTTGTATTTCATGAACATGAAAAAAATACACGCCACCAAATTTTGTTGCTCTGCACATCAATATCTTTCCAATTCATGAGACTTACGATCTCAGCATACAGGAATTGCCTCATATTGGTTAGTTCTAGTGACCTGACCCAAGGAATAACAACCTTGAATCTCATGTCTCGTTAAGATGGAATTTGATTGAGAATGTAAAGTCCCTCCTGAACACAACCAAATGCTTTGAAGGACAGAATAGCAGGGGCAGGGGTCTGGGGACCACCTAGGTCAACTGACTTAAAAGTTTAATAAGATGTTCTGCATCCCACTTTGGTGAGTGGCATCTGGGATCAAGCAGCCATCTAAAGATGCATCAGTTGGTCCCAACCCACCTGGAGCAAAGGAGAATGAACACCAGACAGAAGGAAAATACTAGCCCAAGACACGAAAGGTTCACATAAATCTGAGACACCATCAGCCTGACTATCACCAGTGACTACCCTGACAGGGAACACAACAGAGTCCCTGACAAAGCAGGAGAAAAGTATGGTGCAGAGCTCAAATACTAGTAAAAAGACTTAAAGGTCTGAGACTAGGGGAACCCCAAAGACATGGCCCCTGGACTGTCAACCCATAACTAAAACCATTCCTGAAACCAACTCTTCAGACAGATTAGACTGGACTATAAGATGTAAAATAACTCCCGAAGACTGTTTCTTAGTTCAAGTAGATACATGGGACTAAACGGGCAGCTCCTGTCTGGAGGCGGGTTGAGAAGGCAAAGGAGTGGGTGGAACAGACACAAGACACACAGGGTGAAAAGGGGGAGTGTGCTGTCACATTATAGGGATTGCAACTAGGGTCACACAACAATATGTTAAGTTTTTGTATGAGAAATTAACTTGAGCTGTAAACTTTCACCTAAAGCACAACTAAAAAAAAAAGTAAAATCCGCAAATCTTCAAACTAGTAAGAGAGGCCTCCTACTTCAAAACAAACAATCCTCCATCCATTTGTAAATGCTATATGAAGCCACACACAACTACATCAAGTATCACAATGTTTATTGATAGATACAAGTATATAAAATCAGGGCATGAACATGACTTGATAAATTAAGTAGACTTAATTTCAATACTATAATAAGAGGGACCAATTAAAATTCTCACCATTTGTTTCACACCCACAAAAACCACTTCAAGGGCATTAACGATCTCTCAAAACTGATCAGTTTTGTGCAAGTAAACCATGTTTCTTTTAAAAAGACTTGTGCACTTGCCCAGGCTCAAGGATATTAAAATCTAGCACATAAAGCCCATTACTAGAGGTAGAAATACAGGCAATATACTATTACGGCAACAACCATCAATTACAGTTAAGAATTTTTCTGTAACAACCAATGGATAATCAAATATTGCAACAACTCAAGTATTACTGAGCAAAGTGCATTTCTACAGTATTCAGTGTTGCTATTCAGTTTTCTAACTTAAAACAGCCTATGATAACTGGCAGCAAAGAAGGTCCTTGCAATAGACTGCCTCTGCTTGAGAACTTATGATGTAATTATTGCATGCTGCTAATATACTATCTAAACATTAAAGATACTCCTAAAATATTTGATGGTAGACTATGATTAAGACATTACACTACAAAAAAACCTTACGCAGAAGGAAATCCTACTGACGTGCTTCTGCTTTAAATATTGTGAAAACGTTACAGCGGAATGAATTTTCGCAGTGGTTAGGTCAAATGCAGTTACATCATAGCAACAGTATGTTTTGCACAATTTAAGGCTTTGGCTGGTTGTTTAGTCAGCTTCTTCCTCTGATTCTTCTTCTTCAGCAGTTTCTAGCCAGGTTAACCACTGATTCACCTAGAAATTAGATTTGTTATTTAACGAATAAGTTGTATTTTAAAACAAAAACTCAAAGCAGAAATTCTGATTCAGAATTTAACTAGCAATCTGCCCAAAAACAAAAATTCTAGACGGTACAACACACATTTTGTAATCGAAAACAGAGTTCAGAACATGCTTCAAACCTACTTTTTATATTTTAGCTTTAAATTATAAAAGGTTGTTATTTGCATTTCCAAGCTGTTTATGGCCAGTTAGCCCAAGTGGCTGAAGAATGACACTGCTCTAGTTACAGTTCAGCATCATTTTAGTAAAGGACAGACCTGAATGTTAGTAGTACTACAGGGTGGGTGGAGAGGTATTTCTAAAAAGCTTCTTTCTAGTTCCACCCCAGAATTACTGATCAGATTCTCTGAAGACAAACTAACTCTCAAGAAGCTAGTTTGTGAACTTTAATGGTGAAAATACTGCTTGGCCCTCTAGAATACCGGTATGAAAATCACCTGGGATGTGTACCACAGACCTAGTGAATCAAAATCTCTGGGAGCAGGCCTGAAACCTACATTTAAACTACTCTTCAGGTAATTACTGCACACTGTTGAGTTTTGGACCCCTACTGTATTCTGTTCTTCTCCTAGTGGTAGAATTCCACTCAAGATAGAAAATCAGAAACAATCTCTTACTGAAGTTTTTTTTTTTTTAAGAAGCTTAAATGCAACTTGCATACTAAGTTCGTGCAAGCAGCTTTACTCCTAAAAAAATGTTACCTCTAACATCTTATGCACCACTAGGATTGAAGCATGATTTCATTTCATAGCTTTACCTCACTTGGCTGCCGCTGACTACTTAACCACAGCTTGCATAGTGCAGGATGATGCATACAAATTTCTCTAAAAAAAGTAAAATTTACCTGGAACAAAGCCTTGCCTTTCCCTGGAAACTCTTGGGTTATATCTTCTTTCCAAGCCAAGAAAGCTTCTTCTTCAATAATTTCCATGTCATAAAAGTGAACAAAAAAGCGGAGTAACATGCCTAAAAAATAAAGTGTGATCAGATTACTTAGCATGCTGTTTAAGAACCCTGCCACACCCAGCACTCTTCTGTTACTGGTCCTCTCACCTTTTGGGAAGTTGCTGTTGTAGCAGTGCACCTGAAGAGCATACAGAGCACTGACTTGAAGATCAACATGATCATGAAGGAACTTCTGCATTACTGGCTTGAAAGAAAGCAGGAGTTGTTTCTCCTGCTCTAATTGTTCTTTGGAAGGAGCAGAGGAAGAATCTGTTTCATCACTGGGTGGGTTTACTTCACTAGAAATATACTGTAAGAAGCTGGACAGAAACAATAAAAGTAGTTAGTACCCAAGAGTGAGTTTTGCAGTTTAAAAAACAAACAAAAAACCAGTCCCCTTTGTAGTCTTTTTTCTAGTAAATAAAACAACTTTAACTCTACACTGTAAACAGAAAACCACAATTGTGTCATCTTACCTAGTCATTAAGATGTTCACAAATCCTTTATCTACATGAAGTTTGGGAGAGATGTTATCTTTAATCCATTTGTATATGGTTTGAGGGGATGGATCCAACTTTATTTGCTTTAACAGTTCCTTCTCTAGTTTGAGGAGTGGGAATAAGAAACTCAGTCCCTTTCCTTCCAAAATCTCCAACATGCGGTCCTTATTCTGATCAATTTCTGAAAGAGACAAAGTTATTCTGTGTCATCAGATGGTTCATTTTTACCCAGGTAGGCTATTCAGAGAAGAAGCTTTACAAATGAGTTCCCAAATATCCAAGATTCATGTAAGAGAAGGAAAACAAACGAACCCAACCCAGCAACTAAAACTCTAACATATGGATCAAATAAAAATGGTGAACAATAATGGACCTCTTCTTTTTATATAATCTATTTGCGATAATGTTAACCATTATTTGGACAGGCTAATAAGACGGTGTGTAAACTATGTAAATCTACTCAAGGTAATAAAAATTCTAAAGCAAAGAACCCCCACATTCTCTTACCTGGAAGCATTTTCTGCATATTGACTTTGCTTTGTTGAAAAAGTTCTGTCAACCATTCTCGATCTTGTAATTTAGCTAACTGCTGAAGGCAGAGTAAGAAGAGAGGAAAATGGGTGCCACTTTCCAGTGGTTGAGCTAGTTCTGAAATGCTCACCAGCTCTGAAATGATGGCACGAGCTGCAAACTGTGCTAAATAAGATTTCACCAAAGGGATGTCAACCTCCAGTTTGGGGCACTGGTCCAATACATTCAGGAAAGCCTTGTAAAAAATACAAAACACAGTTTATTAGTTTCCAAACCTGAATGACAGAAGTCCTTGTCACAAAATAAAGAAAAGTGTTCTACCTGCATGAAGTTGTCGCTTGTGGCTATCCCCTCCTGTTTGAGTAAACTGATCAAAGAACTTGCTTTTTCTTTATCTTCATCGCTTCTATCTAATGACAGGATGATTACTTTGCTTAACATCTCAGGAAGAAAGTGTTTAGGGGCCCTCATTTCTCTTACGCCACTGACAGCCTCATTTGCATTTCCACTATTGAGATACTCAGTCACAACAGTTTCCTGAAAAGAACACCACGCAATTATCTTTAGTGTTTTCCCTATCCCAAATGTACTTCACGGATTAGAAAATATTTATGGAGTTACATGAAACCTACAGTTAACTTAAGTAGTTCTTCCTTTGATGGAGGTGGCTTTTTGCTGGTCTTGGCAGGCTTTTCCTGTATAAGTGGTGGATTAGTTTTGAGACCAAGCTGAGGTGTCTAAAAAACAGCAACATAACAGCTATTAATGTTTAATAAAAGGAGCTTGGAGTAAAAAAAAAAAAAAAAAAAAAAAAAAAAAAAAAAAAAAAAAACCAGTAAATTAAATAAAACCTATCTCTAGTACTGGGAACAACAGAAACTGTTGTCATACTAGAGCCCATACCTGTCCCAGAGGAGGTGTCTGAGTGCGTGGTGGCTGTGCACTAGGAGGAATCATAGTTATCTGGGGCTGAAGCTTTGGCACTTGATTTTTATTCATTAGGAAAGACTGAGCAGGCCTCAGGCTAATCTGGAATTGAAAGCAAATCAAAACAGGTATCCAAGTTAACAGTGTGCAGTTGGCTAACATCAAGTGTAACATTCCAACACCCTAAAATTGATCCAATATATACAAATAAAATTATCATCATCTAGGGAAGAAATACAAGCTTCTCTAAGAACCAGGTGACTCCATGCCAGGTTTCATTTCTGGCAAGACGACAAAAGATCTGTTCCAAACAAGAATAAAGTACCATCATTAAGTCTCATATTTGTTAACAGAATTCTCCTAGAGTAACTAAAATATTCAAATAAAAACCAGCAGATTTGACTACAGTTTAGAAAATGTCTTGCTTTACTCTTAGTTCAGTCACCCTACTTACAAGGATACCACAGCAAAACCTTGAAAACCATTTCCCTTGCTCTAACCAAAGACTCTAAGAGACTTGCCCTCATATCTCATAATCTTCGCTCATAGGACGCTGGACATCCAAAGAAAGAAAAAGAAGTGCAGAAAAGAGAGAAATGAGGTAAAGAACTCCAGCTTAAGTCCTCTTAATAACGCGTCTTTTTATAATCATCGGGCAATAGGTTTCTAAATCAACAACTACAATATGTAAGTAACATAGGCAAATGTACCTCATCTGCATTAAGCTGTCCTTTCTTAGAAAACCGAGGTGGCATATCCTTCGACTGTCCTTGCAGCTGGGATAAGAGTCCCTGACTCTGGTTATGGTAGAGCTGGCTTAGCCCCTATTTCAGAAAGAGAGAAAGAAAGTCCAGATAAAAAAGAGTCCACAAATCATGTAAGTACCAGAGGGATGAGCCAAGCCATGAGAAAAGCTTAACCGAATTCGTCCTAAGAAAATAAAAGATCAAATAGGGAAGAATAAAAATCTAACCTGTCAAATAAAGTGATGTGATTTTACTAATACTTCACTAATCTTAAGGATAAGCATTTCACCCAGTTTGAAATTAACTACCACACATGTACATTTGGTTTAGAAACACACCAAACCAAAACCAAACCCAATGCTGTTGAGTCAATTTCAACACATAGCGACCCTACAGGACAGAGTAGAACTGCCCCATAGAGTTTCCAAAGAGTGCCTGGAGGATTTGAACTGCTGACCCTTTGGTTAGCAGCCGTAGCACTTAACCACTACGCCACCAGGGTTTCCTAGAAACACACACACACCCCTAAAATATCTGCATTTTAAAATCAAAACTAAAACCACCTATGTGTCCAGGGTTTAACACTTGTTGCCTAAACATTTCTAAATGTTTTCTTACCTGGCTTTTCATAAACTTGCCTCCCATCTCTCCAAACTGCGACTGTGTGGGAGGCATGATGTGTCCCCCATGGCCGTTGAAGAGTTGATTTGAACGATGACGCCCCATGGTGGGTGAAAATCTATCCTGGATAACTCCTGGACCAGTACCAATTCCGCTACCTTAAAACACATACACATACAACTCTTAAACTCTACTACCGTTAAAATGTTAAACTGATTTTATAGTTTAACCAAATGACTGTCTTGTTCAAAATCACCTGGCATTTGTCCAAACATATCAGCAAGTCCTCCAAGTGGGTCCCTATCCATTTTCATCCTGGGTGGCATAAACGGTCCCTCCAGAAAGAAGTCACTTCTCATCCCTTGAGCCATAGGAGCAGGAATAAACACTCCTAGATCCTTTGGAAATAAAGTGAATAAGCACTTTTGTCTCTGGACATCACTTAAAACTAAAACTCCTTATATTGGGAAAACCAAAGAAAAACTTCTAGAATGTCAGTATTGTATCATTTCGGTAAATATCTTCTTCCCAAACATGTTGCTGTTAGGTGCTGTTCAGTCAGTTCCAACTCAGAGCTACCCTATTTACAAAGTAACACTGCCTGATCCCTCGCCATTATCACAATCATTACCGTGCTTGATTGAGCCCATCACTGCAGCCACTATGTCAACCCATGCAAAACGTTAACCACCACCAGTAAGAGTTGTTGTCCTCAAACCTTTACGCAGAATTGTCAGTAGGATCCCCATGCTACCACTGTAACAATGCTTAAAAACCCACTGTGCAAAATAAAAAAATAAGTATCTTACTTTTACTGCATCTTGACGGATTTGATTGATCGTCTTTGGTCCATTGTCAAGAAAAGCCTTGCGAGGAACCCAATGGTGTTCTCGCAACTCTACCGTATCCTTTAATTTAAAAACAGTGTAAGTTTTACTCTAATATTCTTAAACAGGAAAGTTAGCTTAACAACATATTTAAAGAAACCAGCTTTACCTGCAGCAGGAAGCGAATCCTCGCTGGCAATTCCTTACTTAACATCAAGGAGCACATTCGGGCAAAGTACTGATCCATTAAGGACTGATAAAGGAAAAATACATTATTGGAAGAAATCACTAAAGCAAATACGTACTAGTTAAGGTTTTAAGGCTTCTTTCCGGATTATAATGAAGCTTAATGACTAAATACGACAATCCCCCATGTCACAAAAATACACTGTTTAAGGCATAAAATTAAGACAAAAAACTATACCATTTTCATGGAGCAAAATACACACCTTGGCTCGTTCATGATCTAATCTAGGTCCCACTGTCCTCATTATCTGACAGAGGCACTCCAAATCCTCTCCCATATCCTTGAGTTGGACTCTCTTCTTCTTTTCCAAAAGCTACCAAAAAAAATAAAAGTCACATGCTGACAGAAATCTTACAGATATCCTGATTTAGATGTAATTTCTTTTCCTTAATGTTCACATGATACACTCAACAGTCTCTAGAATATACTGCTCTACAACATTTAAGTAAGTGTTGCTCTAGGTGCCAGATTTACTGGCCATCTAAAATATTTAGTCAACCCAGATGGTTCAATGCAATTTTAATTGATTCGTTTCCTTAAATAATGATGTATCAGCGACTACCTAAATTCCCAGTCGTACTTACTGTTTTGATGCACTTATGAAGGATAGATTCATGAATAAGATCAAGCTTGCCAAGTTCTCCAATGAATTTGATGTTCCCCAACATCTTGATCTTAGCAATGGCTCTCTGTTCCTCCTCCTCGGGGAGGAGGGGATTTTCACGCTTATCATAGACTGAATAAGAAAAAAACAATGGATCAAGTCAACATTCAGAATTAAGCTGAAAATATACACAGATGTTATCGGCTGCCATTAAGTCAGTTCTGACTCATGGCAACCTTACGTATAACTGAAGGAAACACTGCCTGGTACTGCGCTATCTTCATGATCATTGGTATGTCAAAATCCACTATTGCAGCTATTATACCACCAAACCAAAAAAATAAACCCACCGCCGTAGAGCTGATTAGGACTCACAGCGATCCTATAGGACAGAGTACAACTGCCCCATAGGTTTTCAAGGGCTGTAAATCTTTACAGAAGCAGAATGCCACATCTTTCTCCCTCAGAGCAGCTGGTGGGCTGGAACTGCCTATCTTTACAGTTAGCAGCTGAGTGCTTTAACCACTGCATCACCTTAGTATCAAATATCAATTCTTACCATCAACATTTCTGGTTCTGTTTTCAAATTCATCTTGTAATTTTGAAATTAGGAGGCGTCTGAATGTCTGCCAGAAACACAAAAGACATTTGGGAGTTTTCTTAATAAAATCTTTAAAAGCAACTTAAAAAATAAGCAAATCCACTCTTACTTACTGTGCTTTGCTTCTGTCCTGTTTGACCCTCTGCTGCTGGGCCATCAAAGTTTGGTGCATCTTCTGCCAATCGCAGACATAGCTGAGCATACAATGAGCTATACTTTGGCTCTTCTAAGGCTTTGTCCACAATCTACAGAAAATATTATTTTAAAAAATACTAAATGTGAAATCTTTCTGAAAACCCCTCTTCTACAACTTCTCTATGCCTCAACTGTAATTTGGGAACGAGAACACCGCTCTCCTAAGGTTTACAGTATGAATTAGATAATACTTGCAAAACGCTTAGCAGTTGGCAAAGAGTAAAAGCACCTAAAGGTTGGCTATTACAATACATAAAAAATATTCAATTACAAAGATCTCATACTAGCCACACCCCCCACCTGAAAATATCTTGGATATCAAAACCATAAACAGGCTCTGGAGTCTTGGATCAAGTATCATATAATTTATTTCCAAGACCAAGATGTTTTCCACAGGAGGAGGAGGGAAAAAATTGATGGCCTGCTGACAGTCTAACTCTTCGAGCATAATACAAACAAAATCCACCTCTAAAATTAAAACATTAAGTTAATGATTCTATTTTTATCAGCATCAGTATTCAAATACATGTACCTAGCTACACCTCAGGGTTTTCAGTGTTTAAAATAATAATAATAAAAAAAGACCTAAATCCCAAAACTTGAGCTTGTTAAATATTTGCACTAACACTTAACTTACCAGCAGTATGACCCCTTTAAGGATGAGTTTAGACTCTACACCCACATTGAGGAGCTCAAGGCATAGCTTGTCGAACTTTTCAGGAGTAAGCTTATTTAGTATGCTGGGAAAAAAGAAACATTTTAAGCGTTACCCAATACACAAAAATTATTTTGAGTTGAAAAATAGCTTTTACATTTTGATGATTTTTCTTTTATCACCTCCTTTTAACATCACATTCTTTCTTATCCACCTAGCCAGAGGGATGTTGAAACAAACTTTAGTCAGATTATGCATGTATACCAGACTGGGAGATCTCCAGCTAGTCAACAAAAACCTTTCTCACTTTCTCCAAGTCCAGGGCACAAAGGGCTCCTTATCCTTATCATCAAGGCTAAACCAGAACAAAACACCATTAGATGACCTGCTTCACTAGATAACACACCACGCAAGGAAAATGCCAGCACAATAGGTTTGTGGGTTTTAGCCCAATGGCTGAAAGCAAGTGTAGGCCCCAAAACACTGCTTTTCAATTTAAGATAATTCTTAAAAAGCTATCAACATTGCCTTCTGAAACCCTGTTCTTTAAATCCCAGTAGCACTGCCTACATGAGAGAAGTACAATTAATCCAGTCTTCTTTCTTCTCTCCTTTGGTTAAAGGACAAGGCAGACCTATGTGAACTTACCCTCTTACTTTCCTGAAGATTGCATCATGTCGTTCTTTTTCGTTTGCGGAGTTGTTTGCTGCGGAGTTGTCATCTCGTCTAGTGCTTCGTGCAGGAATCCATTTCTGAGCGTTTTGCCCTGGGGTTTTCCCCAGGAACTCGCTAATTAATGAAATTAAAGAGATTTATAATTAAGAAAACTAAAGACATGGCATCCAGTCACATGCCAAGTAACACACTGTAAGAAACTCTTCTAAATAGAAAAAACACAGTTAAGGTGCTAACTTCCCTCACAACTAAGCAACTCTGGAGATCAGCAGTTCTTAAACCATGATGTGCATCAGAATCACCTGGAGGCACCTGTTGCCACTGAGTTGATTCTGACTCATAGTGATCCTACAGGACAGAGTAGAAGTGCCCCACAGGGTTTCCAAGGAGTGGCTGCTGGATTCAAACTGTCGACCTTTTGGTTAGCAGCCATAGCTCTTAACCACTGCACCACTAAGGCTCTGAATCACCTGAAGGGCTTGTTAAAACTTTTAACCTCCAGAGTTTCCAATTTAGTAGATCTGGGGTGGGGCTTAAGAATTTGCTTTGTTAAAATTCCCAGGAAATGCTAATGATGCTGATTTTTCAGGAGCCACACCTTGAGAATCAACACTTCTAGATGATTCCGTAGAACTATGACCATGTTCCATGCACACCAATTTACCAATACCGATTAGTACGGATAAAAACCTATTGACTTCAAAAATAACATCAGTGAAAACAAAGGAGTAAGATAAAAAGTAACAGCTTGTGGGCCTGAACTGACATTAGATGATTGGAACAATCAAGAGCTGATATTCTAAACTTCTGATATCTAACAGAAACCCTGACCCATAACATTATCTATACTGTTATGCACTAGAAAAGACTTTCACTGTAAATGCACTATTAAAAAAATTCATTCGTTTTTTACACATTTATGATACCTGTTGCCAGCAGTCTTGGGATAGTGCTGAGGTGCACCCCTACTTCCTCCTCCGTCCGAAGAAGCACTATTAAAAAAAAAAAAATTTTTTTTCCTTTTTTTTTTTTTTTACTACACCCCAATTAAGCCTCACTCAAAATGGAAAGAAGGTTCAATTACTTTGTACTTCAGAAATTACACCACAAAGACTAAATTTGGGACTAATGGAAAGTCAACTGATTTTATTACATTTATTCTTCAGCTTATTAAAAGACGGCCAGCAAAAATTTAAGGACCTCTTTTAACGTATGTAACACATTATTAATTAAATTTGCACCACATTAAGTCAGAATTATTTGGTGTAGTGACTCCTGGTTTAGACTGGTCTTTTCAAAACGATCCTCAAAAATAAACCCACATGTACCTGAAACGAGAAGCACCCCCTTCTGCAATCGCACTCTCCACTTTGGCGGCTTGACAACGAAGAATCTTCAAAAGAATAATATTAATGGATGGGGAGGGGAGGGGAAGGGCCAAATGAAAAACCTAGAATGAAAAAGAGCACGAAAGTTAGACACTACTAACACACACATCTATAAGCTTTCATTCCATTATAATTTCACATATTGGCACTGCAGTTGGTTCAACTTTTTCCCCACTGCATTGCAGATCTCACAAGACTAAAACAGAAGGCACTCAAAGCACAAAAGGACAATAAAATCTCATTTTGCTTAGCCACCTGGAAATTTCCTTTTTTTCCAGGATGCAAAGGACAGCCTTCATAGAAATAAACTTAGTAACACCACCCCCAAAACGGCTTTTTAGAAAAACCATAGTCTACCTCCTCTAAAACCCAGCATTAACATCAATAATAGCAGTCTAATTCTATCAACACGGGCACGTTATCTGGAAAATGTAATTGTTAACACCTCAAAGACCAGCCCAATAGACTGGATAAAAAATAACTAAAGATTGCTTGGCAGTTTTCTTCACTGTTCACTCTTTCAAGCCCTTCCCACAAAGCACATCTGGAAAGACGTGAGAGAAGGGACCTGGATGAACACTGCCTGGCATTAGCCAGGCGGAAGACCAGGGCCACAACATGGCAGCAGGAACCTCCGCCCCATTTTTCCCTTCCTGGAAACAAAAGAGCAGTGGATCCCTCCCACCCGGGATTGACTTAGGGAAGTGCTTCCGACAGTCTCCTCGCGAAGCCGCAGGTCCCTCTGCCGTAAGAGCGCTCCTGTCGCCGGCGGGGAGGAGCGGAGGCCGCCCCCGCCGGCCCAGCACCGGCTCTTTGTTCTCGGGGCAGGAAGGCGGCCTCCTTCCCACCCGCCGCCTGCAAGCGGGCCCCCTCCCACCCCATAAATCCCCTCGGGACTGACACCCGCCTCTCCCTTACCTTCTCAGCTGACAAAAGAACAGAAACCCCTATTTTCTCCCCCATCCCATCCCAGTGGGGCCCGCCGGGAAGGCCCTCCTTCCGAACGCCAAAGAGCAGCCCGGCCACTTCCCAGCCGGCACCAACCCCGTGTTATATACCTCCTCCCGCCGGGAGGCCGGGGTCCAGACTCCTGCACCTCGGCTGGTCCCGCGCCAACGGCCAGGCCCTCACCGCCGGCCAAGCTACGCTGTCCCGTGCCCTCCTCGCCTCGACGCGCGCGGGCCCGCCGCCCTCACTCCTCGTTCTATCACACCCGCGCTTCAGTCTGCCTCGGCCCTACAGGACGAGGCCGGGCAAGGCTGCTGTTTTCCTTCTACTCCATCAACAAAGAAACTGGAGAACAAAAGCGAAAAATTTCTAGGTGCCAGAAGCGCGTAAGAACCGCTAAAGAGGGTCGCCCCGCCCGGCTCCGCCTGCGGGCGCCATTTTGTACCACTCAAGAACAACCAGCCAGGGAACGGCGGCCATTTTAGAGCGCTCCACTCAGCGGCAGCGGCGTCTCCACTCACCTTCACCGAGAACTCAGCAGCTGCCACTGCAGCTGCCTCCTCAGGATCCGGTCGTCGGGGACGGGGAAGGGAAAGGGAAGGGGGACAGAAAACAAAAAAGGGGAAGGGAAGGGGGAGGAAGGAGTCGGAGACGGCTTGAAACTCTCAGTTCAGAGGGGTCCCTGCTGCAGCCACCACCCGGCACCCGCTGCCACCTCCATAGAGCTCCGACTCGCTGCTGGCGCTGAGGCGTGTCTGGAGCCGAACTATCACTCTGGGGCAGCCGAACCCACCAGAGCCGTCCCGAATGGCTCTTTCACTACCCAATCAGCAGCCTGGATGATGTCCGCCACCAATCCGCGCAAGGCGGCGGGGAGGAGCCAAGAGGCTAAGCTCGGTTGAGGTGCAGCCCCGCCGCAGTGCGCAAAGCCGTATTCGCGAAGGCTCTGAGGCCAAGGCGGTGGCGTAAGGGAAACTCAACGCTGTGGAGGTGTGGGTGACTTGCGTAAAGTCGGAGAGCCTTTTGGAGTGAGTCTGCGTTGGTGTGGCTGTCTCATCTTCCTCCAGTCTCTTTGTTCCCGGAATCCGTATCCCATGCTCGAGTTATACAACATCCTTTCCCCTCTATCTCTCTTTCTCACCGGGAATATGGGAAGAAAATTCGCCCTTCTACCCCACCCGATTCCTGTCGATGGCGTGTAAGAGCACTGATTTTCTGGTGTCCCGAGGACCCGTGATTTTCCCTCGCTGGCCTGGCTTCCCGAAGTCGGGCTTGTAGGTGTGAGACCTGACGCCCCTCAGGCGCAGAGCCGGGAATCAGTACCCGGCTCCAGCCCCTAGGCTTTGGCATCCTTCGGGTGGAGGGTGTCTGGAAGGCAAGACAGTGTACCCAAATGCGTGAAGGAAGCTTTACTCAGCTCCCTACTTAGCCACTTTTTGCAGAGTGAATGAGAAAGTGATGAAAGGAAGGGGTTTATTGTCTGTCTTTGTGTGCACAAGAAGCAGCTTTCCCCCAAAGGAGTGTCCGGTCTTCGGTCACGGAGGAACACCCAGAATATGCCAGACTTCTCCCGAAGTGTTTGCGGAGCCCGGGCGATTGGGGAACTTTAATTTGCTGGCTCCTGTTTTTGTTTTTTAGCACGTTAAAGACTATCAGCTGTGTGTTTCATTTTTTGTAAGGTCTACCATAGAATTAGGATTAGGCTTTTCAAAACTGTCAGGTCGAGATACACTTCCCAGACAATATTTTAAAGGATGGGTACCGTAAAATGAAGTCCTGTCTTTTTCGATATTTTAGCTATACAAAAATGGAGCTATGTTCCCGATATGCTTTGAGAAACAACAAAAATTTCCCCATCTTCATTTTGTACACTTCTTGATACAATGTATACTCAAAAGCAAGTGTGTGTGTGTGTGTGTTTTAACATGCATGACTTTTAAAGAAAGTGTACAATAAAAAAAAAAAAAAGGATTTTCATAGACCCAAACTTTGGTTTGACGTGTCAAAATAGCTTTTGGTGTTGAAAATGCTAGTGCTAGGTCTTAATATAATTTTCAGGAGAGTTGCACAGAATTTTTCCCGAAGTTTAAATGTGGTGTGGCATTAATGTTTCTAAGCCAATT
Source organism: Loxodonta africana (assembly GCF_030014295.1). NCBI lineage: Eukaryota > Metazoa > Chordata > Mammalia > Proboscidea > Elephantidae > Loxodonta > Loxodonta africana. Next base: position 72,548,801 of record NC_087348.1, on the reverse strand, counting down.
CTAGCAATTGCATCTTCACCATTTATAATAGGTGATTCCCCCCCAATTATATTACAATTACTGCTATTTTAATACATTTCACTTTAACAACTGGAAAAGATATTATTACTCTGGGAGTAAGTTACATGTTTTAAAAAAACGTAACTATTATTTTAGGAAAAGTGGAAATTTTGTTTCAAATACAAAAGATTTCACTGTATAATTGTAGGACCCTTCTGGCTTCAAAATAACACCAGAATAATATTTCTTTATAATTTCTGTATGACTTTATCATTTATAAAAATGTTTTTTATATACCTTTATTATTGTTTTTTTTTTTACATAACTAGTTGATTCTTCATGACTGATCATGAATATGGTACAGTCTAGACTGCAAAGAGAATATTAACCTAATCCTAGAATCTGGATGGTCTTTAAGGAATTTGAAACTCAATAATAAAAAATAAAAGGCATTATTTAATCTTTTATTTAATATTTGCTAATCGTGAATTCATCTTTGGGCTTTGCAAATTTGAGTGTATGTGAGAAACAGCTGGGAGTGAGTAGAAAAGTAAAAATGTGGATAAGATGCAACTTTCAATTACCTTTCAGTCAGCGAGGGAGGTGGACATTCAAAACTTCAAAATGTTTCTATCACATGGATATATGATAATTCAAGTTATTGTGTGGAATTTAGCTTTAGTTCAAAAAATTGAATTTTAAACACACCCACTTCAAACTGCTAGTTTTAAACTTCCATTTTATGCCAGTTTTCTCTAAGATTGAAAAACTCTTAGTGTCCTGATTGGCTTGTTAAGTCATGTATTTCTCATTATTTTAACTAATAAGCATGTCAAATGCTGATTATTATTCTAGCCCATACTACTCTCGGATTTCCAGTTCAGGTCTCTCACTTGAACTTCAGTCCTGAATTTCTGACAGTTTGTTGACCAGAGGTATAAGCTTATAGCCATATTTAGTTGGGGCCACACAGTATTTTTAAGCATTTGAATTAGCTGACGCTGAAATATTACGTTTTACATACAAATTCAAATTTCCATATTTTCATGAAAAATCATAAATCTGGGAATATCGGCCTTGAAATTCCCACAGGGCAACATTCAAGTACAGCTGAGGACTGCCTCCTTTAGATGTTTTCTTTTCATTTTACCACAATTAAATCAGACAACCTTGATTTACTCATTTATGTTCCTGTCTGACCTCTGTAGCCATTTTGCTTTTTTAAGTCATCTCTTCAACAGATTCAGTACGTAACATCATATTCCTAGTCTAAGAAAAAGGAACCAGAACACTAGTGTTCAAATATCTTCCCTACCAATTAACCCTGTAACTTTGGGCAAGTTAATCGCTCTCTCTTCTTCAGTTTCAGAATTTGTAAAATGAGAATAACAGTATTTATAGAGTTGTAAAGATTAAGTGCGACAATTCATGTAAAGCACATGACAAAGAGCTTGACATAGTCATTATAAGTATTTGTTGTTGTTAGTTGCCATCCAGTCGGCCCCCAACTCATGGCAACCCCACACACACCCAGGCACAATGGAACGAAACACTGCAGGAGTCCTGTACCATCCCCATGCCTGGTTGTGGGTTGGACTGTTGTGATCCATGGGGTTTTCACTGGCTGATTTCCTGAAGGCCTTTATTTGTAATCTGTTTTAGTCTAGAAGCTCTATTAAAACCTGTTCAGCATCATAGCAACACCCAAGCCTCCACTGACAGATGGGTGGTGGCTGCACATGATGTGCACTGGCTGGACTCGAACCTGGTCTCCCATGTGGAGGATGAGAATTCTACCGCTGACACACACACACACAAAATCCATTACCATGAAGTTGATTCCAATTCATGGTGACTGCATGCATTACAGAGTAGAACTGTTCCACAGGGTTTTCTTGGTTGTTATCTTTACGGAAGACCAGGGCATTGGGTGGGTTCAAACTGCCAACCTTTATGTTAGTCGTCAAGTGCAAACCCTTTGTGCCAGCAGGGACCTCACCGAACCACCAATGCCCCCATAATATTAGCTACTCTGTTACCAGCTGTTTCACAACTACTTTAGTTTTCTTAAGGATCCCACTATTCTTCTGTGCTAGAAACTTGACTCTGCATTTTTCCTTTCCTTTTAATCATATTTAATATTCACTTTGAGTTCTGGTATTACCAGTTGCCATTGAGTCAGTTTTGACTCAGGGCCACCCTACATATGTCAGAGTAGAAGAGTGATCCATAGGGTTTTCAGTGGCTGATATTCTGGATGTAGATTGCCAGGCCTTTCTTTCAAGGTACCTTTGGGTAGACTTCTGTTAGCAGCTGAGTGCATTAACTATTGGCACCACCCAGGGACTCCAGTACTGGTTTTACCTCCCTTTAAATGTTTCTTGCGTTCATCCTCTTCCATCTAATTTCACTACATGCATGCTAATCCAGGCCCCAGTTAATTTTCATCCTGAATTACTGAAAAATTCTAGTTGATCTTCTACAGCTGTTCCCCTCTACTTCTGTATACTCATGTTAGTCTCACGTAAAACACTTTTTTCAACATACCGTCACCTTGCTTAAGAATTTTAGTGCTTCACTATTTTCTACATCAGTTGGTCTCAACAGTGACTGCACATTAGAATCACTTGAAGACCTTTTAAAAATCTTACTGTCCAGCCTGCATCCAAGACCAGATAAATGTTAATCTCTGAGAATGGGATCCAAGTATCAATATATTTTAAAGCTCTCCAGATGTTTCCAATGTGCAGCCAAGGTTGAGAACTACTGTAGCAGGTCAGAGAATTATAGCATTTACAGTTGAAGAAAATCCTAAGAAAAGGAAACTAGATTCTAGAAAAAGGACTTTCCCTAAGTAGGGAAATAGACATTAAAACCCAGGGATCCCAGTTCATATGCTTTTGCCTGGCTTCCAAGCCCTTCATATCCTGGTCCTACCCTACCTCTTCTGTTTACCTCATTTTTCACCACACCCAGAGAGCCAATCTTCTCTCATGGAGCCAGTTAGGCTGGTATTGCTGCCCCTAAAATTCACTCCCACTTTTGCTCCATTGCTTGCATTTTTTTAAAAAAAAAAAAAGGTAGAGATTTTAAATATTATGTGATTTTTAAAAATTAATTTTGTTGTTGGTATACTGCTTGCAGTTTTGAAGACATTATTTATACCCTCTACAGATTCATCCCTGAAACACAGATATAAGTTATCAGTGCCCTGTTAAAAGTCCCCTGCCTAACAGAATAACATCCCACCTCCTTAGTTAGCATAAAGGTCCTTTGTAATCTGATTGCGGACTATTTCCCCATTCCTCTGTCTAGGCACATCCCTCTTCCATTCATACAGTTATCCATAACCTAGTTCTGTGGTACTCAAAGTTTGGTCCAGTACAACAACAGTGTTCTGTATTGTATGACTAAAAATTCAGTGGTCTTTCTCTACTTGGTGGGGGTGGGGGCGGTAGTTAATACTAACAGGCAAAGGGCTTGGACTTAATCTATGTCTTCAAGAAACTCACAATCTAAACAAAGAAAAGACAAATACACCAATTACCTTCAAGGGCAGGGAAGGGTAAAATCAATGCTAAACTGAACAGTCAAGAAAAAAATGCTTTTAAGGTTTCATAAAAGGAACAATGGGAAATGAGGCCTTGGCCATCCTTCCTTGGGTACCAAAATGATGAGGACTTGATAACACAGGCAAAGAACTTTCTTCAGCCAGTTTTAATTGATCAGAGTGTAGTTTTAGGGAAATCAATGTTTTGCATTATTTCTTGTATATTGTCTGCTCACTGCATTAGGATGTTAGCTCAGTGACAGCAATAACCTTAACCGTCATGTTCACTGTTTTAGCCGGTAGATTCAGTGCTTAGAACAGTTCCTGGCATATAGGAGGCATCAACAAATACTTATTGACAGGAATATATATTCTTTCAATTGAATCTCACTGCAAGCCATCTTGGTAAGTAGTGATTTTCCCCATTTTACAGATAGAGAAACTGAAGGTCAGGTGACTTTTCCAATGTAATTCACTTAGTAGTGGCAGATTCTCATACTTGTCCAATTGTACCAAGCTCCCTCCCACAGCATCATAATAATCATAATGTACATATTCCTTTTTACCACTTTTGCATACAGTGTATAAGATAGTAATGGCTGAGGATTCACTATGTTATCTCTCCTGGAAAGCTGTGAAATTAGTTCATTAACTGTGTAGTCTTAATAACTTGTAGTTGTCAGGTTCTAAAGCATTTGAACACATTCACATCCATTGGTCCTCATGGCAATCCAATGAGGTAGGGATGGTAGATATTATTGCAACATCTTCAAAATGAGGGAAACTGAAATTCAGAGAAGTAATATACAGTTGACAGGGAACTGCCAGAAATTTAAGCCGGATTCAGATGAGGATGTGGAATAAGGGATATCATTGCTGATGTTAGATGGATCATGGCTGAAAGCAGGGAATACCAGAAGATGTTTACCTGTGTTTTACTAACTATGCAAAGGCATTGGACTGTGTGGATCACTACAAATTATGGATAGCATTGCAAAGAATCAGAATCCCAGCACACTTAATTGAGCTCATGAGGACCTGTACATAGTCCAAGAAGCAGCTGTTTGAACAGAACAAGGGGATTCTGCGTGGTTTAAAGTCAGGAAAGGTGTGCATCAGGGTGGTATCCTTTCACCATACTTATTCAATCTGTATGCTGAGCAAATAATCTGAGAATCTAGAGGATATGAAGAAGAATGTGGCATCAGGATTGGAGGAAGACTCATTAACAACCTGAGATATGCAGATGACACAACCTTGCTTGCTGAAAGTGAAGAGGACCTGAAGCACTTGATGAAGATCAAAGACTACAGCCCTCAGTATGGATTACACCTCAACATAAAACAAGTCCTCACAACTGGACCAATAAGCAACACCATGATAAATGGAGAAAAGATTGAAGTTGTCAAGGACTTTCTTTTACTTGGATTCACAATCAATGCCCATGGAAGCAGGTGTCAAGAAATCAAATAACGTATTGCATTGGGCAAATCTGCTGCAAACGACCTCTTTAAAGTGTTAAAGAACAAAGATGTCACTTTGAGGACTAAGGTGCGCCTGACCTGAGCTGTGGTATTTTCAGTCACCTCATATGCATGTGAAAACTGGACAATAAGGAAGACTGAAGAAGAATTGATGCCTTTGAATTATGCTGCTGATGAAGAATACTGAATATATCATGGGCTGCCAGAAAAACGAACAAATCTGTCTTGGAAGAAGTACAGCCGGACTGTTCCTTGGCAGCAAGGATTCCAAGACTTTGTCTCACATACTTCAGACATGTTATCAGGAGGGACCAGTCCCTGGAGAAGGACATCATGCTTGACAGAGTAGAGGGTCAGTGAAAAAGAGGAAGAACCTCAACAAGATGGATTGACACAGTGGATGTAACAATGGGCTCAAAAATAACAATTGTGAGGATGGCACAAGACCAGGCAGTGTTTCGTTGTTCTGTACATAGGATCACTATGAGTCAGAACCAACTCGATGGCATCTAACAACAACAACAACAACAGAATGTACAATTTGGCCAAGGTCACATAGCTAGGAAGTTGAAGAGGTAGTAGTCTGTAGTACGTGTTTGTTATCTTTCTCCAAGCGGTAGTGCAAGTTTAGAAAACGTTGATCTCTTATTGGACTTCATCATTGTGGAGACCACTTATACCTCTGGATATTGGACTTGTAAGCTAGAAGTGGGAAACCCACTTCAGGGCAAAATTTTCTGTACTAGTTAGGCTGGAGACACTGTTGAGCCTTAAGTAGAGGAAGACAACTGATATTTTCAGTCCACAATATTTCATAATTTAATTTAGAAAAAAATAAAGTTAGAGAATGCGAAGTGTTCACTTAAATGAAACACTCTTAAAATCCAACCAGGATTACTGGTAGCAACGTGGATAAGATAGGCTTCAATTTATGTGCAATTCTGGTATTCTTTTCTTTCTCAAGTAATAAACCATATATGAATTGACGTTACCTAGAATTTTATCATGTTTTGAAGGGCAGAAAGTACGTATATCCAGAGCACAGATAATACATTAATTTGTAAAGTGCTTCAAGTTTATACCTTAAAGAATTCTTTCACATACAAGATAAATATTATTTCCATTTTACAGCTGAGGAAACAGGATTGGAGAAGCTAACTGACTTGTACATAACTTTTTCTTTTTACTCTTAGTCCAGTGGTCTTTCCCCTACTTTATACTTCAGTGTTCAGAATTAGGATAACGTATAGTACTCACTTCATGCCACCAAACTTTTTACCTGAGTCTGAATAATATAATCAAAGCAGCCATTTAGAAAACTACTGTGATCAGGTAGTTGTCTTCTTAGAGAAGCTGAAATCAATCTCATTCTTTTGCTTCTTAGAAAGATTGATGGTTAATTTAAATGGCTAGTCATTTAAAAGAATGCCTGGTTGTAGGTAATTTTTAAAGTTGAAGTACAGGTTTGCAAGACATTTAAACATTCAGTTATTAGAGAATGACTTTACAATGCCAGGGGATAAGTTATTTACGCTGTTGCTCTGAGAGCCAGTGTATATATTTATATGTTCTAGAATGGAATCCTGATTCTGGATCATCTACTGATTTGTTTGAGAACTTGAGCAAATTACTTATTTTGTAAATTGGAATTACAGGACTTTCCCAGAGATATGCTATATGTATGCACATTTCTTTTTATAAATCTTCTTTGAGTTTCTCTGGTGAAAGAAACATCAATAATAATTACCAAATATAAGAATAATGACAATAATGATAACAATGATAATCGAATTTATGCAGTATTATTTTTCTAAGTAGTCCAAAGCACTTTTCCAAGCCTTAACTTATTACCTTTGAGGGGAAATAGTAGGGGGAAGACATTAGTATGATGAAGAGCCCTGGTGGCAAAGCGGTTAAACTCTCAGCTGCTAACCAGAAGGTTGGCAGTTTGAACCCCCCAGTTGCTCTGCTGGAGAAGGATGTGGCAGTCTGCTTCCATAAAGATTACAGCCTTGGAAACCCTATGGGACAGTTCTACTCTGTCTTATAGGGTCACTATGAGTCAGAATTGAACTATTACTGACTCAATGGCAACAGGTAATAGTGTCACACTTCTACAGATGATGAGGCACACTGAGATACTTAGAATCTTGCCCTTAAAGTTGCACAAAGTGGAGTCTAGAAACCAGGATACCCAGAGTTCAGCACTATTTGGTTATGTAATTGCTGAGGAATGAGAGACTGAGAGACAGAGAATGACAGTCAGAATGAATTCCTCCAACCCTATACAGGTACTCTGTCTTAAATTTGTTAGCTTCATGTTTCCTGGACTGGGAATTCAGGATCCCCAAGTCTCCAGATTCAGGCAGCAAACATGAGTTGTAATGGCTGTATGTTTAGATATTTTACATTTCTAGTAATTTTGTCAATGTGAAAAAAATGGGAAGTTTTGTGATGCCAGAAGAAGCAGTTGGTAGGTTTTATAGCTTAACCAGCTGTATGCTTTTCTGAATCTTAAATTTTGGGATTGAAATTAAAATACAGAAGTGTCCTTTTTTTTTTGTTTCATCAAGTTGAAATACATTAAATGTGATTGCTCTAGTTCATATAAAAATTGTCCAAAGCAGCCTACCAATAACTTCAGTAGGATAATTTTTGTGGTCTTAAAGATTATTGAAATATTAATGACTTGCTAAAAATAACCTACATTATCACTGGTTGGATAATGATTTACTTTATATAGAGAGAATAGTCAATTCTAAAAGGGAGAGAAATTTGAAGATAGTATAGGGGCATAGCTATATGTAACAAAGTAAATTTTGGCTGTTATGGCACCAAATACCTACTTTTCCTTGGCAGCAAACACACTGTTATCTGGTTGACAGTTATATTTTACTGTGACTGATAAGATAGAGGGGGAAGAGAGAGAATATTTGTGAGCCATTGAATTCAACAGAAGGCAATCATGCATGGTAAAACAATGCTGACCTGTAGTCACCCAGTGCTGTCTGGGAGACTTTGATCTTTCTCTCAGAGCACTGCACATCTCCATTTTCACATCTCTACAGCTGAGCTCAGAGCCTGTCCATGACGCCTCCCAGCCCTTGGACAAGACAGTGCCTGCCAGAGTTACACTCCAACAAAATGTTTCGGTTTTGGGTAGAGAATGGTAAACCAGGATAAAGGATTGTCTTTTATTTTCGGTTAATTCTACTTGTCCTCTTTTAATCCTTTTTCTCCCCTCAAGCATCATTTATACTAGAACTTCACATTTTGTTTTAGAAATGGTTCTTACTTATTCTCTTCTGGAGAGAACACTTCAAAAGTTTGTCTTCTTTCTGCATTCTTTCACTATGATCATAAGCCAGAGATGAAGCCTAGCTGGATTTGGGAAATAACTGGTAGGAAAGGACTTAAATAACATTTCCAGCAAAACTATAAAGCAACTGCCTTCTCTAATGTTAAATTTACTGATGGCTTTCTGATTACAGCTCACCTTTTCACATCTCACTATAGCCAAAGGGTAAACATGTAAATGCTGGCAAACTACCAAATCAAAACCAGGAGGGGGGGGTGGGGTGGGGATGGGGGACACACCAGAGTCATCTCCAGGTTGAAAATCATGATTTCTGAAAACTTGGAGGGCTGAGGATTTGCGAAACAAAGTACTGTTCAATTTTAATTACAGGAAAAGATATAATTTTGAAAATCACTGGTATATTTGAGAGAGACAAGGGGGATCATGACCTGTGATTACAAAATGTGCTTCTGACCTCTCAAAGAAAACAGAATACAAGGTAATATTAGAAGTAAAAGGGTAAACATTCTTTCTTGTATTGAAGAGTCAATAGAGACAATAGTAAAGGGCTACCTAAGGAAACTGCTATTCCTTTGCCATCCTTACTTTCTATAGAACAAATGCAGCTCATTGAGGACAACACTGGTTTCTGCTTCATTTCTATATTCTTCCTAGCAGTGTCTAGCACGTTGCACTCATCCAGTAAACATTTGTTGAATTGTTAGTGTGGTAGAAGTTACATGGGTCTCAGTGAGACCGTCTCACTACAACAACGTCACAGCTCAACTCATAATAACTACCAAGGATTTACTAAGTGCTTACTATGTTCTAAGTACTTTACATGTGTACAACAACCATAGAGGTGGTTGATATTATTACTATCTCTTTTACAGGCAACCATGAGGCACAGAGAGATGAGTAAGAAGTAGAATTGGAATCTGATACTAGGCAGTATGGGTTCTAGAGCCCAAATTCTATACTACCACCATACACTGCCTCAGGTCAATCAGGAAAGAGCCCCAGAGTAATTCCGTGCTAAATTAAATCTGTCTGACCCAAGAACCAAGAAAAGGAGGTATGACACTAGGGTGGGGAGTTACTATAGACAACTTGAGTTGGCTGATAATAACAACTGGGAATCAGGAAGGGCCTTTGCTAGCCTATAGGATAGGGCAAACACATTCACCCATACCCGCAGCTTGGTTGGTGGAGCACTGGATTTCAGAAGACCTTGACCCCTTGGCTGAGTACCTTTATGCTGTGCAGAAATTACAAAATCAGAGAAAGATCTCAAAAGCCAAAGACAAAAACTAGGAACACTCAGGAATGGGGGTGGCGGGGGGAGGGAGGAACAGACAGAACCAGAAGGCCAAGACTCAGAGGTTAATAATCAATTGTAGTGGCAACATGCTTGAACTGGGGGAGTCTTAAAGATTCCCCCTAACCAACCTGCTCTTAAAGGACCTTGTTTCTTTTGATCAGAGAAACAATACAAATGTTGACAAAATGGACATGTTTTTTAAAATTACTATCCCTCTCAAAATAATCCTTCTATTACAGAAAGACTAGAAAGGGAATTGATATACAAAGTCTAGCTTGACTAGAATAGTTAAAAAATTTTTTGGCATAATAATATCTCTAAAGAGGCAATTAGGAAGAAATGGTCCTGGGTAGACAAAGGTAGTGCAGGATTTTTTTTGTTTTTTTTTCTCCCTCATTGACTGAAGAGGCTTGCCATCATCCTTGGTCCAACTACTACAGGTAAGGGCACAAAAAGGTAAACTGCTGATAGGCAGCAGAAAAGTAAGGGCAGCAGTTCATCCAGGAACATCCATACTCCTGTTTATGTCCAATTTACCCCAGGGCTTACATCCTTGAGACCTCAAAGGAGGGATACTCTAGGTGAGTGGCACCATCAAATAGGCTGTGGAACAGTTCATGAGCCAGGGCATCAATTATCCTGTGTTAGAACAGAAAGCTATACTTTGTAAATTTGAATTTTCCTTTTTGTAATTTCTTTGTTGGACTTCCTCTTAGAATCCATTATGTTTTAGTATAACTCATTTTTTTTCTTTTAATTGTATTTTTGGTGAAGATATACACAGCAAAACTCACTCCCATTCCAGTTTCGGGACATAATAATCAGTGACATTGGTTACATTCTTCACATTGTGTCAACATTCCTGTTATTTCTGTTTTAGTTGTTTTAATTCCATTTACTTAATCTCCCTGCCCTCCAACCTTCTCGAGTATGCTTTAAAATGGCTTTTGACCCTTTGGTCTTATATAAAAATTTTTTTTTAAAGTAATGCAATACTCAACGGTGACAGTCTCTACTTAGTTTAAAGATGACTTCAGGGCATAGTTTCAAGTCAAAGTCTGAAGAGCAAATCAGTGCCATAGTCTTGGGAACTCCTCCAGCCTCAATAGGTCTACTAAGTCTAGATTCTTCAAGAATTTGAAGTTCTATATTTTTCTTCCTTTTTCTAGGATTCATCTATTGTGTTCCTGATCAGAACACTTGGTAGTGGTAGGCAGGCATCATCTAGTTGTTCTGGTCTCAAGGTGGAGGAGGCAGTGGTTCACGTAGACAATTAGTCCTGTAGTCCAGTTCTTTCTTTGATTCTTGGGTTTCCTTATTTCTCTTTTGTTCCAGATGAATAGAGAAAAAAAAAAAAATTGCCAATAAGTCTATTCCAACTCATAGCAACCCTATAGGACAGAGTAGAACTGCCCCACAGGGTTTCCAAGGAGCACTGGTGGATTTGCACTGCCTACCTTTTGGTTAGCAGCCGAGTTCTTAACCACTGTGCCACTAGGGCTCCAAAAGTCAACAGTTGTACCTTTTAGTATAACTCATTTTGAAAACAAATCTCAAATGCATGAAGAACAAAGGAAATAAATTTTGTTATTTACTGATTTGGTACAGAGAGAAATGGGAGGTGGTATAAGTTGGGGCCAGGTATAAGGTGGCTGTATTTATTCAACAAATACTTACTGAACGCCTACTGTGTGCCAGGCATTGTACTAAGATGCTGGAGATATAGTTATGAAGAAGGCAGAAACAGTCTAAAAGTCTTCTGGAGGAAAGACACTGAAAAAAAATTCAAATGTGATGTTTTGTGAAAGGCTGTACAAGGTGCTATGGATGAAGAGAGAAGTTAGAGATACTAAACAGAAGAGAAATTCTCAGTAGAAAGAAAGAAAAAGTCAAGGATAAAAACCAGGAATGGTGGGAATAGATGAAGATCCATGAAACCAAGACACTCTGATTTGCTTGGCTAAAAGTGGGTTGAATGTTTTGGTTAGTTAAGGACCCTAGTCTTTTTCTTTCTGGGTTTTTGTCCAGAGAGTGGGAGCAGTCTCAAAGATTTGGTTTGAATAAAGGCTCTTTTATTAATTTTATGGATTAATTAAAACTATTATACATAACAGGGTTATAGAATGTGGGGGATGGGTTACTATCTCTGCAAAGCTCATGGCCTGATACAAAGTATCAACACAGAATAAATAAAAGAGGGCTGTTAGAAGAGGATAAATAAACAAAGCCTTACAGGAGGCAGAAGTTGATATAAGCAGGAATGATAACGGATGACTTCATGATATCACGTTCTATTTTAGAATTTTTTTAAAAAATTTTTTAAATAATTTTTATTGTGCTTTAAGTGAAAGTTTACAAATCAAGTCAGTCTGTCACATGTAAACTTATATACACCTTACTACATACTCCCATTTACTCTCCCCCTAATGAGTCAGCCCGCTCCCTTCTTCCAGTCTCTCCTTTCGTGACCCTTTTGCCAGTTTCTAACCCTCTCTACCCTCCCATCTCCCCTCCAGACAGGAGATGCCAATACAGTCTCAAGTGTCCACCTGATACAAGTAGCTCACTCTTCATCAGCATCTCTCTCCAGCCCATTGTCCAGTCCCTTCAATGTCTGATGAGTAGTCTTTGGGAACGGTTCCTGTCCTGGGCCAACAGAAGGTTTGGGGACCATGACCACCAGGATTCTTCTACTCTCAGTCAGACCATTAAGTCTGGTCTTTTTATGAGAATTTGGGGTCTGCATCCCACTGTTCTCCTGCTCCCTCAGGAGTTCTCTGTTGTGTTCCCTGTCAGGGCGGTCACCAGTTGTGGCCGGGCACCATCTAGTTCTTCTGGTCTCAGGATGATGTAAGTCTCTAGTTCATGTGGCCCTTTCTGTCTCGGGCTCATAGTTATTGTGTGACCTTGTTCTTCATTCTCCTTTGATCCAGATGGGTTGAGACAAATTGATGCATCTTAGATGGCCACTTGTTAGCATTTAAGACCCCAGACGCCACACTTTTAAGTGGGATGCAGAATGTTATCATAATAGAGTTTATTATGCCAATTGACTTAGAAGTCCCCTTAAGCCATAGTCCCCGAACCCCTGCCCTTGTTCCGCTGACCTTTGAAGCATTCAGTTTATCTCAGAAACTTCTTTGCTTTTGGTCCAGTCCAGTTGAGCTGACCTTCCCTGTACTGAGCGTTGTCCTTCCCTTCACCTAAAGTAGTTCTTATCTACTAACTAATCAGTAAATAACCCTCTCCCACCCTCCCTTCCTCCCTCCCCCCTCTCGTAACCACAAAAGAATGTGTTCTCAGTTTATACTATTTCTCAAGAACTTATAATAGTGGTCTTATACAGTATTTGTCCTTTTGCATCTGACTAATTTCACTCAGCATAATGCCTTCCAGATTCCTCCATGTTATGAAATGTTTGAGATTCGTCACTGTTCTTTATCGATGTGTAGTATTCCATTGCGTGAATGTACCATAATTTATTTAACCATTCATCTATTGATGGACACCTTGGTTGCTTCCAGCTTTTTGCTATTGTAAACAGTGCTGCAATAAACATGGGTGTGTATATATCTGTTCGTGTAAAGGCTCTTATTTCTCTAGGGTATATTCCGAGGAGTGGGATTTCTGGGTTGTATGGTAGTTCTATTTCTAACTTTTTAAGAAAATGCCAGATAGATTTCCAAAGTGGTTGTACCATTTTACATTCCCACCAGCAGTGTATAAGAGTTTCTATTTTAGAATTTATTGGTGAGCTATGACACCAAAACAGAGCTTAAGAAAAAGACTAGGGTAAAATTAAGCCAGAGTTTCTCAGCCTCAACTGTATTTACATTTTGGGCCAGATAACTCTTTGTTGTAGGAGGCTGACCTATGCATTGTAGGATGGTTGGCAGCATCCATGGACTCTACCCACTAGATGCCAGTAGCAACATCCTCCCCGCCCCCCCACTGTGATAACCAAAATGTCTCCTGGCATTACCAAGTATCCCCTTGGGGGCAAAAATTGCTCTCAGTTGAGAACAACTGCTTTAGACCCCCACTACCATGCAGGGCATTGCTGATGACAGAGGGTAGTTCAGCAAAACAGGGGAGATTTAGAGCCAAAGATGGGTCCATTTTTAGTTATGATTATAGAGAGCTGGCATCAAGATTACATATTCTAGCATCTAGAAGGGGAGTCTTGGACTCCAGAATGTAGGGGTGAGAACTTCCCATTCAGAATAAGACAAGGATGAGCTGTTCTTGAGACTAAATGCCCAATAGTCAGGGCTAGATAGCCATTTCTGGGCCAATCTAACAGCAAAGATAATGCCATACTAAGTCTCACTCAAAGGGAAGATGAATCTACTCAACCAAGTATCTATCAGGGACATAAGGTGAAATAATGTCAACATACAGGAAATGAACAGGCCTAGTTATGGAAGAGCTGGGGCAGGTAAAAATAAACCCTTTGGTTTTATTCATCGTATTATGGAGCTGTACGAGATAAACCCTTTTGTTTCCTTTCAACCCCAAAGTTATATGTATGAGGTGGAGGAAGTCATTTAATAATATTATATGCGAATTATAAAGTACCTACTATGTACCAGGTGGAAACCCTGGTGGCGTAGTGGTTAAATGCTACGGCTGCTAACCAAAAGGTCGGCAGTTCGAGTCTGCCATGTGCTGCTTGAAAACTCTACCAGGCAGTTCTACTCTGTTCTATAGGGTCACTATGAGATGGAATCGACTCGACAGGTTTTTTGGTTTACGTGCTGGGTACTTTACATACATTATCTCAATTTATCCTTACAAAAACTTTTTGAAGTAGGTATTGTTACCCTCATAGTGCAGGTAAGGTTTGGAGAGGTTAGTAATTTGACCTTTCATGGGTTATCAGAAAATTGTACTAATCTCTGGTGACCCAGAATACCATGCTCACAAGACTCACTGGTCTTATGTACATGTATCCCATGCATGTGTTCCATTTGCCATATTTAAGTGATATTCTGCAACACTGTTTGTAACAGCAAAAAAAAAAAAAAAAAATAGAATCAACCAAAATGTTCATCAATAAATAGCTCAATTAATTACGGTATATTTATAATATGGAAAACTATGAACAATGAAAAAAGAATGAAGTAGATCTAAATTACTGGTGCAGAAAAGAATTAAAAAAGCAAGTTACAGAGTATGGTTTATAGTATGATCCCATCTTTATTTTAAAAAAAAAAAAGCTTTTTGCTCTGTATGTGTATGTGTGCAAGAGCGGTATATAATTGTTTGTGCGTGTACAAAAAAAATGCCCAGAAGGAAAAATTCATCAAACCGTTAATAGTCAGATAGTGAGTACCTGTGGAGGGTACTGAGAAACTACACTGGACTTTAATTTTTTTTTACTATGTATATTTTTGTTTGAACTTATTTAAAAACATGAGTATGTATTATTTTTATAATTAAAAACATTAAGTCACACAAAAAGTAATCAGGGCTCTCTGGAGGAAGGACTGGTTTCATGTTTGGGGCAGGAAATTGGATAAGGTGAGCTGGAATACACCGCCATATCAGAAACCAAGGAAGCTACAATGACATAATCAAAACAACCAAACCCATTACCATCGAGTGGATTCTGACTCATAGCTAGCCCATAGGACAGAGTTGTAGTGGGTTTCTAAGGAGCAGCTGGTAGATTCAAACTGCCAACCTTTTGGTTAGCAGCTGTGGCTCTTAACCACTATCCCACCAGGGCTCTACCATGACATGGTCCACTTCAAAAAGGCCTCAAATTAACCTGAAAGAACTCCTGCTGGCCAAAGATGGGACAATATGAGCATGCAATGGATTAAGACATATCAAGTACGTTAAAATCTCCAAGTCCATAGTGACTCAAAAAACAAACTTCATTGATCACCATTGAAGGTTGGTAGAACACCAGGTCATTATTATGAAAACTAGTAAAACGAAGGGAAAGAATCAAGTATTCACCCTGTTTCCTATAAGAACTGTATTTCAGAGTAATCATATAATTGATGAGGGAAAGTTCTTTATTGAATAATCCAAGCTAGTAAATGCACTAATTATGACAGAATTGGGGCATCACCATTTTGTAATCCTTAATAAATAACTAGGATACCTGGTGGCACAGTGGTTAAGCGCTCAGCTGCTCACCAAAAGGTTGGTGATTCAAAACCACCAGCCACTCTGAGGGAGAAAGATGTGGCAGTCTGCAGCTGTAAAGTCTTACAGTCTTGGAAACCTTCTGGGGCAGTTCTAGTCGGAATCAGTTCTGGGTCGACTAGTTGGAATTGACTTGACAGCAACGGGTTTGGTTTTTTGTTTTGGTTAATTAAATAGCTGGACTGATAAACTGTACCATGATAAATGAAGAAGAAATTAAAGTTGGCAATTCATTCTGCTTGGATCAACAATCAATGTCCATGAAAGCAGCAGTCAAGAAATCAAACAGTGTACTGCACTGGGCAAATCTACAAAAAATATCTTTAAAGTTTTAAAAAGCAAAGATGTTACTTTGATGACTAAGGTGCACCTGACATAAGCCATAGTCTTTTCAAATGACTCATATGCACGCAAAAGCTGGACAATGAAAAAGGAAGACGAAAGAATTGATGCATTCGAACTGTAGTGTTGTTGAATACTGAATATACCATGAACTGCCAGAAGAATGACAAATCAGTCTTATAGGGAACACAACCTGAATGTTTGTGAGGATTACTCTGCAACATGTCATCAGGAAAGGCCAGTTGCTAAAAAAGGACATCATAGTTGGCAGAGGGTCAGTGAAAATGAGGAAAACCCCCAGTGAGATGGGTTGACACCAAAGCTCAAATGAGGGACTCAAACATACCAATAATCATGAAGATGTTACTGGACAGCAATGTTTCTGTTATACCTCAGGTCTCCATGAGTCTGATCCAACTCTACAGCAAGTAACAACAATTAAATAATGGAGACTACAATCATCAATTGTTGCTAAAACTACAGATGAAAGGCTGATGGAGAATTTGACCACGAATGGCTCAACCTCACAACTTTGGAACCCTCAAATCAATTGTAGAAGCCCTGGTGGTGAAGTGGTTAAGAACTTGGCTGCTAACCAAAAGCTCAGCGGTTTGAATCCACCAGCTGCTCCTCGAAAACCCTACGGGGCAGTTCTACACCGTCTTATAAGGTGGCTTTGAGTCGGAATCGACTGGATGGCAATGGGCTTGGTTTTTGGTTAAATCAATTGTAACATTAAAAAAAAGAGTAACAAGATGACCAAACATTCCACCAAACATTCCACACTTCCTGATGCGATGCACTACCTATGATGTATTTTTGTACAAAAAAACTGAGCCTGAATTTGATTAAGCTTCTAGATCTAACTACTAGTTCACAGAAAGCCACAGGATAGAAGTGCTAAACACCGCCACAGGAAAGCAATCAGCCAAAGCCAGAACGTGAAACATTCTACAGGAGCAGTACTCCAGTTTTGTAAACAAAAGCAAGGCGGGGGGGGGGGGGGGGGGGGGAAGAATTGTTACAGATGAAAAGAAAATTAATACATCAATCAAATGTAACATACAGACTTCAGATTCTGATTCAAATGAACCAACTACAAAGAAAAATATATAAAACAATTGGGGAAATTTGATCTGGATCTTAGATGATACGAAGGAACTAATGAGATTTTTAGCTGTGATAATAATATTGTCATTTTTGTTGTTAAAAAAAGTATCTTTTAAAGATACATAGTACAGATTTGTAGATGAAAGGAGTTCATCACTTGATTTGTTTTAAAATAATTTAGGGGTGGGGTTGGAAGGTGGAAGGAAGTGTGTATGTGTATGTGGGGAAGGATACAGATAAAACAAATTTGGTCATGTATTGATAATTGTAGGAAACGCTGGCGGCGTAGTGGTTAAGCGCTACAGCTGCTAACCAAAATGTCGGCAGTTCAAATCCACGAGGCGCTCCTTGGAAACTCTATGGGGCAGTTCTACTCTGTCTTATAGGGTCACTATGAGTCCTTGACAGCAATGGGTTTATTGTTAATTGTTGAAGCTGAATGTCAAGTACATGGGGGCCCATTATATCATTCTCTACTTTTCTACATTTTTGAAACTTTCCATGATGAAAAGTTAAAAAAAAGAAAACTTATTAAAATAAACATTTAGCTGACTAAAAAATGTTATGGGTTGGAGAAGCTTACCAGAGAAGATACAATTTTCATCTGGGCTTTTAAGGACAAGGTGGATTTATAAGTAGAGAAGTAAGGGAAGAAACTTTCAGGCAGAGGAACAACATAAATGTCGGTACAGAGGTATAAATGTTATATTCAGAAAAAACAGCGTAGCATTAAGGACCTTGAAGTAAACGGGAAAATACATATTAAGCATAGCACCATACCAGACACATTATAAGTGTAGGTATTATTGTTATATTAGTGGTAGTACCCATTGCTGTCGAGTCAATTCTGACTCATAGTGACCTTATAGGACAGAGTAGGACTACCCCATAGGGTTTCCAAGGAGTGGCTGGTAGATTCAAACTGCCAATCTTTCAGTTAGCAGTCAAGCTCATAACCACTACACCACCAAGGCTCCATTAAGCAGTAGTAGTATGATAATAGTAGTGAAAGATTAAGACCTGGTTTAGAAAAACAAAATTTCTTTTTTTTTTTTTTTGGTGGTCCTTAACCTC
This sequence comes from Loxodonta africana, assembly GCF_030014295.1. Taxonomy (NCBI): domain Eukaryota; kingdom Metazoa; phylum Chordata; class Mammalia; order Proboscidea; family Elephantidae; genus Loxodonta; species Loxodonta africana. Next base: position 72,530,463 of record NC_087348.1, on the reverse strand, counting down.
TTAATTATCAACCTCTTGAAAAAGAACATTCATAGATTCATAGACTATGTGGGAGAGCACTCAGAGATCATCTGGCAGTCAAATCTCATTTTACTGATTGAAAACTGGGGAAGGAACTTGGTTTAAAGCCATACCATGAGTAAGTGGCAATGCTGGGACCCAAACGCAGGTCACATTGCCTCCAGGGAAAGGGAGGTATTTCACAGATCAATGTCCTTTGCGAACTACACAGGAAAATGATTTAGAGAGAAGGAATAAGAGGGAAGATGGGACTAGAGTTCTCTTGTCATATTGCTTTTAACTTTTAACCTTTTTTTCTCCTGTTATGCATCATATAATCAAGTTTTATTGATATTGGTTCACTTTACTCAGAAATTCCTTCTAGATGTGCTATACAAAGAAAAGAAGACACATCTCAACATTGACAGTACTTTACAAATTGCCAGGTACTTTAAAATGCTGTTCATTTAATCACAAACCGTTTCCTTACCAGTAAAATGGGGATAAAACCTATTTCAACGAGTTGTTGTAAAGATAAAGTAATTGATAATACAGATGAAACAAACAGGTATTAGGGGTTAGAATATTGTATCCAACTCTGAAACTAAAGACTCTTTCCTTGCAATTAACTTTTAAGATTAGACACACTTTGGACCAGTCCCAGATAATCATTTATGTAAGTACTGTGAGTAAACACGATTCAAGGTAAACAAACAAAAACAAACAACAGCAGTGCATCAAACCAGTCCAAGTTAGAAGCACCGATGTAATAAAACAGGATTGGGAAAAACATTGTAGAAACTATTTTGTGCAACAAATATCTTTAGGTCAAGACAGATATGTGTTTTCTTTCTAAGTTGCATACTTTACACTAATTCTACCTAAAATTTTTTGGTTTCCATTTTTGCTAAATATTCTTTACTCACAGTTAATCAACATTTCAAGGGTCAGAAGAAAGGCGATAAAAATTTTACTATGACGATAATGGTATTTGCTGATTTTCAGAAGATCTTTAAAAAATAAGCTCACTTAGTCTTCTTTGATGATATAAAATATCAAAGGGAGGTGAAAATAATCAGAAAAACAAAACAGGATATTGATGGACTTATTCTAAGAGCTTCTTTTAATACATCAAAAATGGTATAATTAATCATGTATTGAATCCTGGAACAAGAAAAGAGTATTAGTAGAAAAATTGGTGAAATGAGAATAAAGTCTGCAGTTTAGTTAATGGTTTCGTACTGTTAATTTATTTTTATAATTATACTATGACTATAAAAGATGTTAGTATTAGGATAAGCTATGTGAAGGTTATCGGTACTATTTTTGCTATTTTTCTGTAAGTCTAGATTTCAAAATAAAAAGCTAAAAACACCAGCATAATTACCATGGAAACATACAGAATACATAATTTAGGAATACATATTATAAAAACAGTGTTGAAATCTTAGATGCAACCTAGCAATATAAGATGTACTTACATAATGTTTAATCATTCTTATTTTTTGATACCAATGGTGTGACATATACTTTACAAATTACACTAGAGTCATACCAGTTCTGGGAATTTTTCTTTTATCACTCCAATTTCTCCCTAAAATTCTCTCCTGTCTCTCTCTTTGGAACTATGAGACCCTCCCCAGTATTTTTGTTCTTCTGGAACAACTCTTCCACTTACTCTTTCAGTTTTGCTAATTTGCTCTTCATCAAAGTCCATTTATTGTTAAAAGACCATCTTTTTTTTTTTTTTAAACAATCTTTAATTGGCTCTTTTTCATAAAAGTTTTCAGTTCATGGATGCAATATTCTTTCATATTCCTCTGGAAATAAACTGCATAAAGATTAAATGAAAAAAAATACATGTAAGGTGCTTAGAACAATGACTGATGCCCAGTATACATGAAATAAATATTAATAATAATAATAAAATTTAAAAAATTATTATTTCAAAGACCCCACCCTCTACTTGCTCAAATAACTCGATTTGCTTGGGTTGTTAGTTCTTTGTTGATTGGTGCCATTTTTTCATGGTATTAGTTTTTCTTGAGCGTTTGGTGATTCTTTTTTATTTTCTTTAATATTTTATTTTTGTTGTGGCTGAAAATATACACTAAAAACATACACCAATCCAAGTTTCTACATGTACAGTTCAGTGACATTAATTACATTTTTCAAGTTGTGCAACCACTCTCCTTTTCTGAGTTGTTCCTTCCCCATTAACATAAACTCCCTGTACCCTAAAGTTCCTATCTAATCTTCTGTGTTGCTGTTTTAAATTTGATCCCACATAGATAGATCTTAAAACAGCATAATGCTCAAGGCAGACATTCTTTACTATTTAAGCTATTTGGTTTTAAGAAGACTTCAGAGGATATCTTTGGCTTAATTATGCAAAACAATGTATACTTTTTATATTTGTTTGCCAGCCACACCCCCCCACACAAGGTATTTTTGTAAGTGCCCTATGTTAATTTTTTTTTATAGCAACATGTAAAAAAAAATTGGCATAATAGCACTTATGAAAATAGCTCACTGAAGGAGGGCACAATTTGCAAATAAATGTAGAAGGTGGACATTATTTGTATAAAAATACAGAAAGATTATCTCAAGGCAATAGTTTCAGGGGTTCATTCAACCTCCATGGCTCCAGAAAGTCTGAAGTCCATGATAATATGAAATTCTGTTCTGCATTTTTTTCCCCTTTTGATGAGGATTCACCTATAGAATCTTTGATCAAAATGTTCAGTAATAGTAGCCAGGCACCATCTACTTCTTCTGGTCTCATTGCAAAGGAGGCAGTTGATCATGGAGGCAATTAGCCACACATTCCATTTTCTTCTCCTTTTCCTGACTCTTTCTTCCTCTGTTGCTCCAGGCAAATAAAGATCAACTGTGGTGGCTTGGATGGCTGCTTGCAAGCTTTTAAGACCCCAAGCACTAAGCAACAAACTAGCAGGTAGAACTGATGCACTAAATACATTATTAGGCCAATTAACTAGGGATGCTCCATGAAACCATGACCCCAAATCTCCAAACCAAGGTATCAAATCCCATGAGATGTTTGGTTGTACATAAGTACCCCTAGCAGCTATTCTTTTGTTGTTGTTGTAAATATCTCTCACAACTTTTCCCAAATCAACTTTTTACAGGTGTACAACTTATTGACAACAATTACATTAATTGGCTGTGCAAATCAACCCTTAGTTTTTCCATCACCATAAACTGAAGCTCAGTATTCCATAAGCAATAATCACTCCTTCCCTCTTCCCTTCTGCCCCTAGTAACCACTAATAAGCTTTGGACTCTACACATTTGGCTGTTCTTATCTTTTTATATAAGTGAGGTCATACAGTATCTGTCCTTTTGTGATTGACTTATTTCACTCAGCATCATGTCTTCAAGATCCATCCATATTGTAGCATGTGTCAAGACTTCATTTCTCTTACTGAGTAGTGTTCCGTCGTATTATGTATCACATTTATCCATTCATCTTTTGGTGGGCATTTAGGTTGTGTTAGGTAGTTCTTGACTTTGTTCTTAACTTGGTATTCCCTGTTCTTTGTGCATGATGCTGTTTCTGTTTATCATAGCTTGCTCTGGAGATTGTGACGGAGGGACAAGATGTGATACTGGACGAAGTATGCCGGCGGCTCATCTTCTGGGTGTGAAGTGGGTACAGCCTAGCTTATCTGCCCCAAGTTTGCAGAGTCATTGTGTCAGCACAGGGACAAATACCATTCCTGGCTACCCTTGGCTTTAAAGAAGAGAGTGACTGGAAGGAGAAGCCAACCCAATTAGGTTTCAAATTACATTTCCCAAATAAAAAAAAAAATAGTTACCCTTTAATGGTTGCTCTAGGGCACTGTGTGTTCCCCTCCCTCACCTTCTACTCTTTGTATCCATTGCATCTAAGTTTAAAGTCTGACTTTTGCTCTGCCAATCTACCCCATCTGCCCTCTTTCAGGGAGACCTCAAAATTGCAAATCTGCTGGTAATCTTAGGCTTTAATAATCTTCAATAATAATTATAATTCCTCATATATGTCATGCTTTTTTTTCTTAATAACTCTTTGTCTTGGTCACCTGGTAAACTCAGATTCATGCTTTAAGACCATATACATTTTATCCTCTATGAGTTCTTCTTTGACTTGTATTTCTTACCTATAGCATTCATCTCTTTCTTCCTTGAGTTGACATAGCTCCTTGAATATACCTTTTCATGTTGTTTGCAAATGTCTATGCCCTTTTCCCACTAAACTGTGAGCTCTTCGAAGGTATGGAGTAGGTCTTATAAATCTCTAAATCTTCATCACCTAGACAGGGTCATGTACACAGTAGGTAAAATGTCTGTGAACAAATTAACAGATGGAAGATATGCTCCCCAAAGGCCTATTATAAACACTAGTGTGTTCACCAGATTATTTTCCTTAGACATTCTTGCTGAGAGGTAATTCACACTTTGTATGCTTTTAGGAAGTATGAAAATCTTGGTATCACTAAAATTTGGAATTCATAGTACCACAAACCAAGAATGAAAAATATTTAACTTGCTCTATCTAAATGGTATGGTTTTTACCTATGAAGAAAATGATTAGGATGAACAAGATAGGAAGACGATGGCTTATTCTACCCTAGAGAACAAATGAATTTTTAACACTTTATTTTCATTTCTTGATAAGTTTATGTTAACCGTGTTATTCCTATTTATTCACTGGAAGAGCGATAGATGGAAATACTGTGGGCTTTACAGTCAGGCAAATGTGAGTTGGAATCTGAGCTTTGTGAAACTGGGTAAGCAACTTGACCACTCTTAGCCTATGGTAGGCAGACTTGGTAAACGGTTCCAAATGATTCCTGCCTCCTGGTATTCATGCCCTTGTATAATCTCCTACCCTTGAATGTAGGCTGGACCAAGTGATTTGCTTCTAATGAATAGAATGCAACAAATATGATGGGATGTCACTCCCAAAATTGGGTTATAAAAGACTGTTACTTTTGTCTCACTGCCAGTCTCTCGCTTGCTCACTTTGATGAAGCCAGCCAGCACGTTGTGTGCTGCACCATGGAGAGGTCCATGTGTCAAAGAACTGAGGACGGCCTCCAGCTCAACCTAACAGCCTATGAGAATCAGAATTTTGCCAACATGAGTGAGCCTGGAAGTGGACCCTTCCCCAACTAAACCTTGAAATGACTATAGCCCTGGCCAATACCTTGATTGCAACCAGTGGAAACTAAAGCAAGGACCCAGTTAAGCTGTGCCTAGATTCCTGACCTACAGAAACTGTGAAGTTATAAATGTTGTCCTAAACCACCAAGTTTTGGGGTAATTTGTTACACAATAAAGAGCTAATACAGAGTTTTAGTTTCCTTATCTTTAAAGTGGGGTTGATACCTTCCTCACAAGATTATCACAGTTAAATGAAATAATGAATATAAAGCATCTTGCATCTAACAGATTACCAAAAAAAAAAAAAGCAAATATTATTAACTCAGGTCCACTGAAGATCTCTATCAGGCAATATTTTATTATAAAGTTGTTGGTATTAAAATAGTAATTTGTAATAATGCTATAGCATTTTATACAGTGATTTTACACGTTATCTTTTTTGACTCTCAGAGTAGGGCTATAAGCCAGGGAATACAGTATTGTTCTTTTACAAATGAGGAAACTGAGGGTCAAAGAACTTATGTGGCTTGATCAAAGTTCTGCAACTAGAAAGTAACAGAGCTGAGATGCAAACCTAGTCCTTTTCCCACCATTACCATGTTGATATTCAACACTTATTTTATGAAGGTCAGAACTGACTCAATGGCAACAGGTTTGGCTTTTTGGTATTATCAGGTGTCAGGCACTATTTCAGGTCCCGGAACCACACAGGTAGGTAAGAAAGTCAACGTCCCTACCCTCATGGAACTTAAATTCATTCTCTCTTATGCTCTATAAAATTAGAAATAAGAATCTAAGCTCGTATTAATTAAATCGTTTAGCCTGGATTAATGTTTTTTAGTATTTTTGATTTGGAAATGCAATGCTTACTTTATCATCACTTTTGACTGTCCTGATTCGAGGGTCCATTTCACTTTACGCAAGGCAGAGACATGGTTGTGTGTGTAAGTATTTCACTGGCTCAATACCAGATAGTTGCTCCATACATATATCAAACAATTCTTCATTGATTTTGATAATAGGGTTTGTATCTTGAACTCCAGGCCTTTGTTTCATAAACTCTATTCATTTCTCATCTTCTGGCATAAAGTTAGGCTGCTGCAAATCTGCCTTTTTCCCTGAGTATAGATTCAAGCAGAAATAGAACAGGTAAAATTTAGTGGTACTCTGCAATTTTAAGGAGTGTTGGACTTATCTGATGCTTGTGAGAGCTTCCCAACTAGCAGTCAATTTGATGTGAAAACAGTAAGATTCAGAACTTCAAGCCCACCACAGACTATAGTTCTATATTGTATTTGACTGGATACTGAAAGCCTTGAGCGTATCTCATTTTCTAGAAGTATACAGTTTGCATATCAGAATAAAATTTTTTTCCAAAGACTTTCTGAAAAGGGATGTTGGCTTAGTTCCTGATGACAGTTGTCTGGCTGAATTATAGTCCTTTGATAGACCATACACATATTTAAAAGCTGGGATGTGTACTTGAATAGAAAATTGTTAATAGATATATTTTAGAGCCATCTTCACTGCTAACTCTTGAAATTAGTGCTTGGTTGAAAATAAAATTATGAATGAATGTCGCTGAATGAATCTAAGGAAAAGCCTGCTACGGACTCTAAAAGCATGTGAGGCTTTGACAATATTCCACAACTTTTTACTTCTCATAGTATAAGAGATGATATCTAACCTTTTCATTTATACATCTGGAAGAGTAAAAATCACATTTTGCTCTTTAAATGCCCTTCTCTAAACACCAAAACACAGTACTTCATAAGTGTTAAGCAATTAATTCACCCATAGCTGTAACACAATTACATAACCTAGAGCAGAATTAATTGCCTAACACATGTAAGTTATCCTGAAAACGGGCATCCAGAGAAATTTTTTAAATGTTTTAATAGCATAGAGAAAAACCTTGGGAAAAAAATCTTTATTCTCTTGCCATTGCCAAGCCAACCTAGCCCTGTATCATCCAGGCCAGGGTTCCCCTTACATATTTTTGGAAGGGAGTGAGGGGCTAATTCTTTTTATGAGTCTTGAAATCATCTGGTGTTAGGAGTTACGAAAATCACTCCAACAGGGAATTCCTAAGGGTAAGTCCCTTTTGCTCCTCTAAAAAAAATCCCACAAAACAAAGGCAGTTGCCAGCAAGTCAATTCCAACTCATGGCAACCTCACTTGTGTCAGAGTAGAACTGTGCTCCATAGGGTTTTCAGTGCTGATTTTTTAGAAGTAGATCCTCAGGGTTTCCTTCCTAGGCACCTCCAGGTAGACTTGAATCACCAACCTTTCAGTTAGCAGCCAAGCACATTAATCACTTCCACCATTCAGAGACCCCCTTTGCTTCTCTACCCACTAAGAATTCTAGGAATCCTCTTCCCAGAAGGAGAAGGTTCAAGTAGGGAAGACTTGTGGCAGCATAAAGGATGTGGTAGCAGCCGACTTGGAAGTACTAGATGAGGCATGGAGATATCAACATTCATCCCTTAACTCAGTAAAAAATCACAATGAGAGCCAAATCTCGGCATTTTTACAGATCATGGGCCTTTGTGATTAATGCACTGCATTTCCCTATGACAAAAGGTAACCACCACCAAACGTTGTAACAGAACCTTATGTGATGGTCTCTGACTGAAATTCTTCTCTTTCATACTATTTCTTCTCTTTCGCATGCTCCCAAATTTGTTGTCCAATTTAACAGTAAAACAAGAAGCCTAGCGTGGTGGTATATAGGATGAAAAGAGGACCAAAGTATGATCCCTGCTTTTTGGATAGAAAACCTTTCAATTAAAATGTATTTTCCAAAGTGTGGTACCTAAAGTTCTGGGTCTTCAGTCTATGAAGGTCCCAGTGTCATCTAAAACTTTGAGCTTTTCAAGAGACAGACAGAAAAGATCCTATGTGGGTGGACATTATATCTGCACTAATGAGTGGAAGGAGCTCTGGTGGCATAGTGGTTAAGAGCTTGACTGCTAACTATAACGTTGGCAGTTTGAATCCACCCTACAGGGCATTTCTACTCTGTCCTATAGGGTCACTGAGTTGGAATCTACTCTGTGGCAATGGATATATATAAGTATTTTTAATGGGTCTAAAACATTCGTTATAATAGCTTCTCCCCAATGCCATTATACATTTCGGAATAGCCCTTTGAGGTGAGGTGGTAAGCTAACACTCGATCCTTTCCTTTGTTTCAGAAACACAATGGATTCCCATTGTACTTGTAATAAACTCCAAACTCAGGCATTACTGGCCTAAGACTCTAAGGGATCTAGCCCCTTCCTATCTCTTTGATAATTTCTGCCATGTTCGTGGTGTTCTCTTTACTCCAGCCATATTAGTCTTTCTATTCCACCAACCCACCAAGCTCTTCCCTACATCAGGGTGTTTGTTTGCACTTGCTTTCCCTTCGTTTGGAACATTCTTCCTCAAACTTTGACTGGCTCCTTCTCCTCACACAGGGCTCAGCTCAAATATTGCTTTCTTGGAAAGACTTTCCCAGATCACTCTCAGTGAACATCCTCTTTGTTACTTTGACATTATCCTGTTTTATTTTCTTCACAGCGCTTAAAACTACCTACAATTAATATGTCATTTAATAGTTTATTGTCTTTCTCTCCCACTAGAATGTGAACTCTTTGAGCAGAGACACTTTTACTCCCTTCTCTGTTTCTTAAGTTTGATATTTCTTGAGCATGTCTGCAATTTTTGGAAGGTAGACAAATGCAGGCATTGAGACCACCACCTTATACCTGAAGATCCAGCTTGTCTAGGGAGAGGTTTATTTTTTTCAAAGGTATTTGTCGACAAAACCATGCCAACTGCGATGTCTGTGGCAGATTTCACCCTGTCAACGTACAACTGTTCTGAGAAGGCGTTAAAAATCCTTCAGGAAACTTGTTTACAATCTTGACAGAGGACTAGTCCAACTATTTGACTGATAACTTCCCTTGCAAAGTATATGACTTATTAAGCCATTTTTTTATTCAATCATCTTTGTCAGGGTCTTTAAGCAAGTTAAAGAGCTTTGTCTTTAATGTTAACTTTTAATATGAACTATATACCTGATTCATGACTACATCAGCCTAATAAAATCTATTTATTACGATTGTCCTAACAGAAATAAAATTACATTTGATGATATCCAGTATCAATATATGTGATGAATTAGCTTCTGGTCTATAAAACATTACTAGTGGCAGAGTTTTGAATACTAATACTATGGTAGATGGCTGAATAACCAGTGATCAGACTATCTTAGTTTGAGATGGCACTCATCTCATTATTGCAGCTAAGTATACCAATACATTTTCAAGTTTTATATTGCTTTCCCTCTGGGCCTCTATATTAAAGATGATTCTGCCTGTGGTAACAGCCCACCGTGAACTGCTCAAACAAGAAAGGCATTTATTGGCCTAGGTAACAAAAACTTAAAGGCAGAGTACTAATCAAGTGTGGTTGAGTCAGGGGTCTGGTTTCATTTCTCATTAATTTTTTGGCTCTGCACTCCTCTGTGGGTTGGCTCCTCAAGCTGGTAGCTAGAGAACTGCAGCAATTCCAGGTCTCACTTGAATGCAGTATATTTTCTGTTCCTTCTTAAGAGTGAGGAAACATTTTCTCAAAGCCCCCATAATTTTGCTTTTGCTTTTCACTGGCCTGAATTGGGTCACCTGTTATTTCTGAACCAATTTCTGTGGCCAGGGTAATACTATGCCTTCATGGGCTTAGATCCAGATTTCCAAACAATTTTTATAAGGGCAATGACATTGAACTCACCAGTGTTTTTCAAACAGTGGGTCATGACCCAAGAATGGATCATGAAATTAATTTGTGGGTCCCAACAATCATTTAAAAAATTAAATGGAATATACAGTTTTAGATTCCATTGTAAAATGGTTAGTATTGTTCTGTGACACTCTGGTGTATACACACACGTGGATCACAATGTAAACTCTATTTTTATTGTGAGTTGTGATCAAAAAACATTTGAGAACTACTGTCAGACAAAACAAGCTGGAGAGGGGACAGCTTATTCTTACGCACACAGATTATGTAGGTGAAGAATGGATGCCTGAAAGAAAATCAGGGTACACTTTGGGAGAGGAAAACAGGTACTGGGGAGATAGCCTACAATTTCCACTGCAGCCTGCCTAACACTTGTAATTACAATTTATTCTGTACTGAATTCCAACACCGTCATAACCAAGCATATGTTTCTCCTCCCATGTTTTCTAAATTTCAAAGTACATCTCCCTCCCCCAAAATCACTTTATTCCTTTCATCCAGTAAGTATATACAATGAGGTAATTCATAAATTTTATCTTTTGGTTAGTAGAAAGTTATTATGATAAAAGACTGCTTGAAAAAGCTTGACTTCTAAGGAAAAACCTCATATACGGGTGTTTCAAATAACTGAATACATTCTATCATCATCCTAATTTTTATTTAGAAGTTTAAAATTTGATCATATCTGGTAAAGATTTTAGGCTCCTTCTAGTTCAACTCCAGTCATATAATAAAGTAAGGCCTACAAAGGAGGATGAACTTATCTAAGGCAGTTAATTAGTTGCAGAACATAGGTCTCCTGACTCTCCAGAATTCTTTCCATTGTACTAATTAACAGTGCAGTTATACTGACTTAAAAAATCAAAGTAGATAACAAGCATGCATGAGTTTCAGGGGCACCTAGACTTACACAGCTGATGGGTTCTTTCAAGAGTTGTAGGTAAATTATATTTTGGGGAGTAAAATCACATTTTTAATACAAGCAGTGAGTTTATTATTTAAAGAAATGATGGTTTTTAAGTCTTTGAAAGGCAAAGGCCAGTTACTGCCTTATATACATGAGGCCAAGGATTTTAAAGCTAATTTTCATAATGTTATAGTACAAATTGTATTTCACCTAATAACTTAGTATTTCAATTTTTGAGCTAGAGAATTTAATTCACTGAACACTTTTTGTCTGGATTAGAACTTTGCTAAGTTCTTCTATGAATGACTCATAAGACGTAAAGTCTTAGCTATAGTTCATAATTAATGGTAAGACAAGACTGGTACGAAACAATCCTCATTTAAAAACCAAGGTAATTTCAATTACTTGAAATAGAGGAACTAAAAGTGGGAAAGTCTTTTTGAGTTGGACACATTAGAGGAACTTTCCTTTTCATGCATAGGAAAAAAGGGTAACTGTCATTTGAGGCTGCCATGAAAATACCTTAGTCCCCAAATATTTTTCTTAAGTGAAACACCATTCCTTTCTTCCTTTTTTAGAGTTTACTTTTGTGTGAAAGAGTTTCTAAGAGGTTCCCCTCTAGCTCTAGAGATAGCATCTCTAGTATCTGGAGCCTTAAGGATGTACTGGCAGAAGGAATACCAAAGACTTTGAAGTACACAAGAAAGGGAGGCTGACAGTGCTCAAGACTTACTTAGTTTGCTTTGGTTTTAAGGAATGGAAGGCTCGATCCGAAGGGTAGGTAGGGTTTAAACATAAAGGAAAAGAATCTTCTCTTTTGGGATTCAGTCATGGTTCTGGCAACTACAGGTTAGGACAACCAAGAAGCTGCTGCCTGAAACTAGACTTGCTTATCATCAAGCAGGTACTACACTCAACTTCAGGTGCTAAAAGTTCATTTTCACCAGCCATGCACGATTGCCACAGGTTAGTCTAATAGATTTTAGAGCAGGTGCACAGTTGGTATCAAGAACCAAGAAAAAGTTGGGTAGGGTCAGAATTAGGGAGGATAGCAGAAGACAGCAGGATCCCCTGTAGATGCTGGAATCTAGGGTCAGGCTGAGGAATCACATAAGGAATCTGGTTATCAGGCATTAGGTATAAGCCAGATGCAGACATTTTAACATTTTACATACTTCTCAAACTAGGAACCACAGAAGGAGTTTAGTTATCATACATTAGGTATAAGCCAGATACAGATATTTTAACATTTTACATGCTTTTCAAACTAGGGTACATTTAATTCTGGGATTAGTTGACTGCTTCATGTATAAAAAATTATGATGCCATCTTTTTGGAGAATTTTACTTGATAGCAATTTTAATCCGTATTTTCATATTAAAATAAGCAGTCTTTGAAGCAGTCTTCCAATTTTGGAAGAACATTGAAAACATAAGATTTCAAAGCAATGTCCAGATTTTAGTAGGGAGTTTTAGGCTATACTCCCAAATCACTGTCCTGACGCTCTTAGAAAAAGTTTGAGAGGCAGTGACTAGAAAATGGAGTCTTTGCAAAAGAGCCATTTTAAATTAAATTCTATGTATTGTGTGATCTTAGGCAAGTCCAACAATTACCTCACCCCATAGAATTGTTGTAAAGATTACTGATAACACACAAAAAATAAACCTGATGCCATTGGTTTGACACACAGCAACCCTTTAGGGCAGAGGAGAACTGCCCTATAGTGTTTCCAAGGAGTGGCTATGATTTGAACTGCAGACCTTCTGCTTAGGAGTTGTGCTCTTAACTACTGTGCCACCAGAACATACAAGGCATATAATAAAGCACCTGACATAACAAATACACGCTTAATAAGGAAAAAAAAAGGGGCTAGAAATGCTTAATCTGCTGCTTTAGGTTAGGATAGGTCCCTATGGACTAGAGAGCTCACGAATCTCGAGAGCTAAAAAAAAAAAAAAAAAAACCCTCAGATTAAGGAGATAAATTTAACTGGGACATGGCTGGATACAGGAGGGCACTAAAATGTGTAGCATACCCATTCCTGATGACCCACTGTTAGTTTTATATACATTCTCATGTAATCTTCATAATAACCCTTTAAAGAAGGTGTAATTATAATTTTACAGATAACTGAGGCTAAGGAAGGTTAAATTGTCCAAGATTAAATAACTGGCAGGTAGTGGAGCATGTACCTCAATCTAGTCACTGTACACTTTGCCTTACTGAGGGGAGGCACTCCTACTCCTCAAAATTGAAGATAGTTTTGAGTAAGTGAGATTAAGTAATGGCTATTTATGGCAGCTCTTGACTACAGGTTTAACACAACTAAAATATTTAAGAACAATGAGTTGGTGACCTGTGTTGTGTGATGTTACATGGAAAGAGGAACCTAGGGACAAGAAAGTCAGTCAGAAGTCTTTTATAGTATTCCAAGAATAAACTGACAGGGATTTCAATTCCTGTAGTTTTAATCATCTTTAAGTATAGTAAAACATCATTATTTTAGACTAAAGAATATGGAATTTGCAAAACTCTATATAGGAATTGAGAAAGAAACAAAATCTCTGAAAATTGTTTTTCATACTTACTTCCCTCTCCCTCAACAGTACAAATTGAATCAAAGCGGTGATATTCCTCATTGACTTCTGCATGACTGCCATGTTGAACGCTAATTTGAATAACTGAGCCAAAACCAAAAAGGGCAGAATTCTGTCCACATACAGAGTATGTAAGCCACCATGCCAACAAGTCAATGGTAGAAAACTACTCCATTTTTATTAGTTCACCTTCCTCAACATTTATTCCTTTATTGAGCATCTACTTTAGTAAGGCCTTATGCCAGATCATGGAAACACAGCTGGATAAGACCTTTAAAAGACACTAGTCCGATAACACTGGAGTCATGATACTACCATGGAGTTCAATAGTACAGACAGACATAAAAGCAAATACAGTGTGATAGGATTAAAACAGAAAGATATAGAGAATGAAAGTATCTAGGATAAATTAAGTCAAAGTGTAGAAAAGCGAAGTATGTCAGGAAGCAAAATGGGAAAGGAATAGTTTTTTGAGACCTGAAAGAATGAAACTGTGATATGTTTAGGGAATGGCAAAAAGTTCTACGTGACTCGTGGAATTCAGGTTAAGATATGGCTAGAGAGACACAGGGATCAGATCTTGACGAGATATACTAAAGGAACTGGGACATTATCTTGTGCATTTCCCATGGTTATAACTATAGAATCCTTTCAAATTACAATGTAAAGAAGAAATACCAACAGTAACACAATATGTTTAAACTTTTGAGTCTTTAGCTTTCTTATAAATCTAAGTATAAAATATGTGAATCATTGTATTTAAAAAACCCCAAAGTACCAGAGCTGAAGTAAATCATCTTTTATTTTCATCTTACATTTTGTTATCAAGAGACATGCAAAATCATCCAATTTTAATGAGAACAGTGTTTTTGTGTCTTTTTATCACATATCCGCTTAATATTAGGTGTAATGTTGCTGAGCCGGATCCGCATATGAGGAGCAGCATCAAGTCTTTTCCTGTATTTTGTTTTTGTAGCAGCATAATATGAAAACCCTGTTTCACACAGGTGCATTGTAGCAAAAGGAAGAAGAACACGAACTGCACGTCTTGCGATGTTTGGATACTCTTGAATTAGGCTACTCCAAAAATCATTTAGTGAAAGTTCACTGAAATTTTGTTTCACTTGAGAATCGGATGTTAAATCAATCAGGCTCTCATAGTCTCGTGCTACTAATGAGGTTGGTTTGACAGTTACTGTAAATGGATTTCTAACCCAAGCATTATTGTCATTTGTAACAGGAAAATATCTTAAGAGAGTTGAGCGTAAGCCCCTTAGATGTTGCAAAATGGCACTGCAAATATCTTTATCAACTGAAGAATTAATTTCAGTCAAAAAGTCACTGAGTGTAGGAAAACAATCAAAGTTTTCTTCTTCTACAGATGAGGCCCAAAATTCTAATTTTCTTAACAATGATGACATTTTATCAAATACTGTAAAAACGGTCACACTTTTTCCTTGCATTGACAGATTAACCTCATTTAATTTAGTAAAAATATCTGCAAGATATGCAAGTCTTAATAGCCAAGATGAATTTGTTAAACAATCAGATAGTCGAAAAGCAGAATCCATGAAAACCAACAGTTCACGACGAAGCTCAAAAAGTCTTACAAGAACTTTACCCCGGGAAAGCCACCTCACTTCCGTGTTTAAAAGAAGTGCTGTGTGCTGAGCACCCATTTCTTCACATAAAATTTTTAGTAGTCTGGACTGATGTGGTCGGGCTTTAATATAATTAATGATTTGTACCGCCTGATCTAGCACATTTTTCAGAGACGTAGGCATTATTTTAACTGCTAGCGCATGTCTATATAATAAGCAATGACTACTGGTGCTTTCGGGTGCCACATATTTAATCAGGGTGACAGCCTCAGCTATTTTTCCATCCATTGCCCTAGAAGCATCACTACAAACATCAATACATTTTTCCCATTCAATTTCATGTTTCTGCATAAAACTGTTGATGCAGTTGAATATTTCTTCACCAGTAGCATTACTTTGCAAAGATTCACATAAGAGTAGGTCTTCCTCAATAGACTTATTAAACCTGTAACGAACAAATACAAGCAGCACAGCCAGTCCTGAAACATCAGCTGATTCATCTAGCTGCAGTGAAAACGCATCACAAATTTTCAGTCTGCAAACAAGCTCTTCTTCAATGTCAGCAGCTAGATCCTTAATTCGACGTGCAACAGTACTGTTTGATAGCTGAACTGCATCTATTTTTTTACTATATTGTTCATCAAACATCCGCATCACTACATCTTTCGCACAAGGCTTGATAAGCAATTCTCCAATAGTATGAGCCTCTCCACTCAGTGCTATATGGTAACTTACGTTGTATGATGCCTCTGTAGCACTTTCATTATCTGTATTGACAATTTTAGGTGTTGGGGGCTTACTATTTTCAGGTGAATCAAGATGTTGCTTGAAAAAGCTTATGTCTTTGTCCTTATATGCAGCATGTTTAGTTTCCAAATGTCTTCGAAGTTTACTAGGGGCTAAAGAACTATTTGACAAAATTTTCTTACATAACACACACTGAGCATGAGGTGCATCTCTATTTCCAAAGTAAGTGAATCCAAAAGACAAATAACTTTCATCATATTTTCTTCTTTTTGGTTTCTTACTAAATGTTATTTTGTTGGAATTGGACATAAATTTGACCCTGGAAAGCTCATCTTCTGATTTCTTAGAAACTGAAGGCTGCAACTGTGCATCTTCACTTTGTAATATTCCAACCTTTTGATCATTTGATTCAGACACGATTTGATAACAAAAAGATTCTACCTCTTGTTTAAGACTTCCTTCTTTCAGCATTAGATCCATGGGCAATGAATTTGTGGTACAAAACATGGTTAACTTAGAATAAACATTGAGTATCTCGAATGTGTTGAAATTATAAGACAGGATACATAGAAGACGAGCAATCATCAAAGAGACGATATATAGCAACACATCAGTTAATTTAAATGCTGCTTATGCATCAATGCGCAGATGGAACATCTTATGTTCACGTATCAGGTGATCTCTCATGCGACTTCCTGGTACTCTCAGGTATGGCACATCTTTTCTTAAAGGTAGATTATCACATAAAAATAAAAGCTACATAAATGAGTTTAGCAATTTCAAGCTTATATTTTAAAATAAACTTTATAAAGAAAAACTATTGTTAGCATCAATCTTTTTCTCATCTCAGAACATATATTAACTTAGAGAATATTAATATTCTATAAAACACAATTTGGGAATCATTGGGCTAAGAAATAATGAAGAGTTGAGCATACTTTTAAGGAAGGGACTTTGAGGAATATGTACCACGATAGTGGTTGGCAAACTCTTTCTGTAAAGGGCCAGATAGCAAACATTTTCAGCTTTGTGGGCCATGTGGTCTTTGTCACAACTACTCAAATCCATAGTTGTAGTGTAGTAGCAGCCATACATAATACACAAAACAATGGGCATGATTCTATTCCAGTAAAACTTTTTCTACAAAAAGAGATAGCATGGGCCATAGTTTGCCAACTCTATCCTATTGTATATAGTATCTTAGATTCTTTCAGTTTTCTGATGCCAACTGCCATTAGATGTATTCATGGTTGACACGACTATACATTTGAGGGTTCCCTTCAGGGCTAGCAACAATTGTGATGAGCTATATTAGAAACACATACATAGTTCAAAGTTTTGCAAGATAGGGAAGTCTACTGTTTTGTAAATACTATGCACTAATGTTGAAAAAGGAACTGCAGACCAAGTTAGCTACTATTCCCCAGGACTTAAATTACATAAATATTTATATTATCCAAATTAAGACTCATTCAAAGTCATGCATATTTTTAATGGTTACTCTGCATCCCATTACAGCTGAAAACTTAACCAAGATCTAAAGAAAACAAACTCTTAACAGATTCATTATTCATATAATAAAAAAGAAGTATAATTAAGAGGAAGATTATTGCAAATTCAAGAACCTTTAAAGACTACTATCAGCTTTATAAATTAGGGCATACAAATTTAGTATCTATGCAAATATAGCTACTTTTGATTTAAACTTTATGATCTGGCTAGAGTAAGCTTTGTGTATTCTCATGTTAGATCTTGAATCAAAATGGTTCTCCTATTAACAGCTAGAGGGTAAGATACCTGAAATGAGAAGCACACTTTCCTGCAATCACATTCTCCACTTTAGCAGCTTGAAACGCAGAATCTTCAAAAGAATAAAATTAAGGAATGGGGTGGGAAGGGGAGTAACCAAAAGCCTAGAATAAGAGAAAGCATTAAAATTAGACACTGAGCTAACAAGCAGAACTAACCACAAACCTCTTAAGATGACCATTCATTACAATATATTTTAGATTCAGGCAGTGCAAATGATTTTTCACTGCAGTGTAGATCTTGGGCTGAAATAGAAGATGCCTAACATAGTACAAAGATGCTAATATTTTCATCCTTTTTAATACCCTAGCAATTTCACTGTTTGAGATGACCTCCCAATCAGTTTCATAGAAATACATTAAAAAAAAAAAAAAACTTTCAAAAACTAAAGTAAATTTTAAAAAGTACAGCCACATCTTAATCTCTGTAAAACTAAGCATTGAAAGTAATCTAAAACAGAATGAAATCAACATGGAAATGTTACATGAAATACAACTTTTGGCTATAGCAATTGTGTCCCCTCAGTAACCAACCTCCTCAGGTTACTGTTTATTGAGTGAGCATTGTTTACTATGTGCCAGTAACTGTGCTAAGTAACTCTCATGGATTAGTTAATCCTCAAAACAAATCTGAGTGTCAGGGACTATTAATAAGCCCACTTTAGGTATGAACCCGACAGACATGGTGAGGTTAAGCAACCTGCTTAGTTAATATAGCTTGGAAGCGAAGAACCAAGAATAGGACCTAACAAGTTTGCAGAGCCCGTGCCTAGCCATTGCTTGGCTGTTTCTGCATACTCTTTTAATTCCCCAAGTACTAAAAACATCTTGTACCAAGAGCTGGGCGGTGCAGAAAGAAATGGATTAACACTGGGTTACAACTGCCAGAAAGTCAAGGGTCTCAACTTGGCAGCAGCAGGAAGTCTGACTTTCCCATTATTAGGAGCAAAAGAGCAGACTGTCTCGCCACAGTTCCAATTTGGATTTGGCAAGTGCAACAGGGAACTTCGTGGAGCTACTAGTTCACCAAAAAGATAAGGTGCCCTCTCCCTTGCTGCCAGATACACCCAAGTAGGAAGCTTTGTTTTCAGGAAGCAGGGCCTTGTCCTCACCTCTTCAGAAGTGCTTCCCCCGACTCTCTCGAGGACAAAGAGTCTGGGCTCCCTTGGGAGTAAAGTTTCTATTCTAATCTCTGAAAGGGGGGGACCTCATCTTTTATCTCTCCTTGAGGTAAAACTGACAGGTAACACAATCTTTTCACCCTCACCCTAAGGCGGTTCCTTCCAGCTTTGAAGGGCAGGGTAGGAGTGCAGTCCAGAACTAAAGACTAGGCAGGACGTAGTTAACGGACTTAGAGCCCTTCTTAAGGCCAGCGCCTAACGGCCTTTTTAAACCGTCATCCCGATAAGCAGCCCGGATCGGCTATGCCTCAGCTCTTCCTTGTCCCAGGTGCGCACTGCCCCGCGGACCGCCACATCTGGGGATAGCTTCCTGTCGAAGCCCACCCTCGCCTCGGAATTCTTTAGCGAGCGGTCGCCTCCGCTAAGAACCACAGGAAAATATCTCACACCCAACATTATCTTTCCACTTCATCTCCATCAGCGATGGAGAGAAGGTCTTCGTAGCGGCTGAGCTGCAGAGCAGCGCCGCGGTCCCCAGCTGAGCTCGCAGCCGCCATTTTAGACGGCTCAGGGCAGCGGCCATTTCAGAGCGCACCACTTAGCTGCGGCGGTGGCCCCGCTCCTCACCTTCACCGAGGCCTGAACAGGGTCAAGAGCCAGTCGTCGCGGACTGGAGGGTGGGGGAGGAGAAGGAGGGGAATGAAAACAAAACAGAGGAAAGATGGATTCGGGGACAGGGTGATGCTCTCAGGTCAGGGATATCGCCCATGCCACCTTCATAGTCATCCGATTCGCTGCTGGCGCGGTCGCTTGTCTGAAGATATATTTAGCATTCTGTAGCACCCGAACCCTTCAGTTGCCAAGAGCGGCTCTTCCGCTGCCCAATCAGAGCCGGAGTTGCTCTCCACCACCAATCCACGCTGAGCACCGGGGCGGGACCAAAGGAAGGACCAGGCTCCGCTGAGGCGCTGCACAGCTGCAGCTGCTGCGCTGGATTCGTTCGAGCGGTGAGGGCAAACCTGTACGGGCCATGAGGCTCACAAACTTCCCTGGACCCACATCATCCGAAGCGCAAGTTTAAAATGCAGATTTTTGGGTGCCATCCGATGGAGTTTGTGATCCTGTTGGTCAGGATGGAAATCTAGAAATCTGCATTTTCGTAAGCACTGGCGCTTTGCTCTGGCGCGGCTGATTAGTGTGGACTCGCAGTGTCCCAGAGGCGCGGTCAGAGCCTCGGCTGCTCGTGCTTCCACGACCTCTTTGTTCCCGGAGGCCGCACCCCAGGCCCAGGTTACGCGCCTCCTCTTTTCCTTGTTTTCCCACTGGAGTCGGGAAGAAAGGTCACCCTCTCCGTGTCCTGCTTCTTTCCCACGATGGCGGGTCAGGGGCTCGCTGGCCTCACTAGGCCAGGGGCTGAGGCTGACGCTCTCCGGGGGCCCTGCTCCCGCCCCAGCCCCCCTAGACGTCTGGGGTAACCCCCAAATGGAGTCTGGAGCTACCGTGCAGGAGTATGTAGGGAAAGCGGCGTCTCCAAGGCGTAAACCAGCCAAGTGAAAGAGTGCGCTTTATTTGTCTTCGCACCCTCGCAAGTAGCACCCGCTCCAAGTGAACGCCCGGCTGCGACACCAGGCTGCCAGCCCTCACTGAAATACTTATTTTGCGAGTGGCAGCATTTAGGGGCTTTAAGCCTAAGTTCTCCCCCCCGCCCTCTCCACTTTTTTTAAAGTGCACAGCAAAAGGCTGCGCGGGCTGTGTTCCGTTTTGTCGTGGAGACCTGGAGTTGGTTTTTCCAAACTGGCACATCGAAATATATACTTTTTTTGTGTGAGGGGGGGGGGCGGATTTATTAAAAGTATGGATAGGCTTAAACAGTAAGTCCCGTTGTTTCAGCATTTTAGCCTTTTCAGGCTCCATAGAAATGGCTAAATAAAAATTGGATCATGTTTTCATGCCCTAACCTAATGGCTGAAAATTCCCAGTTTGTGGTCAAAAGCAAGAACAGCTTTTTCATTTTTTTCCTTAAATATGCATGACTTCAAGAAGGTGCACAATTAAGGGCAGATTACTAAAGACCCAAGCATCTTCCGGTATGCAGGCAAATCTCTTAGGTGTTAGCCTTTCACACAATTTTCAGGAGGACTACATAGACCATATCCTAGAATCGATAATAGAAGCCAACATTTGATCCTAAAAGTTATAAGCCCATTTTCAACGTCTTCATATCTTTGCCCTATCATGGACTGCCTGTACACCCTCATTAATAATTTTAAATTATTAAATCAACTTCATTCGAACTTTATATTTAACCACAAACGTGGGAATCATTCTTTTTAGGAAGGGGATGGAATTTTACTTGTAGAGCAAAGAATTTTATTTTGTAATTGCAGGAGTTGTCTAGATTCATAATACTACTGGGATACTTCGTATTTTCGTAGTGTTTTATATTTCAGAAAAACCATTTACATATATGCTCCCAATTTAATCTTCACACATCTTTATGAACTGGGAAAACCCAAAATATAAAACTGATAGGAAAGATAACGTTTAAATGAATTCAACAAAAGAAAAGTTTAGGACTTCACCTAGATCTTAAAATCCGAGGAGTTAGATTATCAAATTAAAGGACTTGAAACATAAGAGCTTTTTCTGTAATCATTTTGTCAATAGATTATTATAGAATGTTGACACAGATAAGAAAGTAAGGTATAAAGAAAATGTAGAACCCAGTGAGACCAATAACAATAATAATCAAACCAAACTCACTGCCGTTGAGTCAATTCTGACTCATAGTGACCCTCTGAGTCAGCATAATGGTAATAAACCAAACCACATATTGCAGTTGAGTCAATTACTACTCATAGTGACCCTATAGAATGGAGTAAAACTGCCCCATAGGATTTTCAAGGCGGTAAGTCTTTGCAGAAGCAGACTGTCAGATCTTTCACCTGAGGGGCAGCTAGTAGGTTCAAACCACTGACCTTTTAGTTAGCACTTAACCACTTTACCACCAGGGCTCTAATAATGATAATAGCTAACATGTATTAAATACATAGTATGGACCAGGCGCACACCAGAATTTTTAATGTATTAATTCGTTTAATCATCAAAACAACCCTATTAGATGATTGTATTTTTTACAGATAAGGAAGCTGAGCATGTTGTTGTTCGGTGCTGTCGAGTCAGTTCCTACTCATGATCCTATTTACAGCAAAACGAAACAGTGCCTGGTCCTGCTTGATCCTCACAAGTCCTGCTGTTTGAGCCCATTGTTGCAGCCACTGTGTCAATCCACCTCTTTGAGTGTCTTCCTCCTTTTCGCTGACCCTCTACTATACCAAGCATGATGTCATTCTCCAGGGACTGGTCCCTCCTGATAACATGTCCAAAGTATGTGAGACAAAGTCTCACATTTCACTTCTAAGGAGCGTTCTGGCTATATTTCTTCCAAGGCAGAGTTGTTCATCCTCTGGCAGTCCCTGGTGTATTCAATATTCTTCACCAATGCCATTGAATTCAAAGGCATCAATTCTTCGGTCTTCCTTACTCAGTGTCCAACTTTCGAATGCATGTGAGAAATATCATGCCTTGGATCAGACACACCTTAGTCCTCAAAGTGATATCTTTGCGCTTTAACAGTTTAAAGTTGTCTTTTGCAGCAGATTTTCCTGGTGCGTACATCGTCTGACTTCTTGACTGCTGCTTCCATGGGCGTTGATTGTGGATCCAAGTAAAATAAAATCCTTGACAACTTTAATTTTCTCTCTGTTTATCATGATGTCGCTTATTGGTCCAGTTGTGAGGATTTTTGTTTTCTTTATGCTGAGGTGCAATATATACTGAAGGTTGTAGGACTCATGGCGACCCTATAAGACCAAGTAGAACTATACCCCGTGGGGTTTCCAAAGGGTGGCTGGTGGATTTGAACTGCAGACCTTTTGGTTACTCATGTTCTTACTTTGTAAGCTTTTAAGATGTATGAAACATTTAAGAACATTTGTGACCACATGCTTAAGATTGACTTATTGGTATTAGATTTGCAAGAGTTACATAAGTGCTTATAAAAATTTCACTGGCTAGACATTAGATATATCACCTTTGTAACGGTAGTTAAAAATGTCTAAGAAAAATTAATTAAGCATGCAGCTGTGTGCTAAATATCTAAGGAGTATTTAATCTGTTAAACATGTGAATTAATTAAACCATAATCAGGGAATAAGGGAAAGTGATTGTCCATATTTTTATACAAAGATTACTAGACTTATAAATAGACTAGCATGATTTATAAAATGATTTTTTTTCCTTTTTTTAAAAATTGTGATTTAGGTAAAATTTTACAGAGTAAATTAGTTTCTCCTTAAGCAGTTAATACACAAATTGTTTTGTGGCATTGGTTGCCAGCCACTTGCTGTGTCAACACTCTCCCTGTCCCCACCCCAGGTTCTCTGTTTCCATTCATCCAGCTTTCCTGTGCCTTCCTGCCTTCTTGTTGTTGCTTTTGGGCTGGTGTGTCCATTAGTCTCATGTACATAATTGAACTATGAGGTACGTCCCTCACGTGTTATTGTTGGCCCTATAGACCTGTCTAGCCTTTGGCCAAAGGGTGAACCTTAGGAGGGACTTCAGTATTGAGTTAAAAGAGTGTCTGGGGGCCATACTATTGGGGTTTTCCCAGTCTCTGTCAGACCAGCAAGACTGGTCTTTGTGTGTGTGTGCGTGTGTGTGTGTGTGTGTGTGTGAATTTGAATTTTGTTTTACATTTTTATCCCGCTTTGTCTGGGATCCTCTATTGTGATCCCTGCCAGAGCAGTTGATGGTGGTAATCGGGCACCATCTGGTTGTTCTAGATGATCTAGTATGTGGAGGTTGTGGTAGTTGTGATCCATTAGTCCTTTGGACTAATCTTTCCCTTCTTTTTCATTCTCCTTTGTTCCAGCCAGGATGAGACCAGTAGATGTATCTTAGATGGCCACCCACAGGCTTTTAAGACCCCAGACACTACTCACTGCAGTTGGATGTAGAACATTTTCTTTATAGACTATGTTATGCCAATTGAGCTTGATGTCCCCTGAGACCATGGTGTCCAGCCCTCAGCCCAGTAGTTCGGTCTCTCAGGGCATTTGGATGTGTCTGTGAAGCTTCTATGATTTTGCCCTGGTCAAGTTGTGCTGACTTCCCCAGTATTGTGTACTTAACCCCTCACGAAAGTTACCCCTTAACTACTATCTAGTTAGTGTTTTTCCCTATCTACCCCTCCGTTCCTTGTAACCATCAAAGACTGTTTCTTTCTGTGTGGAAATATTTTCATGTGTTTTTATAATAGTGATCTCATACAGCATTTGCCCTTTTGTGATGGACTTACTTTACTCAGCATAATGCCCTCTAGATATATCCATGTTGTGAGATGCTTCGAAGATTCATCATTGTTCTTAACCGTTGCGTAGTGTTCCACTGTGTGTATATATCATAGTTTGTTTATCCATTCATCTGTGGATGGGCTCTTAGGTTGTTTCCATCTTTTTGCTATTGTGAATAATGCTACGGTGAACATGGGTGTGCATATGTCTATTTGTGTGACAGCTCTTATTTCTCTAGGATATATTCCTAGGAGTGGGATTGCTGAATCATATAGTATTTCTATTTTTAGCTTTTTAAGGAATCTACTCGATGGCAGTGGGTTAGTGGGTTAAGGCGGCACCATATCATTTTCCATAATGGGTATACCATTTTACATTCCCACCAGCAGCGCATGAGAGTCCCCTAGTGTTGACCCTATTTGTCTTCCATGGTCTTCATAGTTTTTGGTTTTATATTTAAGTCTTTGATCCATTTTGAATTCGTTTTTGTATATGGTGTCAGGTATGGGTATTGTTTCATTTTTTTACTGATGAACATCCAGTTTTGACAGCACCACTTGTTAAGAAGACTGTCTTTTCCCCATTTAATGGACTTTGGGCCTTCGTCAAAGATCAGGTAGATCAGTTAACATCTGTGTTCTCGATTTTGTTCCATTGGTCAATGTGTCTGTCATTGTACCAATACCAGATTGTTTTGACTACCATAACTTTACGGTAGGTTGAGGTGAGGTGGTGTGAGGCCTTTTTCTTTGTTCTTTTTCTTCAATAATGCTTTTCTTATCCAGGGCCTCTTTCCTTTCCATATAAGATTAATGATTAGTTTTTCCATCTCATTAAAGAATGCTGTTGGTATTTGGATTGGGATTGCACTGTATTGGTAGATTGCTTTGGGTAGAATTGACGTTTTCACAATGTCAGTTCTACCTATCTATGAGCATGGCGTGTTTTTCTATTTATGTGGGCCTCTTTTGGTTTCTTGCAGCAATGTTTTGTAGTTTTCTTTGTTTTGGTCTTTTACATCCCTGGTTAGATATATTCCTAAGTATTTTATTTTTTTAGGGGCTATTATAAATGGTATTATTTTCCTGATTTCCTTTTTGTACTTCTTTTTATTGGTATATAGGAATCCAGCTGATTTTGTATGTTTATCTTGTATCGTGCTACTCTGCTGAATCTTTCTATTAGTTCCAGTAGTTTTCTTGTGGAGTCTTTAGGATTCTTTTAGTATCATATCTGAAAATAGGGATAGTTTTACTTCTTACTTACTAATTTGGATGCCCTTTATTTCTTTTTCTTGCTTTATCTCTCTAGCTAGAACTTCCAGCACAGTGTTAAGTCGGAGTGGTGATAAAGGGCATTCTTGTCTTGTTCCCATTCTCAAGGGGAATGTTTTCAGCCTCTGTCCGTTGAGAATGATGTTGGCTGTTGGTTTTGTATAAATGCCCTTTATTATGTTGAGGAATTTCCCTTCTATTCCTATCTTATTGAGAGTTTTTATCAGGAATGTATGTTGGACTTTATTGAATGCTTTTTCCATGTCATTTGAGATGATCATGTGGTTCTTTTAGTTTTTTTATTTATGATTTTCTAATGTTCAACCATCCTTGCATACCTGGTATGAATCCCACTTGATCATGGTATATTATTATATTATTTTTTATATGGTGCTGAATTCTATTGGCTAGAATTTTTTTTTAGAAATAAAAAAATTGCTATATATATTGTGCTTTAGATGAAGGTTTACAGAGCATATTTGTTTCTTATTAAACAGTTAATACATGTACTGTTTTGTGACATTGGTTGCCAACCCCACAACATGTCAGCACCTTCCCCTTCTTGACCTTGGGTTTCCTGTTATCAGCTCTCCTGTTCCCGCGACCCTTCTCGTCCTTGCCCCAGGGCTGGTTGTTGAGAATTTTTGCATCTATATTCATGATAGATATTGGTCTGTAATTTTCTTTTTCTTTTTTTGTGGTATCTTTTTTTTTTTTTGCTTGGTTTTGGTATCAGAGTTTTGCTGGCTTCATAGAATGAATTCGGAAGTATTCCTTCCTTTTCTATGTTCTGAAACAGTTTGAATAGTACCGATGCAAGCTCCTCTCTGAATGCTTGGAATAGAATTCTTCAGTGAAGCCATCTGGGTGAGGACTTCTTTTGTTCGGAGTTGTTTAACTTACGTTTTAAATCTCTTCTCTTCTTATGAGTCTGTTCAGATTTTCTATCTCAGTTTGTGTTAGTTTAGGTAGGAAGTGTGTTTCCAGAAATTTGTCCATTTCCTCTAGGTTTTCAAGTTTGTTGGAATACAGTTTTTTTTTTTTTTTTTTTTATAGTACTCTATTATGACCCTTTTTATTTCTGTTGGGCTTATTGTAATGTCCTCCCTTTCATTTCTTATCTGGGGTATTTTCTTCCTCTCCTGTTTTTCTTTTGTCATTTTGGCCAGTGGTCTGTCAATTTTGTTGATCCTTTCAAAGAACCAACTTTTGGTTTTGCTGATTTTTTTGTATTGTTTTTCTATCCTCTATTTCGTTATCTCTGCTCTGATCTTTATTATTTCATTTCTTCTGGTGGTCCTGGGCTTCTTTTGCTGCTCTCTTTCTATTTTGTTCAAGTTGTAGGGCTAATATTTTGATTTTGTCTCTTCTTTTTTGATGTGTGCACCTACTGCTATAAATTGACCTCTGAGCACCGCTTTAGCTGTGTTCCATAATTTTTGGTAGGATATGTTTTCATCCTCATTTGATTTCAGGAAGTTTTTTTATTCCATCTTTGATTTCTTCTGTTACCCAGAGATTTTTAAGCAAAGTGTTACTCAGTTTCCATTGATTTTTTTCTTGCTCTTCCTGTTATTAATTTCTGCACTTATGGTGTTGTGATCAGAGAAGATGCTTTGCATTATCTCAACATTGTGGATTTTGTTGAGGGTTGCTTTGTGGCCTAAGATGTGGTCTAGTCTGGAGAATGTTCCGTGTGCATTAGAAAAGAATGTATATTTTGCTGCCGTTGGGTAGAGTGTTCCATATATGGCTGTGAGGTCAAGATGA